>NC_038252.2:13213897-13582974 GCF_000004515.6 Glycine max | reverse complement strand
TAGATATATATATATATATATATATATATATATATATATATATATATATATATATATATATATATATATATATTGTGAGGTATCTTTTTGCTACATACATGCATATTCAAGGTATCTTTCTACCTAAACATACATATATATATTTTGTGAAGTATTTTTTTGTTTACATACATGCATATCTAAGGTATCTTTCTACCTAAACATACATATATATATTTTGTGAAGTGTTTTTTGTTTACATACATGCATATCTAAGGTATCTTTCTACCTAAACATACATATATATATTTTGTGAGGTATGACTACCTTCCGAGCTTGTGCTCGTTTTATTTAAATTCTTAGGATCATGAGCAACTAGGTGTGTCCCAATATGACTTGAGAAACAGAAGGTGATCAAATAGCAAGCAGAAATTTAAAAGTTACTAGGTTGCCTCCTAGTAGCGCTTCTTTAACGTCTTGAGCTGGACGCCTTATGACTTGTCGGTCACTGACCTAGTACTTTGCTTACCTTTGGCTTTGGACTTGGTCACCTATGGGTCGGCCATGTGTCGTAGGCAACGCTCTAACCTTTTTATGGATGAGCTGAGGTGAACTCTAGAGGTGGTGGCGGTGTGTCTATTGCCCGCTACCGGCCATCCCAATGCTGATGTGATGTTTCGCCCTGCGCCTGCCTGGGGGCGCAGTACTTCTTGATGAAAGCTCGATTGGTAGGGGGGGCCTGATGACCTTGCTGCGGGCGACAGGCACTCCCTAGAACTGACAGAGACCCGTATTTAGAGCTGGCAACTCCAAGACCCTGTTGGCCTTCTTCGGGTCCACTAGGTGTCTTGCGGGCACAATCCCTGCAAACAATAGATGACATCAGAAATCAGTTGGGGGAGGTGCATACTTACCTATGCCACGACGGCATGAACTTGCTGGGGGGAACGGGCGCCCTGTAGGGCCGACAGAGGCCCGTAACCAGAGCTGGAAACCCCAGGGCCCTGTTGGACTTCTTCAGGTCCATTGGGTGTCTTTGTGGGTGTGATCCCTGCAAACAATAGATGGTATCAGAAATTAGTTGAACCATATGCATACTTACTCATGTCGGGACGACACAGACAAACTGATACTTTTGCAGGGGGAGATTGGCATTGCGGTCGCTGGGCAGAATGTTGCTAAGTAGCAATGTCATCTATATCTGTGTAAGAGTGGTCATGTTGGTGCGCATGATCCGCACTCGTCTCTTTGCAGCGGCACGGGTGAAATCTTGCCCCGGTATGCATAGTAGCTGTGTGATAGCCTCCCTCTCTGGTTGTGCTCGCACAGTTGGCCCTCCTCCAATATCAGGGGGTGGCCCAGGAACCGTTAAAAGGAAACTACTGGCCCCTTAACCGGGAGTGCAAGTCTTGGTTAAGCATTTAAGGACAGAGGACCTTAAATTCTCTTAAGGTGTAGATGTGGAGCACACTGAAAATGAGGACATGTAGCCCTCTAAAGGTGAGGGCGTGCAGCCCTCTCAAGACGAGGATGTGTAGTCCTCTGGAGGTGAGGGTGTGCAGCCCTCTGATGGCGAGGACGTGTAGTCCTCTCAAGGTGAGGGCGTGCAGTCCTCTGAAGGTGAGGACATGCAGTCCTCTGATGGCGAGGGCGTGTAGCCCTCTGAAGGTGAGGACATGCAGTCCTCTGATGGCGAGGGCGTGTAGCCCTCTGAAGGTGAGGGTAACTAGTACCCAAGGCGAGGGCGGGTAGCCCTCTCAAGGCGAGGACGTGTAGTCCTTTGGAGGTGAGGGCGTGCAGTCCTCTGATGGTGAGGACATGTAGTCCTCTCAAGGCGAGGACGTGTAGTCCTCTCAAGGTGATAGGTACAAGTACCCAAGGGTCCACCCTTATGAGAAAGCAAGAGATCGACTCATCGAGAGGGCCGGTCATCCCAAATCCACAAGATTTGGACATTAGATGTAGGAAATCTATGCAGTTAACATGATTTTTAGGGATGCAGATGCATGCAACCTTTGTCGTGAAATTTGGTAAATGCGGACTTCATATGAAACAATGCAATGTAATGGAAAGTTGTACAATGTTCATGACATTCTTTCCCTATTTTGTGATTTTGATTTCGATTTGATTTTTTTTTTTGGAAAACACAAATTGACTGTCCTTTTGAAAGAGGTGATAGTCCATGCAACCTTATCCTATCTTTTGCAAATCTCTCCGAGAACTCCCTCAGAGTGTGTGTTCTGTTTGATTTAGTCATTTGACCATTTTGGAGTGATGGCAATGGAGTCGTTTGATGTTTAATCAATCCATTGAAATCCTAGGGTTTGTCCCCCCTTTTTTGTTGAAAACATCGATGGGTGAAAACTTTTGATCGGCCCCTATGTTCACTTGAGGCTCATGCACGGTGCCCCTCATTGCCCCAGTGTAAGGCTTTGAGGTACCAATCGTTGTCTTTCATCATGACCTTGTAGGAGGGAACCTATTGGGTGAGAACTTCTAATCTGCCCCTAGGTTCACTTGAGGCTCATGCACGATGCCCCTCATTGCCCCAGTGTAGGGCTATGAGGTAACCATCGTTGTCTTGTTTTCATAGCCTCATAGTGAGGAAGAATGAAAGAAGCAGTTGATTCTTGCAAAAAGAATTTTTCTAAGGACGAGAAATAGTTGAAGGATTTTTTGATGGATTAAGTCAAATGACTCCTATGTAGAAGCAAGATGTTTAGATGTTTTGATGATGCCAAAGGATCAAGTGCTTCCAAGTTTTATTCAAGACAAGAATCCAAGAATCCAAGAAAATCAAGATATATGATCAAGTTGATCTCTAGAATCTTAGGAAGAAGTTTCCAAATTGAAAAAGCAAAAGGTTTGGCCAAAGAATTCTATCTAAATCATTTTAAATTGAGATTTACTCTCTGGTAATCAATTACCAGCAGCTGAAAATGTTTATAATAGTCACTAGAAATTTGAATTCAAAATTTATAATGTGTAATCGATTACACATGGATGGTAATTGATTACCAGCAGTTTATTCAAATTTTAAAGCCTGTGATCGATTACACAAGTCTTGTAATCGATTACCAGAGGAGATTTTCAGAAAATAATTTCCAAGAGTCACATCTATTCAAATGGTTTATGAATGGCCATCAAAGGTGACTTGGAAACACGAATTTAAAGAGAGTTTTCATTGCCCAAAAAATTTTATCCTCTCAAAAAGATTCCTTGGTCAACCACTTGCATATTCAATAAGGAATTTTGATTGATCTTCATTGTACAATCTATCTCTTTTAAGAGAGATTTCTTCTTCTTATTTCTGAAAAGGGATTAAGAGATCGTGGGTCTCTTGTTGTAGAGGATTCCTGAACACAAGGGAAGGGTTGTCCCTGTGTGGTTCAGACTTTGTAAAAGGAGTTTTACAAAGAGAGTGGAAAATTTCAAGTGGGTTGCTTGAGGACTGGACGTAGGCGCGGGAAGTGGCCGAACCAGTATAAATCAAGTTTGCATTCCTCTCTTCCTTTAAACTTCTTTTATTTATTGCTATTTATCTTTTGCTTTAAAGAAGTTTATTTTGAATTGTCTTTTGAGTAATTCATGTTAAGGGTGCATTGTTAATCCAAAAAGAAAGAGTGATAGTTCAATTGGGGAATAGTCTTTGCATCTTAATTCAACCCCCCTTTTTCTTAAGGTAACTGAGGCCATTTGTCCAACATCCTATTCTTGATAACTCACTTCTCTCTAAAAAGACAAAATGAGGTCACATGAACGTCTATATTTTTACTTGGAAACACAGTCAATCAAATGCCTTTTTATTTTTTATTTTGAAACTTATTTGTTTTGAACTTTACTCGTTGTTTTACGACACCCCCACCAACGTGCAAGACGAGTAATCTCTGATTGAACAGTCTTAGAAGTCAACACTCAGGAGCGCAGGTCGCTTGAGCAAACAGACCAATGGCTTGCACCCACATTCCAGTGAAAGTTGAATAAGCAAACATGCGTTTGTGAGAGGATGAGGGACAAAGATATCAACTTTATCCATTTCATTTAACATTGTAACTGTGGTTTACAATAATGGCATAAACTTGGAAATCCTGATGAGTCATTAGAGACACCTAACAACAGCCTTCAAAATTGCCCCATGTGTGGCATCTCTTGTCAATGTCAGGATTTACACGCAATTCTCCTCAAATTTCAGCCAGCCCGCATCAATTAGACCTTGCACCTTACGCTTCAGAGCCCTACAATGCTCAATGGAACGCCCCGGGGCTTCTCCGTGACAAGCACACGTTGCGTTCGAGTCGTATTCTCGGAGAAATGGAGGTTGATGAACCTTGGCTAGGGTTATGGCTACCATTGAATTATCAAGTAGATATGGGAGCAAGTCAGCATAGGACACTGGAATTGGGGTGAATTCTACAGGCTTTCTCGCTGCAAAATTCATTTCTTGGTTGGTGTTTTTGGTTTGTCCTAAAGGTGGTGTTCGTCATTGGAAGTGCGGCAGACAGACTTTGTGGTTGATTTAGGGATGGCCTTTGTGGATAAATGGGCGGTAGGTAAGGAGAAGGGTTGAGTAATGACATTGTTGGGTTGGTGGGAAACTTGGCCGTACAGGAATGGTAGTCACAGCATGGGTTTCTCCCTCATCGTCACCCTCTTTATTTGCCCCAGTTTTCTCATTCGTCCAAGCAGGATGATTAAATTTGCCTCTTTTCAGATCCACTTCGATCCTTTCACTGGCGAAGACCAAATCCGCAAAGCTTTGAGGGTGCGTAGCCCACCATCTTTTCATAGTAGAGTATCGATAATGTGTCTACCATAACGATCATCGTCTCCCTTTCCATCATTGGGGGTACCACCTGGGCCGCCAGATCCCTCCACCTTTTGGGCGTGTTCTTTGAAAGATCCGTCCCCCTTTTTGCACATGTTCTGTAGTTGCATCCTATCTGGAACCATATCAAAATTGTACTGATACTGCCTAACAAAGGCAACCATTAGGTCCTTCCAAGAATGGACTCGGGAAGGTTCCAAGTTAGTGTAACAGGTAACAGCTACCCCAGTAAGACTTTCTTGGAAGGAATGTATCAGCAATTCCTCATCTTTTACGTATTCCCCCATCTTCCGACAATACATCTTTAGATGGTTCTTGGGACAAGTAGTCCCCTTGTACTTGTCAAAGTCCAGCACCTTGAACTTGGGAGGGGTGATGATATTGGGTACTAGGAACAACTCTTTTAGGTTAGCAAAGGCATAATCTTCACCTCCTTCAATGGCCCTGAGCCTTTCCTCTAGATGATCCAACTTTCCCATTCCTGCCATAGTCATGAGGGTTTTTAACCACTGTGGAATGTGAGGGTTGTGGTTGTGGATGATACTGAGGGCCCTCCAAAGTGTTTTGCAGGGGTATACCACCAACTGCTTGCCCTTCAGCGGCACATCCGAGGCAAGGCTCGAAGTTGGCTAGATCGTGGTGGGGAATTTCATGTGTCTCCTCCATGGGTCGAGAGACATGTGCATGATCAGATTGAGGTTGTTGGCTCTTAATGAGTATGGGAGTGGAGTTATTGACATCCTCATTGGGAATGTACGCCACATTGGGTGGTGTATAGTTTGGGAGGCAAGCCATATGGCGGGAAGGCGTGCTTGTTTTGAATTTGCACATCATGGGGTCATCCGTACTTCCCAAATCTTTGCCTACCATATTTGAGGTTGGATGATTCATTTGCTTGAGGCCAGATGGGAGCATCGGGTTCACCTTAGCGACAGCGCTAGTAGCGGCAACTATAACCGCATTGGCTTCCATTATCTTCTTCATGCTCATCATGGCCTCCATCATTGTGGCCATTTGCTCCTTCATGGCCTCCATGTCGGCTTTCATCTTCTCTTGCACCTCCTCTGCTTCACCCATTACTCTAGCTCTAGCACGAGTTCGGTAAGGGCGCCGTAAAGCGTGTCCTTTTCTTTTTTATAACAATGATTGAGTTCATTTTATTTTATTTTATTTTATTTTTCAAGGAAAGAATGCAATGAGCAATGCAACCAATGAATAGCATGGATGTATGCGAATGATGTACAGTTGAAGTATTGCGAATTTTTACACAGGATATGGGGTTGAATCAATTTAGATTTTCAACATGGTCCACGACATCTTTGTCAAGGTGAAACTGGAAGTAACAAGGACATCAACAATCCTAAATATGTTTGGCAGTAGACAAAGCAGTGATGTGACTCGATTCATCTTTTGCCCCAATTTTGCAAGACGGTTACTTCCATATTTCAACTTGACTTGATGAACCTTTTTATAAAAGCATGAGCTTGGTTCAACCCTATAATCCAAGGAATGGCAATTCTGATCGCCAATACTTCAACAACATCTCATAGGAATGAATGACTCGGGCATACTTTAAGCTTATGCACGGAAAATGTAATTATGAAATTGAGATGCCCGAAGAAACACCATTTCCAGTTAACCATGCATTAGGTACCATGTTCAATTATTTTGTTTTGTTGTTGTGTGTTTTTTTTTTAGAAATGGGTTTATGATCCCAACATGGTTGGCTCATGGTGCCTAACACATGCAACTAAGAATGTAGTGTGAAGTTTCATGCTTCCCCTTTTTTGTTTTTGTTTTGTAGAGGAAAACGCAAGGATGAGCAAACATGAAAACAAATGGTATGCAATTTTGCAGATCAAAAAGTTTGTTGAACGCATATGCATGATGATGCCATGACTCATGCAAAATGTGAGGCTGTAATATGATAACAGACAAATGCAGGAACGATATGTTCATTATGATGCCATGAAGAGATGTTTATGTGATGCATGATATGAATGCATTTACGGACACGAGAGCCCGAAAAATTATCTCTTCTTACTTGCGCATTTGGGGGCGCAGTGCCCTATATGTACAGTTAAGAAGGTGATATGGACCTTCCGGCTTCCCGTGACAAAGGACGAGACCAACATACAATGCATGCTTGAGATAAAATGCGGGAGTGACTTGATTTGCACTGATTTTTGGAGTAAAAACGTGGGATAAACTCATTTTATTCAAAAATTTATAACTAGTCAAGATCTGAGCGACAATACAAAACTTCCTAGCGGTTTCTAATCATATGGTCCATTAAGTCTATCATATGCTGACAATAGCTGAGAAGTCTGTGGATCTCCTCGGGGGCGGAGTAGGTGTCCGCCATTGCTTTGGCCTTGGCTAGCAATCGAGGAAGTTCTTGACTCCTGTTCAAAGTAAGAGCAAATCGGTCCATCCACATTGTTGCCTCTTGGTGCAATGAATCAATTACCCTTTCCCTTGCTTCCCTTTCTGCTGATATCTTGGCGTACTCATCCTCTAGCCTTTGCTCGTGAGTCGCTGCTAGATTTAGCTTCTCTTTGCCCTCATCGATGATGGCCCACATATTCCCTTCAGTCTCGCTTAACTGTTGGGACAAATTTCTTTCCGACCTAAGGCAAGCCTTTAGCTCGTCCTTCAAGATCATGCCTTTGACCCGTGATGATTCCTTTCACCTCTTCGGAGCTTGAGCTCACTATTGCTGCCCTATAAAGCCCCTCAAAACTTGTTTTGGTCGTGTTCTTCCTTTCGGGCCTTCTTGGTTTCTCGTTCCAAGGCTTCAGCGGTGGCCATATTGACGTCCCTTAGTTCATCATACTCTCTTCAGACTTTGATGGCTATGGACTTGAACTTCTCTTTGACTACCCGGGCTCTTTCAAGCTCTGCCTTTAGGGCTTGTACCTCATCACTTTCTTCCGAAGCTTTAACCTCATCGTCTCTCACAGTCTTTAGATTTGGGAGCCAATCCAATCCTTGTGTCCGGACTCTCAGCCACTTATGATAGCCGCCGATGATCCCATTACTGCTTCTCCTAAGCTCTCTGTCCTTTCTTCACACCGCATCCCATGCCTTGCGAACTCCTTGGAGTACCTTTGCATTGGGGTCACTGAAACCCCGTGGTGAGGACAAGATTATAATTTATACAACCCCTTGTTCCCATTAAGGGAACATTTGGAAATCCTTCGCATGAAGATAGAATCCTGATTCTTCCTTCCTTCTAGCGAGGGAACCAATTAACAGACGCCCCTCTATGCTAGCCAAGAGTTGGTCCCAATTCATCTTTCTTTTTTTTGACGCATGAGCGGTGACCTTGTAGCGGATAGACGAGCCTACCTTCTTGGAGAAAAAGGTGCGAAACCAGCCACACATAGAGAGCCGGTGTACAACAAACAATTCTTGCGCCGCTCTTTTCACATCTCTGGTCGAACGTGTCATGCATGGCCAAAATGGCGACGACCAGGCTTTCCTTGCCATGATGAAAGGCGAGGAAAGCATCAATCGCTGCTAGGTCCACTAACCCTTCCATATTTGGAAAGAGGACACCTCCAAAGATCAAAAGCGCCAAGATGTCAATAAAAGAAGCCCATTCGCCTTGATTTTGCCAAGGCCTTTGCCCTTTCCTCCAAACACTTCCTTGGTACTCCGACTACTCCATTTCTGTTTTGCTTTACACGGTCCAACTCTTGTGCTGAGATTTTCACTACCTTGGCAACTCTTGTCGTGGAGGGATAGAACCCAGAGAAAAGATATGGCTTCCTTCCTCCCAGTGGGCATCCCAGGATTTCTTCAAACTCTTTCACAGTCGGCACTAGCTGGAAGTCCTCAAATGTGAAGCACCTTAGGGGCTAGTCATAATACTGAGAAAGGGATGCAATCGGTTCCATGGAGACTTCTACCCTAGCTAGGTCCCAAATCTTACCATAGGCTTTGCGGAAGGCTTGCCGTTGAAGTTGACCCATTAATTGCCCCAACTCTCGTAAACTAGTGACCTCTAAGCTCTTGATTTTGACTTGATAGAACCTCTTTTTAAGCGAAGGCTTTTGACTTGATCCCATGTTTTACTAAAGTGAAATAAAATCTAGTGCGAATCAAAACTCCGACATCTATCATGGGTGGAATGGATGAATGCATGAAGAAATGCATATGACACAGATGCAATTTACGAATACGGGAGCCCAAGAAACTGTCTCCTTCTTAGATACAACGTCTAGGGGTAGCAAAGTGCCCCAACGTATGTATTTAAAACGGTGACACGAACCCTTCGTTGGTTTGTTTACAGAGGGGATCGAGACAGAACCCATGTGCGATGCATATGCGAAAGGCGCAACACGGGAATGTACATAGTATGACAATACTCACTGAATATAAGCAAAAGGGTACGTGACACTTATGCATGGGAGTGTGAAAAATGGCACGCAGCGTGTCCGCTCCGTGCCCCTATTCAAGGGACCTATAAGGGAGAGAGCTAACTAGGCTTTTAGTAATAACCCCCAAGGTAGTCATATCTCTCTTGATGGTTTCTAGAGGTATCATCCCCTTCGAAGAACATACTGTAGCATTAGGGACTACTAGCAACAATATGTTTTCAAAGAGAAAAACTCTAGATGAGGGTTCACTGTAATCAAGCAAGTCGGAGACCTAGCATAATCACAGATTCACCTCCACTCCTTATGTTCCCACGAACCCGGGTATAGGGCCCTTTTTCAACTCACCATGTGTGCAAATAGTGTTAGTGTTTGTGTGCATCAAATGAATAAATATTTACCTCAAGCAAACAAAAAATGCACTAAAAGCATCAAAGAGTTATATATACAAGAACATAAAAACCAACAAAGGGGTAAGTCACGGTAAAACATTGCACAAGATTAAATGGCCTAACTCTCTAAAAACAGTCCCCAGTGGAGTCGCCAACTGTCGCAACCTACCCTTCGGCGGGAGGGCGACGCGAGACTCGCGGGATGCGTGTTCCACGAAAGGAATACGCGCGGAGTCGCCACCAACATTTATTTGAGGAAAACGTCGGAAAAACCGGAAAAGACGCGATCTACGAACTTTTAAGTGAAAGGTTCGGGAGTTGTATTTACGCACGGGGAAGGTATTAGCACCCCACACGTCCGTCCCAAGGGACGACAGCCTTTAATCGAATGTGCAAACATGACTTTGATTTTTTATGTTCTCTTTTTTATGTCTTCATATCCTTTATACCCTTTTTATATTTTTCTCTTTTTGTGGTCGACAAGGGTGTTTCCCTTTGCTCCTACGTATTCCTCAATTGGGATGAGGAAATCAGACCTACGTAGTTCTTTTTTATCAAGTGATTCTTTTTTACTTAAAAGGTGATCATTTTAAGGCGTTGGACCTTGAAAACGATCCATTTACTTAGTAAGAAATTGAAATGACAAACTTAAAAAACCCTATTTTTGTGGACGAGCTTGACTAGGCGAGTTAATTTTAGCCTTAATTCCACTTTAGTTATTAGTCAATTCGATTAAGAATGAGAAATCCCAAAGAGAAAAACGTCCAATTGATTTTCCGCTTTATTTTACTAAAAGGTATTTTTTTATTTTTATATTATTATTTTACCTCTTTTTTTGATCTCCAACGTGGTTACGGAACGACCGAACGGTCGGAATTTATTTTAACCGAAGTTAACGGATAATACAATTCAAACGATCAGTGGAAATTTATTTTATTTTTAGTTTAAGCGAGAAATGACTTAAATAAAATGGCTTAAGCACGTCAAAAGGAGGTATAAAAAGTAAATGAAACAAGAATAAAAATACACGAAACACAATGTGGACCACCACGGGTACATAAAATGAATCGAAAAGCTTGGTTCGAGGTACTTACCCGTTGAAGATCGAAGAACGATGAAGAACGAATGAAGAACGTCGAAGAACGGTCAAAACCTTTGCGAAATTCCTCACGGAAAACGTTACGGAAACGTTTCGGAAGCGCCTCGGCTTAGATTTTCTTCACGAAAACAATTTTTCCAAGCAAATTCGAAAGAGAGAGAAGTGCCTAAGGGGCAGAACCCTTTTCTTCTTCACTTCCTCCCCTATTTATAGCAAAATAGGGGAGATGCTTGCCGCCCAGCTCGCCCAGGCGAGCCAGGTTGCTTCCTCCAGAAGCAACAGCCTTCTGGAGGAATCTTCTGGAGGGCCCAAGTGGGCCTGGTTGCTATTTGCACACCCATTTTTACTAAGTACACCCCCCCTCTGCTTTTTTTTGGTGATTCTTTTTTTGTAAAGTTACGGAAACTTACGAATTTCGTAACGATACTTGTTTTCTTTCTGTAATGTTCGGAACCTTGTGGATTACATAATCATCCCCTTTTTGACTTACGGAATGTTACAGAACCTCACTAATTATGCAACGATGCTTCCATTTGATTTCCGGTGTGTCACGGAACCTTTACGGATTGTGCATCAATATTTTCTTTTGTTTTTTTCGGCATGTCCCGGAATTTCACAAATTTCCTAATGATGGGTTCCAAGCACCTTACAAGGACCAAAGAAAAGTCGCATGTCATCAAGCAAAGGTCCCCGGACGAAATTAGGGTATGACAACAAGCAAGTGTCTTATCCTAGGTTACGAAAATTTATCCTTAATCAGTTCAACCACTTAATCCAACCCTAAATTAAATTACTAAGCAAAAATTAAGATAAGGCTGTCATTATGTGATTAAGCAACACATACACCAATTAATCATGAACGAAACTGATCATTAAGCATGAACATAAATTAAGCACAGAGACAATTAATCAAGCACTGAGCATGCATGGATTCATAACAACAAATATAGAGTATTTGGTGAAGAGGAAAAAATGATCAGAATTCAATAGTAATAACAAAACCTCAAAGAGAGTTGTGCTTGATCCTCAAGAGAAAACAGCGCTGGAGACTTAGCCTTCCATTAATCAGTAGAAAATGAAATTGTAGATTGAAGCAGAAACAAAATTGCAGAAAACGAATTTTATTCTACATGAACAGTCCGCATGAATAGTAAAAACTGGAATTCTAAAATCCTAGAATTATTCTCCTCTCTAAAACTCCCTCTAGACTAAAACTCTGGTGCTGTTATAGAGGTCCTCAGCCCCAAAGCTTACAAATCTGTTTTAAGTCCAGGCCCATAAATGAAATAAAATCTGGATAAGATAAGATAAGATTGGGTGAAATAAAATCTAGATGAAATAAAATCTGGATAAGATAAGATAAGATTGGATGAAATAAAATCTAGATGAAATAATATCTAGATGAAATAAAATCTGGATAAGATAAGATTTGATAAAATAAAATTGTCTGTTCTCTTCAAGTCCAAGCCCAATTCCAGATTCAAGCCCAATTGCTTTTAATTCTCCTAAAATTAAATTAAAAACACAAAATTAGTCCAGTAGGCCCAAATGATAAAACTGCATAATTAATTTGACAATTAAGGCTAATCAGTAATTAAAATGGTGACGAAAAGGGTTAAGAAATAGGAGAAAATAATGACACATCAAATCCCCCCCAATTTAGCCTTTTGCACTCCTGGGCAAAATTAAAAAGCAAAGCAAGGAACAAATCCAGAGACATTAAAGAGAAACAAACAAACACAAAAACAATTACATATTTCTCAATGAATCTCAAGGAATGAAAGGAATGGCAACATCCAACTTGTAGAGAGTTAAATTATCAAGACAGTCATGAAAATCATCCAAGCATCTCAAACATGGCAAGATAGTCAATCAGCTCAAGAATGAAAAGTGATAAAGCCTCATAAGTTATGCATTCTATCTCTCAAGTGTCTAGGCTACTGTTTACTCTCAGAGCACCAATGAAAGCAAACACCACATAGACTTGGCAAGACTCTAAAATTGACAACCAAACTCACCAAACACATACACATGAGGATCAAAAGGTCTTTTAAGGTTGTAATGGGGCCAAGGACAAGGTAGAGGAAAGTATGAGATAAGTAGTTAAAACCCAAAGGAATAGAGGAGCAATGGGGAATAAGTGGGAACTAAGAAAGAGTAGTAATCCCCAAATCCAAAATTAAAAATTAAGCATAAAATGTAAACCCAAACAAAATCAATCAAGCCCTCAAACCAATCCAAGTCTTCAAACCAAGACCTCATTTATTCAACTTCATTCCTTTTTTTTTTTTCTTTCGCTCTTTATTTTTTGCTATTTTTTTTTTTTGAATGTGAACAGTAGCATTTGAAAGCATTTGAAAAATAAAGCAACTATTAGGCAATATATTTATCTACATCAAGCATGGCCAAAATACATCATCAAGCATGGCCAACAAAAACATATCATCCAATGAAACATACCCCCCACACTTATTCCCAAAACAATTCCAAAGCTCCAAAATTCCTTAAGGGTAGGGTGAGATCATGGTTTTTCACTTAAGGCTTGTAATGAGCTTCAAAACAAAGAAAGGGGAACATAGGCTCAAAGGGGCTATCAAAGGAATTAATTCAAGGTAGGCTCATTTGGCTAGAGGCTTATAAGAACAAAATGCCTAAATCATCTCCCAACATGCATGTGAAGCAAGAAGTATCAACAAGAGTCAAGCCAAGGCTATTGTGCAAGCAATCAATGGGGCAAAACACACCAAATAAAATAGATGATGATGGCTCAAATTCTCACCAAGGGTAAATCTATCACTTTCAATTCAAACTTTCAAAACTAACTTCACATGTAGAGAAAAACAAGGATTTCAATTCACAAAATGCCATGAAACTCCTATTTCAAAAACAATTACCCATTATCTGTACATAACCTATAATTCAAAGAGAAACATGCAATGTTGTACATAAAACATAAAAGCAAAATAACAAAATAAACCTAGTAAACCTAAAACAAAATAAACTAGGAAACCCAACAAAATTAAAGAACAATCTCCCCCCCCCCCCCCCTCGACACTTAAACAACACATTGTCCTCAATGTAGCACAATCATAAGTTCAAGAGTAATCAAAACAATCAATAAATTTGGACAAGTGCATTAAAAGTAAAGAAGGAGATAGAAAATGAAAACTCCCTAAGTCATGGCGGAAGAGAAGTAGGGTGAAGTAAGGAGATCTTTTGAGCAAGGAGAGTGATGCAATCCTCCCTAGGAAGGGACCAGTCACTAGAGCCATGAGCAAGAGGCTCCAAGAGGATTGGGCTAGAGCTGTTGAAGATGGCCCTAGGGTTATTATGAACCTTAGGGTAGATTTCTGAGCCCATAGGCCAAGGTTGGGTCCAATTATCTTTGTACATATTAGAATAGGATGTCATTATATTTGATCCTTGTATTTAGGGCTCCATAATGTAGGTAGGATACCCTAGAAATATAGGATTTTTCAGCCCTTGTATTTTAGGGCACCTAGACTAGTTTTTGTATTAGGGGTATTTTTGTAATTTCACATGCACTAAGTGAATATTTGATGTGTGTGTTGGGAAATAAAATTTAATTGAATTGGTAGAAGCCCAATCCAATTAAATTTTAGAGGGGGAGGTGAGTATTTGCTTACTACACCCCATTGCCACATCATATAGTCACACTTTGTGCATGTCCTTCATGCTTTACATGTCTCATGACACCTAAGCACACTTAGTGGAAAATCTGGGAATTGATCTTGGATTAGTGGGCTAAACCATAACTAAAATTCACTAATCATAATCAGTGAAATCTTGGCTTTAAAGTTTGGCTCCACAAATTCAATTTCAAATTCAAGTGAAATTTGAATTGAAATTCAAATTTCCCTCCAATTTTGTGTGACACTTAGGCTATAAATAGAGGTCATGTGTGTGCATTTTTCAACTTTGATTATTTGAAAATTAAACTTCAAAGCTCAGACCTCTTTTGAGGCACTAAATTTTGCGCTCTTCTCTTCCTTTCCCTTCATTCATCTCATTCTTCCTCCAAGCTCTTATCCATGGCCTCCTATGGTGGTGAGCTTCTTCTAGACTCATCTTCTCCTTGAAGTGGCTTCTTCTCTCTCTCTTCCTTCTCCATTCCGCTGCCATTCATCTTCCAAGAAGCAAAGGAATCCATTGATGAAGAAGATCCTAGGCCTACAAGCTCCAATGGAGCTTACATCAGATAGCCCCTAATGCGTAATTGGATGCATCGCACATTAGCTCAAATAGGGTTGTCCAATCAGGTGCCTGAATGATAGGGGTATGATGTGCCATTATTTTCTCCTATTTCTTAACCCTTTTTGCACCATTTTAAGTATTGATTAGTCTTAATAGTCAAATTAATTAGGCAGTTTTATTATTTGGGCCCATTCAGCTAATTTGATGTTTTTAATCTAAATTCAGGAATTAATTAAGCATTGGGCTTGAATCTAGAATTGGGCTTGGGCTTCAATCCAGAATTGGGCTTGGACTTGAAGAGGGCAGACTATTTTATTCTACAAAATTAGATCTTATCTTATCAAGATATTATTTAGATTTGATCGCATGTAGATATTATTTCATCTAGATCTTATCTTATCTTATCTAGATTTGATTTGATTTTACTTATGGGCTTGGATTTAAAACAGATTTGTAAGTTTTGTGGCTGAAAAACTATATAACAGCACCAAGGTTCTAGTTTAGCTCTCTCTCTCTCTCCTCTCTCTCTTCTCTTTCTCCTTTATTTTGGTTTTTACAATTGCAGCTTTGACTTTTCATTTTAGAAATAAAATTTTGTTCTCTATTTGATTAATGGAAGGCTAAGTCCCCAGCGTTGTTTTCTCTTGAGGATCAAGCACAGTTCTCTTTGAGGTTCTATTATTATTGTTAAATTCTGTTCAGTTCTTTTTCCTCTTCACTAATTACTCTAAATTTGTTGCTATTAATTCATGCATGCTTAGTGCTTGATTAATTGTCTCTATGCTTAATTACGTTCATGCTTAATGATCATTTATGAGTATTTGGTGTATGTGATTCTTAATCACATAATAAATGTTTTATGTTGAATTTCGCTTAGTAATTTAATTTAGGGTTGGATTAAGTGGTTGAACTGAATAAGGATAAACTCTCGTAACCTAGGATAAGAGACTTGCTTGTGAATCAAGGGGAAGCAACATATTTTAATTCTGATATTTTCTAATTTAAGTTTACTCGCTGTTTAATTTACAAAAGCAAACAACCCCCCCCCCCCCAATTTGTTACTATTTCCTACTATATGTTATGAACATTTGGTTTATCATTGCTCATTGGGAAACGACCTAGGATCACTTCCTAGTTATTACATTTTAATATTTATTTGATTCGGGTACGGCCTCGATCAAATTTTGCGCCGTTGCTGGGGAGTAGTGTCCAAAGGTTCATAATAGCTAGTGTCGTGTTAGTGTTTAATTCTTTCGTGTTTTATGTTTAATTGTTAGTGTTGTGTTAGTGTGTGTGTGTTAGTGTTGTTTAGTGTCTTGGTATTTTGTTTAGTGTGTGTTTTGTTTTAGTTTTTCTGTTAAGCGCTTCCCCTGTTTCAATTTTGGGTGTTTTGCTATGAATAGTGTTTTGCGACGGATTTAGCGACCACTTTTGCTTGCGGCATAACAGAGTAGTAGTGGAAATCATGTAGTGACGGATTTTAGCGACCACCCATGTTAAATTATTTGGGATTTTTTGTTTTAGTAGCAAGAGTTGTTAGTTTTGGCTGAATTTTTTTGTAGTAACTTCTTTTAATCCATATTTTGTGAGAAAAATAACTAGAGCCTTTAGTTTGGTCAGATTTGAAAGTTCCAAAAAAATAGCAAATTTGATTTTTGTCAAAACTTCAAACGGCCATAACTTTTGCTCCGGTTATCAAAATCGCAATTATTTTATATGTATTTGGGGTAGAAAAAAATTTCCTACGCCATAGCAACCTGCCATAGGCTGGCTGAAGTCTCCATCGTCCAAAAAAAGTGATTCTGTCAAAATGTTTTTATTTTCCAAGTTTTATTCTCTTATTTTTCTTAACTTACCAATTTTAGATTCTATATTTAGACTTTGAATTTTTGTTTGAAATTTTATGTGCTATCTTCTCATCATTTTATAAGGTTGCTCACAAAATTTCTAGTCATTTGGACAACATTTAATGGTAGTTGTAGTTCAAACCTATACTATTACTTGCATAAGAAGGCAACTAATTGTGCATGCTGAATTTAGTGTATGACTAGACGAAATCCATCCGACTTACAATCCTTTGATCCTGAGATAGATAGGACATTTCATAGATTATTTAGACATCATTTAGTACCTTTTGAGCATTATAATTTTGAACATTCTGATTTTGAATATTCTGAGAACATGGCACAACCTCCACCCCGTGAGAGGATTCTAATGGAAATGGATGCACTTGATTTTACCTACGAAAGCTTGTGCATCCAATACCCTGATGAGGATGTCCCATATGTTCTTAAAACTGGACTGATCCATTTGCTTCCAAAGTTTCATTGCCTTGCAGGTGAAGACCCGCACAAACATCTGAAAGAATTTCATATTGTCTGCTCCACCATGAAACCCCAAGATGTCCAGGAGGATCACATATTTTTGAAGGCCTTTCCTCATTCTTTAGAGGGAGTGGCAAAGGACTGGCTATATTACCTTGCTCCAAGGTCCATCACGAGCTGGGATGACCTCAAGAGAGTATTCTTAGAAAAATTTTCCCTGCTTCCAGGACCACGACCATCAGAAAAGATATTTTAGGCATTAGACAACTCAATGGAGAGAGCCTATATGAATACTGGGAGAGATTTAAAAAATTATGTGCTAGTTGACCTCACCACCAGATTTCAGAGCAGCTTCTCCTCCAATATTTTTATGAAGGACTCAGCAACATGGAGAGAAGTATGGTAGATGTTGCCAGTGGGGGAGCCCTTGGAGACATGACCCCTGCTGAAGCCAGAAATTTAATTGAGAAGATGGCTTCTAACTCCCAGCAATTCAGTGCCAGAAATGATGCTATTGTCATTAGAGGAGTACATGAAGTAGCCACAAATTCATCTTCATCAGGTGAGACTAAGAAGCTTGAAGGTAAACTAGATGCCTTGGTTAACCTGGTAACCCAACTGTCCATGAATCAAAAATCTGCACCTGTCGCCAGACTCTGTGGTTTATGCTCATCTGCCGACCACCACATAGACCTTTGCCCTTCTGTGCAACAATTTGATGCAATTGAACAGCTTGAAGCTTATGCTGCAAACATCTACAACAGACCTCCTCAACCTCAGCACCAAAATCAGCCACAACAGAATAACTATGAACTCTCCAGCAACAGGTACAATCCCGGATGGAGGAATCATCCCAACCTTAGATGGTCGAATCCTTCACAACAGCAGTAGCAACAACAACAACAACCTTATTTTCAAAATGGTTCTGGCCCAAGCACACCATACGTTCCTCCACCAATCAAGCAGCAACAACAACAACAACAACAGCCCCAAAAACAGCAAACAGTTGAGGCCCTGGCGCAACCTTCCCTTGAAGAACTTGTGAGGCAAATGACTATGCAAAACATGCAGTTTCAACAAGAGACCAAAGCCTCCATTCAGAGATTAACTAATTAGATGGGACAGTTGGCTACATAGTTAAATCAACAACAGTCCCAGAATTCTGATAGATTACCTTCTCAATCTGTCCAAAATCCCAAAAATGTGAGTGCCATTGCATTGTGGTCAGGAAAGCAGTGTCAAGGACCTCAACCAGTAGCATCTTTCTCATCTGCAAATGAACCTGCCCAACCTCACTCTACTCCTGAAAAAAATGATGACAAAAATTTAAAGAGTAAGTTACCTAACAATTTCTATGCAGGTGAATCTAAAGAGAAGCAGCATATCCCTTTTCCATTCCCTCCAAGAGCAATTTCCAACAAAAAAATGGAAGAGGCAGAGAAGGAGATCTTGGAAACATTTAGAAAAGTAGAGGTAAACATACCTCTGCTGGATGCAATAAAGCAAATTCCAAGATATGCTAAATTCTTGAAGGAGTTGTGCACTAATAAGCAGAAGCTTAAAGGAAGTGAAAGAATTAGTATGGGCAGAAATGTCTCCGCATTGATTGGTAAATCTGTTCCCTAAATCCCTGAAAAATGTAAAGATCTAGGTACATTCAGCATACCTTGTATTATAGGGAACAATAAGTTTGACAATGCCATGCTAGATTTAGGAGATTCTGTTAGTGTTATGCCTCTGTCTATTTTTAATTCTCTATCTCTAGGTCCTTTGCAGTCAACTGATGTGGTAATTCATTTAGCTAATAGAAGTGTTGCCTATTCTGCTGGTTTCATAGAGGATGTCTTAGTTAGAGTTGGTGAGCTGATTTTCCCTGTTGATTTTTATATTTTAAATATGGAGGAGGGATTTTCTAAAGGATTAGTTCACATCATTCTAGGCAGACCTTTTATTAAAACTACTAGAACTAAGACAGATGTATATGCAGACACACTATCTATGGAGTTTGGTGATATAACTGTTCATTTTAATATTCTTGATGCTATTAAACACCCATCTGAAGATCTTTCTGTATTTCGTGTTGAAATAATTGACCATATTGTTGATGAATACATGACTGATCTTCATTCTAATCTGCATGCATGTCACTCTTCATGCATTGAATATGAATTTGCACTTGAACATTTGTCTGAATTTAATGCTGAGAATGAATCTGAATTTGATATTGATTACATGTTTGGTGATGTTTTACCTCTTGAGATTGATTTTATAGAGTCAGATAGAACTAACCATGTTTCACTAAGTACACATACCTCTGACTTTCTTTATGAGGTGCAGGCTGAGAAATCATCTCTTTCTACCACTATCCAACCGGCCACACCAGAATTGAAGCCTCTACCATCAAATTTAAAATATGCTTACTTTGATGATAGCAAAAGTTTTCCAGTAATTATATCTGCCTCCCTTGCTGATGAGCAAGAGGAGAAGCTGTTATCAGTTTTCAAGAAGCATAAGAAGGCTATAGGTTGGACCCTGGCGGACATTCCTGGTATTAGCCCATCCACATGTATGCATCGAATAAATTTAGAGGATGGGGCTAAACCAGTAAGACAGCCACAGAGAAGACTCAACCCGGTAATTCTTGATGTAGTGAAGAAGGAGGTTACCAAAAAGGACCATTTTTCATTGCCATACATTGACCAGATGCTTGAACGCTTGGCAGGATTCTACAGGAGCTTTATAAGAGATTTTAGCAAGGCTCCTGATTGGACAACCCCATTTGAGCTAATGTGTGATGCATCCAATTACACATTGGGGTTGTCCTTGCTCAAAAGATCTCCTTACTTCAGCTTACTTCCTTTCCACCATGACTTAGGGAGTTTTTCTTTTCCTATCTCCTCCTTTACTTTTATTACATTTGTCTGATTCTCATTGATGGTTTAATTGCTCTTAATCTTTTAATTGTGCTACATTGAGGACAATGTGTTGTTTAAGTATGGGGGGTGTCATACCCTAATTTCGTCCGGGGACCTTTGCTTGGTGGCATGCAACTTGTATTTGGTCATTTTGAGGTGCTTGGCACCCATCATTAGGCAATTTGTGAAGTTCTGTGATGTTCCGGAAACCGAAAGAAAGTATTGATGCACAATCCGTAAGGTTCCGTGACACACCGGAAATCAAAAGGAAGCATCGTTGCACAATTCGTGAGGTTCCGTAACATTCCGTAAGTCAAAAAAGGGATGATTATGTAATCCGCAAGGTTCCGTAACATTACGGAAAGAAAACAAGTATCGTTACGAAATTTTTAAAGTTTCGTAACATTACGAAAAAAATCACCAAAAAAACGGCAAAGGGGGTGTATTTAGTAAAATGGGGGGTGCAAATAGTAATTTTCGAATCTGGGCCCTTCTAGAGGTTTCTGGGCAATCTCTTGCTTAAGGTTGAAGTAACCTAGCTCGCCTGGGCGAGCTAGGTGGCAACCACACCCCCCGTTTTGTTGAAAAATGGGATTCCGGGGCTTCCGGGACACCCGTAATGCTTCCGTAAAATTCCCATAACTCTAAATAAGCATAATTAACTTAATACGGGTGAGACGGAAGAGAAAAAAAAGAAGAAAATCAAGTCCTATATGCTTCCGTAAGGCTTCCGTAACTTTTCCGTAAATTACGAAAGAAGGGGTGAACTTATCAAAATTGGGGGGTGCAAATAGCAATTTCTAAATTTTGAATTGGGCCTTCCAGAGTGTTTTTTGGAGCTGGGTTGCTTCCGGAGCCTGGGCGAGCTGGGCGACAACCTCCTCCCCCTTTTTCCTATAAAAAGGCTGAAGGGGGCTGTTCTAAGGATCCCTCAGCCCCCTGGCTATGTATTTCAGCTGTTTTGGGTGAAAAAAATTGTTTCCGTGAAGAAAATTCAAGCCGAGGTGCTTCCGTAACGCTTTCGAGATGTTTCCGTAAACAAATTCGTGAAGGTTTTCGTCCGTTCTTCACCGTTCTTCAACGGGTAAGTTTTCGAATCCGAGACTTTCAATTCATTTCTTGTTTTTTTTAAGCTTTCATCTTTATTTCGTTCATTTCCGATTTCTTTTCTTCTGTCTTTAACGCGCTTTTACCGTTTCTTTAAGTCGTTTTCTCACCTAATAAATGATAAAATGAATTTCAACCGATCATTTGTGTTGTAATCTCATTTAATCACTTTTAAAACGAAATCTAACCGATCGTTCACGCTATAACCTCGGTTAAACCTAAAAAAGTAAAATAATAATAAATAATCAAAATATCTTGAAAAATAATAATAAAATAATCAAAATATCTTTGAATAAAATAACCAAAAAAATCAATCGGACATTTTTCTTTGGAAGTTTCCTTGAATGAATTGATTAATAACCAAAGTGAAACTAAGACTAAAATAGACTCACAAATCAAGTTTTGTCCGAAAAATCACTAAAAACCGTTTTAAGGTCCAACGCCTTAAACGGTCCTCTTTGCTTTTATCGGTTAACATGGACTGTTCAAAAGCATAAAATCAACATGTAACTTTACCGCTTTTGCAAGAACTACGTAGGTCTGATTTCCTCATCGCAATTGAGGACACGTAGGAGCAAAAGCCCCGCTTTTGTCGACCACCCCAAGAGATCGTTAATGGTCCAAATGCCTTAACGTTTCTCTCCTTTCAAAAAACAAGAGATCGTTAATGGTCCAACGCCTTAACGTTTCTCTCCTTTCAAAATCAAAAGACCGTTTAATGGTCCAACACCATAAATGACCTTTTGTTCTATAAAAACATATTTTGCAAAAAAGACAAAAACAACTTAACCAAACACTTTGTTCCGAAAGAACTACATAGGTCTGATTTCCTCATCACAATTGAGGAATACGTAGGAGCAAAGGGAAAACACCCTTGTCGACCACAAAAAAAGAAAAATATAAAAAAGGGCATAAAAGATATAAGAACGTAAAGGGAACGTAAAAATCAAAGTCATGTTTGCACATTCGATTAAAGACTGTCGTCCCTTGTGACGGACGTGTGGGGTGCTAACACCTTCCCCGTGCGTAAATACAACTCCCGAACCTTTCACTTAAAAGTTCGTAGATCGCGTCTTTTCCGGTTTTTCCAACTCTTGGCTATCATGGAGGGGCGTCTGTTAATTGGTTCCCTCACTAGAAGGAAGGAAGAATCAGGATTCTATCTTCATGCGAAGGATGTCCAAATGTTCCCTTGATGGGAACAAGGGGTTGTATTAATTATAATCCCGTCCTCGCCATAAGACAGCTTGGCTACCCCATGAGAGGATTGCCATCAGACGAAAGCATCACGCCTTTCATCGCACGGGGTTTCAGTGACCACAACGTGAGGGTACTCCAAGGAGTTCGCAAGGCATGGGATGCGGCGTGAAGAAAGGACAGAGAGCTTAGGGGAAGCAGTAATGGGATCATCGACGGCTATCATAAGTGGCTGAGAGTCCGAACACAAGGATTGGATTGGCTCCCAAATCTAAAGACTGTGAGAGACGATGAGGTTAAAACTTCGGAAGAAAGTGATGAGGTACAAGCCCTAAAGGCAGAGCTTGAAAGAGCCCGGGTAGTCGAAGAGAAGTTCAAGTCCATAGCCATCAAAGTCTGAAAAGAGAATGATGAACTAAGGGACGTCAATATGGCCACCGCTGAAGCCTTGGAATGAGAAACCAAGAAGGCCTGAAAGGAAGAACACGACCAAAGCAAAGTTTTGAGGGGCTTTATAGGGCAGCAATAATGAGCTCAAGCTCCGAAGAGGTGAAAGGAATCATCACGGGTCAAAGGCATGATCTTGAAGGACGAGCTAAAGGCTTGCCTTAAGTCGAAAAGAAATTTGTCCCAACAGTTAAGCGAGACTGAAGGGAATATGTGGGCCATCATCGATGAGTGCAAAGAGAAGCTAAATCTAGCGGCGACTCACGAGCAAAGGCTAGAGGATGAGTACGCCAAGATATCAGCAGAAAGGGAAGCAAGGGAAAAGGTAATAGATTCATTGCACCAAGAGGTAACAATGTGGATGGACCGATTTGCTCTTACTTTGAACAGGAGTCAAGAACTTCCCCTATTGCTAGCCAAGGCCAAAGCAATGGCGGACACCTACTCCGCCCCCGAGGAGATCCACGGGCTTCTCAGCTATTGTCAGCATATGATAGACTTAATGGACTATATGATTAGAAACCGCTAGGAAGTTTGTATTGTCGCTCAGATCTTGACTAGTTATAACTTTTTGAATAAAATGAGTTTATCCCACGTTTTTACTCCAAAAATCAGTGCGAATCAAGTCACTCCCGCATTTTATCTCTAACATGCATTGTATGTTGGTCTCGTCCTTTGTCACGGGAAGCCGGAAGGTCCATATCACCTTCTTAACTGTACACATAGGGCACTGCACCCCCAAATGCGCAAGTAAGAAGAGATAATTTTTTGGGCTCTCGTGTCCGTAAATGCATTCATATCATGCATCGCATAAACATCTCTTCATGGCATCATAATGAATATATCGTTCCTGCATTTGTCTGTTATCATATTACAGCCTCACATTTTGCATGAGTCATGGCATCATCATGCATATGCGTTCAACAAACTTTTTGATCTGCAAAATTGCATACCATTTGTTTTCATGTTTGCTCATCCTTGCGTTTTCCTCTACAAAACAAAACAAAAAGGGGAAGCATGAAACTTCACACTACATTCTTAGTTGCATGTGTTAGGCACCATGAGCCAACCATGTTGGGATCATAAACCCATTTCTAAAAAAAAAAAAACGCACAACAACAAGACAAAATAATTGAACATGGTACCTAATGCATGGAAATGGTGTTTCTTCGGGCATCTCAATTTCATAATTACATTTTCCGTGCATAAGCTTAAAGTATGCCCGAGTCATTCATCCCTATGAGATGTTGTTGAAGTATTGGCGATCAGAATTGCCATTCCTTGGATTATAGGGTTGAACCAAGCTCATGCTTTTACAAAAAGGTTCATCAAGTCAAGTTGAAATATGGAAGTAACCGTCTTGCAAAATTGGGGCAAAAGATGAATCGAGTCACATCACTGCTTCGTCTACTGCCAAACATATTTAGGATTGTTGATGTCCTTGTTACTTCCAGTTTCACCTTGACAAAGATGTCATGGACCATGTTGAAAATCTAAATTGATTCAACCCCATATCCAATGTACAAATTCGCAATACTTCAACTGTGCATCATTCGCATACATCCATGTTGTTCATTGGTTGCATTGCTCATTGCATTGTTCACTTAACAATGCGGTTGCAATTGCCGCTACCAGCGTTGTTGCTAAGGTGAACCCGACGTCCCCATCCGGCATCAATGAACCATCCAACCTCAGATATGGTAAGCAAAGATTTGGGAAGTATGGGCGGCCCCCATGATGTGCAAATTCAAAACGAGCACGCCTTCCCGCCATATGGCTTGCCTCTCAACTATACGCCACCCAATGTGGCGTACACTCCCAATAAGAATGTCAATAACTCCACTCCTATACCCTTTGAGAGCCAACAACCCCAAACTGATCATGCACATGTCTCTTAAACCGTGGGGGAGACACATGAAATTCCCCATCACAATCTAGCCGACTTCGAGCCTTGGCTCGGATATGCCACTGAAGGGCAAGCAGTTGGTGGTATACCCCTTGAAAACACTTCGGAAGGCCCTCAGTATCACCCCCAGCTACACCTCTTGCATTCCACAACAAGTAAAAACCCTCGTGCTATGGCAGAAATGGAAAAGTTGGATCATTTAGAGGAAAGGCTCAAGGCCATTGAAGGAGGTGAAGATTATGCCTTTGCTAACCTAAAAGAGTTGTTCCTAGAACCCAATATCATCACCCCTCCCAAGTTCAAGGTGCTGGACTTTGACAAGTACAAGGGGACTACTTGCCCCAAGAACCATCTAAAGATGTATTATCGGAAGATGGGGGCATGCGCAAAAGATAAGGAATTACTGATACATTCATTCCAAGAAAGTCTTACTGGGTAGCTGTTACCTGGTACACTAACTTGGAACCTTCCCGAGTCCATTCTTTGAAGGACCTAGTGGTTGCCTTCGTTAGGCAGTGTCAATATAATGTCTTCGGATAGGATGCAACTACAGAACATGTGTAAAAAGGGGGCACAAATCTTTCAAAGAATACGCCCAAAGGTGGAGAACCTGGCAGCTCAAAGTGGCACCTCAATGACGAAAAAACGATGACAATGATAGTAGACACATTACCAGTATTCTACTATGGAAAATGGTAGGCTACACACCTTCAAAGCTTTGAGGATTTGGTCTTTGCCAATGAAAGGATCGATGTGGGTCTGAAAAAAGGCAAATTTAGTCATCCTGCTTGGACGAATGAGAAAACTGGGGCAAATGAAGAGGGTGAGAAAGAGGGAGAAACCCATGCTGTGACTGCCATTCCTATACGACCAAGTTTCCCACCAACCCAACAATGTCATTACTCAGCCAATAACAAACCTCTTCCTTACCCACCGCCCAGTTATCCACAAAGGCCATCCCTAAATCAACCACAAAGCCTGTCTACCGCACTTCCAATGACGAAGACCACCTTTAGCACAAACCAAAAAACACCAACAAAAAGGAATTTTGCAGCAAAAAGCCTGTAGGGTTCACCCCAAATTCCGTTGTCATATGCTAAACTTGATCCCATATCCACTCAATAATTCAATGGTAGCCATAACCTCAACCAAGGTTCCTCAACCTCCATTTTTCTGAGGATACGACTCGAACGCAACGTGTGCTTATCATGGAGGAGCCCCGGGGCATTCCATTGAGCATTGTATGACCCCGAAGCATAAAGTGTGAAGTCTAATTGATGCGGGCTGGCTGAAATTCGAGGAGAATCGCGTGTAAATCCCGACATTGACAAGAGATGCCACACATGGGGCAATTTTGAAAGCTGTTGTTAGATGTCTCTAATGACTCATCAGGATTTTCAGGTGCGAGCCATTGGTTTGTTTGCTCGAGCGACATGCGCTCCTGAGTGCTGACTTCCAAGACCGTTCAATCAGCGATTACTCGTCTTGTACGTTGGTGGGGTTGCCGTAAAACAACGAGTAAAGTTCAAAACAAATAAGTTCCAAAATAAAAAAGGGGGTTCAAAAAGAAAAAAAAGAGCATTTGATTGCCTGTGTTTTCAAGACGTTCATGTGACCTCATTCCGGAAAGTTTGTCTTTTTAGAGAGAAGTGAGTTATCAAGAATAGGATGTTGGACAAATGGCCTCAGTTATCTTAAGAAAGGGGGGGTTGAATTAAGATGCAAAGACTATTCCCCAATTGAACTATCACTCTTTCTTTTTGGATTAACAATGCACCCTTAACATGAATTACTCAAAAGACAAATCAAAATAAACTTCTTTAAAGCAAAAGATAAATAGCAATAAAAGAAGTTTAAAGGAAGAGAGGAATGCAAACTTGATTTATACTGGTTCGGCCACTTCCCGCGCCTACGTCCAGTCCTCAAGAAACCCACTTGAGATTTTTCACTCTCTTTGTAAAACTCCTTTTACAAAGTCTGAACCACACAGGGACAACCCTTCCCTTGTGTTCAAGAATCCTCTACAATAAGAGACTCTCAATCTCTTAATCCCTTTTCAGAAGTAAGAAGAAGAGAAGAAGAAATCTCTCTTAAAAGGGATAGATTGTACAATGAAGAACAATCAAAATTCCTTATTGAATATGCAAGTGGTTGACCAAGGAATCTTTTTGAGAGGATAAGACAGTTCAGTTTAGAAAAACTCTTAATCTTTTGAGAGGATAAACTTTGTGGGCATTGAAAACTCTCTTTAAATTCGTGCTTCCAAGCCACCTTTGATGACCATTCATAAACCATTTGAATAGATGTGACTCTTGGAAATTATGTTCCGAAAATCCCCTCTGGTAATCGATTACAAGACTTGTGTAAACGATTACAGGTTTTAAAAATTTGAATTAAAACATTTTCAACTTCTGGTAATCGATTACCAGAGAGCAAATCTCAATTTGAAATGATAGAATTCTTTGGTCAAACCTTTTGTTTTTCAATTTGGAAACTTCTTCCTAAGATTCTAGAGATCAACTTGATCATATATCTTGATTTTTTGTCTCGAATAAAACTTAGAAGCACTTGATCCTTCGGCATCATCAAAACATCAAAACATCTTGCTTCTACATAGGAGTCATTTGACTTAATCCATCAACTGAAAAAATCCTTCAACTATTTCTCGTCCTTGGAAAATTCTTTTTGCAAAAATCAATTGCTTCTTTCATTCTCCCTTGCTACAACGTTGTGAAAACAAAACAACGATGGATACCTTAGAGCCCTACACTGGGGCAATGAAAGGCACTATGCATAAACCTCAAACGAACCTAGGGGCAGATTAGAAGTTCTCACCCAATAGGTTCCTTGCTACAAGGTCATGACGAAAGATAACAATTGGTACCTCAAAGCCTTACACTGGGGCAATGAGGGGCATCGTGCATGAGCCTCAGGTGAACCTAGGGGCATATTAGAAGTTCTCACCCATCGATGTTTTTTTTAAAAAAAATAAAAAAAATAATAATAATAAAAAAGGGGACAAACCCTGGAATTTCAATGGATTGATTAAACATCAAACGACTCCATTGCCGTCATTCCAAAATGGTCAAATCAAACAGAACACACACTCTGAGGGAGTTCTCGGAGAGATTTGCAAAAGATAGGATAAGGTTGCATGGACTATCACCTCTTTCAAAAGGACAGTCAATTTGTGTTTTCCAAAAAAAAAAAAATCAAATCAAAATCAAAATCACAAAATAGGGAAAAAATGCCATGAACATTGTACAACTTTCCATTACATTGCATTGTTTCATATGAAGTCTGCATTTACCGCATTTCAAGACAAAGGTTGCATGCATCAGCATCCCTAAAAATCATGTTAACTGCATAGATTTCCTACATCTAATATCCAGTCGTGTGGATTTGGGATGACCGACCCTCTCGATGAGTCGATCTCTTGCTTTCTCATAAGGGTGAACCCTTGGGTACTTGTACCTATCGCCTTCAGAGGACTGCACGTCCTCACCTTGAGAGGACTACATGTCCTCGCCTTGAGAGGGCTACACGCCCTCACCTTGGGTACTAGTTACCCTCACCGTCAGAGGACTACACGTCCTCACCTTCAGAGGGCTACACACTCTCGCCTTCAGAGGACTGCACGTCCTCACCTTCGTAGGGCTACACGCCCTCACCTTTAGAGGACTACACGTCCTCGCCAACAGAGGGCTGCACGCCCTCACCTTGAAAGGACTACACGTCCTCATCTTGAAAGGACTACACGTCCTCGCCAAAAGAGGGCTGCACGCCCTCACCTTGAGAGGACTACACGTCCTCACCATCAGAGGGCTGCACGCCCTCACCTCCAGAGGACTACATGTCCTCGCCTTGAGAGGGCTACACGCCCTCACATTGGGTACTAGTTACCCTCACCTTCAGAGGACTACACGTCCTCACCTTCAGAGGGCTATACGCCCTCGCCATCAGAGGACTGCATGTCCTCACCTTCGTAGGGCTACACGCCCTCACCTTGAGAGGGCTACACGCCCTCGCCATCAGAGGACTGCATGTCCTCACCTTCAAAGGGCTGCACGCCCTCACCTTGAGAGGACTACACGTCCTCGCCAACAGAGCGCTGTACGCCCTCACCTTGAGAGGACTACACGCCCTCACCTCCAGAGGACTACACATCCTCGCCTTGAGAGGGCTGCACGCCCTCACCTTTAGAGGGCTACGTGTCCTCATTTTCAGTGTGCTCCACATCTGCACCTTAAGAGAATTTAAGGTCCTCTATCCTTAAATGCTTAACCGAGACTTGCACTCCCGGTTAAGGGACCAGTAGTTTCCTTTTAACGGTTCCTGGGCCACCCCCTAATATTGGAGGGCGACCAACTGTGTAAGCACAACCAGAGAGGGAGGCTATCACGCAGCTACTATGCATACCGGGGCAAGATTTCACCCAGGCCGCTGCAAAGAGACGAGTGTGGATCATGCGCACCAACATGACCACTCTTACACCGATATAAATGACGTTGTTACTTAGCAACATTCTGCCCAGTGATCGTAATGCTGATCTCCCCCTGCGGAAGTATCAGTTCGTCTGTGCCGTCCCGTCATAGGTAGGTATGCATTATTTCCAACTAATTTCTAATGCCATCTACTATTTGCAGGGATCGCACCCACAAGACACCCAGTGGACCCGAAAAAGTCCAACAGGGCCCTGGGGTTTCCAGCTCTGGTTACGGGCCTCTGTCGGCCCTACAGGGCGCCCGTTTCCCCCAGCAAGTTCATGTCGTCGTGGCATAGGTAAGTGTGCACCTCCCCCAACTGATTTCTGATGTCATCTATTGTTTGCAGGGATTGTGCCTGCAAGACACCTAGTGGACTCGAAGAAGGCCAACAGGATCTTGGAGTTGCCAGCTCTAAATACGGGTCTCTGTCAGTTCTAGGGAGTGCCTGTCGCCCCCAGCAAGGTCATCAGGCCCCCCTACCAATCGAGCTTTCATCAAGAAGTACTGCGCCCTCAGGCAGGCGCAGGGCGAAACACCATAGCAGCCTGGGGATGGCCGGCAGCGGACAACAGACGCACCGCCATCACCTCTAGAGTTCACCTCTGCTCATCCACAAAAAGGTTTGAGTATTGCCTACACCACATGGCCGACCAATAGGCGACCAAGTCCAAAGCCAAATGTAAGCAAAGTACTAGGTCAGTGACCGACAAGTCATAAGGCGTCCAGCTCAAGACGTTAAAGAAGCGCTACTAGGAGGCAACCTAGTACCTTTTGAATCTATGCTTGTTATTTGATCACTTTTTATAGTAGGACGCACCTAGTTGCTCATGATCCTGGGAATTTAAATAAAACAAGCACAAGCTCGGAAGGTAGTCATACCTCACAAAATATATGTATGTGTGTTTAGGTAGTGAAAAATACCTTAGATATGCATGTATGTAATTTAGGTAGCAAACAACTACCTCACAAAATATATATGTATGTTTAGGTAGAAAGATACCTTGGATATGCATGTATATAGCAAAAATACCTTACAAAACATATATATGTATGTTTAGGTAGCAAGATACCTTGGATATGCGTGTATATAGCAAAAATACCTCACAAAAATATACACATGTTTAGGTAGCAAAATACCTCATGAAAAAAAAAGGAAAAAAAAAACAAACAAGAAAAAGAAATAAACAAATGATAATGATAAAAAAAAATTAAGTTGTCTAGCTGAAAAACCAACATGCTTTTGAAAAGAGATGACTTCCAACTTTTCTTTGAAAAAATTCACTGATCATAACTAGTTTTTGAAAAAAATGTGTATACACCTGAGGGGTGAATGCTGTGAAAATTTTCCCGGACGCCCGAAATGGACTCGGATGAATGCACAAATTGATAAAAGAACATATTTTGGAAACATTGGGTTGATTTAAAATAGAGGAAATGAATCCTGAGCCCTAGCATCACATGACCATAAAAATTTGACACTTGAGTGTCCACATAGGTGCATACATGACCAGTTTTGCATAAAGTTTCCAAATCATCATTTTTGCATTTGTGTCATGGAAATAATGTGGGGCATCCCTTTTATCCTTGAACCAAACCAAACCCTGACATGTATCATGTCTAGCCATTCTACAAGCCTTGAGCCAAGATCCTGACTCACCATAAACCTTGACCCAGGGTGAGAATGTCAATCCTTACCCTCGGAAGCAAAAAAAGAAAAGAAGGAAAATTTCCAATCAAAGAGAAAGCAAAAAGAAAAGAAAGGAAATTCCCAATCAAAGAGTGGGAGAAAGCAAAAAGAAAAGAAAGAAAATTCCCAACCAAAGAATGGGAGAAAGTAAAAAAAGGAAGGAAAGAAAGTTCCTGATCAAAGAAACTAGAAGAAATGTGTAGAAAGGTCTTTTGACCAGACAATATCTGAACAATACAGAATTGTCACCAAATGAACAAAAGGAAGGAAAGGAAACCATGACCTAAAGTGGTCTTCTCCCTTTGATTACCAACCAAAATCCTGTGCGTCGGTGACTTGCTCGCCTCGCGTCAAACAAGAACAGAAAAGGAAAAAGCCAAAAAAAAATCATCATCAAAAGCCGAAAAACCCACCAAAAGAGCCCATTCCCAAGGGAAGTCCTATTGATCCATGATCACGCATGTAATTTTTGATTTGATAGGAAATAATTTGCAAAGTCAAGTCATGACATATCTATGGTTTGGAATTAGGATGAAACACTTACCTGTGCGAGATTGATACACTTTGAGTGGATTTCTTCTATTTTTGTCGAACCCGGTGTTTCCTCTAAATGGTCATTTAGAAACGAAATGCTAAACATCCAAAATCTCATTTGTGGTTATGAGAAAATTTCATCGGCAGATTCTCCTTCCCCGGTAGACACATTGTTTTTTGTCCGAAAAGCATATGTTGATCTGATTAGTTTGAAGTTTTATCTCTTTACTAAAGCACGCTTGCATTTTAGTGAAGAAAACATCGAGACTATTTCTAGTCTCATAAGTTATCCAGAACTACGTAGGTCTGAGTTCCTCATTGGAGGATACGTAGGAGCAGGAGCCTCACTTTTGTCGACCGCACCGCTTTTTGTTACCATGACCCAAAAGCTGGTAACCCGCGGAGACACCTTACGGTTATCCGCACCACGTCATCCAGTGACCCCAAGTGTGATTGACGAGCGGAGGCCAATTGTGGTCATCTGCGCCCTTTCCGGAGGTGTCAGCATTTTCCGGTGGAGACTTTTTCAAGTCTCACAAGTTATCTAGAACTACGTAGGTCTGAGTTCCTCATTGAGGATACGTAGGAGCAAGAGCCTTGCTTTTGTCGGCCGCCCCACAATCTCTGTCATACTGACCCTGAGGTCATGTGACATGTGGAGACAAATTATGGTCATTCCGCACACCCTTTTTGCCATTCAGACACAGTTGTGTCCGATGGCACGCAGAGACAAATTATGGTCATTCTGCGCCCTTTTGTCATCCAGAGGCGGCGGGCCCGATGACATGCGGAGACAAATTATGGTCATTTCGCGCACCTTTTTACCATTCAGACACAGTTGTGTCCGATGGCACGCAGAGACAAATTATGGTCATTCTGTGCCCTTTTGTCATCCAGAGGCGGCGGGCCCGATGACATGCGCAGACAAATTATGGTCATTCTGCACACCTTTTTGCCATTCAGACACAGTTGTGTCCGATGGCACGCAGAGACAAATCATGGTCATTCTGCGCCCTTTTGTCATCCAGAGGCGGCGGGCCCGATGACATGCGGAGACAAATTATGGTCATTCCGCACACCCTTTTTGCCATTCAGACACAGTTGTGTCCGATGGCACGCAGAGACAAATTATGGTCATTCTGCGCACTTTTGTCATCCAGAGGCGGCGGGCCCGATGACATGCAGAGACAAATTATGGTCATTCCGCGCACCTTTTTGCCATTCAGACACAGTTGTGTCCGATGGCACGCAGAGACAAATTATGGTCATTCTGCGCCCTTTTGTCATCCAGAGGCGGCGGGCCCGATGACATACGCAGACAAATTATGGTCATTCCGCACACCTTTTTGCCATTCAGACACAGTTGTGTCCGATGGCACGCAGAGACAAATCATGGTCATTCTGCACCCTTTTGTCATCCAGAGGCGGCTGGCCCGATGACATGCGGAGACAAATTATGGTCATTCCGCACACCCTTTTTGCCATTCAGACACAGTTGTGTCCGATGGCACGCAGAGACAAATTATGGTCATTCTGCACACTTTTTTCATCCAGAGGCGGCGGGCCCGATGACATGCAGAGACAAATTATGGTCATTCCGCGCACCTTTTTGCCATTCAGACACAGTTGTGTCCGATGGCACGCAGAGACAAATTATGGTCATTCTGTGCCCTTTTGTCATCCAAAGGCGGCGGGCCCGATGACATGCGGAGACAAATTATGGTCATTCCGCACACGTTTTTGCCATTCAGACACAGTTGTGTCCGATGGCACGCAGAGACAAATTATGGTCATTCTGCGCCCTTTTGTCATCCAGAGGCGGCGGACCCGATGACATGCAGAGACAAATTATGGTCATTCCGCACACCTTTTTTCCATTCAGACACAGTTGTGTCCGATGGCACGCAGAGACAAATTATGGTCATTCTGCGCCCTTCGTCAATCGCGCCCGACAAGCCCGTTGACACGCGGAGATTTACGTCATCTTCCGCGCTCACAAGATCTGTCATACTGACATTTGATTCACGCTGACGGACGGAAATACTCGAGTGGTTATCCGTATAAACATTCCTTTGCTATCTGTAAGACAGAACGCTTGATAGCATGCAGAGACTGACATCGTCTTCTGCACCTTTTGTTCCCCCGGGGACATCAAGTCATTTACATGCGGAGGTATTTTAAGGTCACCCGCGACTCTCGTCAACCGAGAGGAACGAAATTAGTGTCTTATCTTTACTTCCCTTTTATCTCCAATAAAAGACAAGTAAAGAGGAGCAATTGTCATACCCTAATTTCGTCCGGGGACCTTTGCTTGGTGGCATGCAACTTGTATTTGGTCATTTTGAGGTGCTTGGCACCCATCATTAGGCAATTTGTGAAGTTCCGTGATGTGCCGGAAACCGAAAGAAAGTATTGATGCACAATCCATAAGGTTCCGTGACACACCGGAAATCAAAAGGAAGCATCGTTGCACAATTCGTGAGGTTCCGTAACATTCCGTAAGCCAAAAAAGGGATGATTATGTAATCCGCAAGGTTACGTAACATTACGGAAAGAAAACAAGTATCGTTACGAAATTCGTAAAGTTTCGTAACGTTACGAAAAAAATCACCCAAAAAAAAAGCAAAGGGGGTGTATTTAGTAAAATGGGGGTGCAAATAGTAATTTTCGAATCTGGCCCTTCTAGAGGTTTCTGGGCAATTTCTTGCTTAAGGTTGAAGTAATGCTTCCGTAAAATTCCGGGGCTTCCGGGACACCCGTAATGCTTCCGTAAAATTCCCATAACTCTAAATAAGCATAATTAACTTAATACGGGTGAGACGGAAGAGAAAAAAAGAAGAAAATCAAGTCCTATATGCTTCTGTAAGGCTTCCGTAACTTTTCCGTAAATTACAAAAGAAGGGGGTGAACTTATAACAGCTGAAATACATAGCCAGGGGGCTGAGGGATCCTTAGAACAGCCCCCTTCAGCCTTTTTATAGGAAAAAGGGGGAGGAGGTTGCCGCCCAGCTCGCCTGGGCGAGCTGGGCGGCAACCTCCTCCCCCTTTTTCCTATAAAAAGGCTGAAGGGGGCTGTTCTAAGGATCCCTCAGCCCCCTGGCTATGTATTTCAGCTGTTTTGGGTGAAAAAAATTGTTTCCGTGAAGAAAATCCAAGTCGAGGTGCTTCCGTAACGCTTCCGAGATGTTTCCGTAAGCAAATCCGTGAAGGTTTTCGTCCGTTCTTCATCCGTTCTTCGTTCTTCAACCGGTAAGTTTTCGAATCCGAGACTTTCAATTCATTTCTTGTTTTTTTTAAGCTTTCATCTTTATTTCGTTCATTTCCAATTTCTTTTCTTCTGTCTTTAACGCGCTTTTACCATTTATTTAAGCCGTTTTCTCACCTAATAAATGATAAAATGAATTTCAACCGATCATTTGTGTTGTAATATCATTTAATCACTTTTAAAACAAAATCTAACCGATCGTTCACGCTATAACCTCGGTTAAACCAAAAAAAGTAAAATAATAATAAATAATCAAAATATATTGAAAAATAATAATAAAATAATCAAAATATCTTTGAATAAAATAACCAAAAAAATCAATCGGACATTTTTCTTTGGAAGTTTCCTTGAATGAATTGATTAATAACCAAAGTGAAACTAAGACTAAAATAGACTCACAAATCAAGTTTTGTCCGAAAAATCACTAAAAACCGTTTTAAGGTCCAACGCCTTAAACGGTCCTCTTTGCTTTTATCGGTTAACATGGACTGTTCAAAAGCATAAAATCAACATGTAACTTTACCACTTTTGCAAGAACTACGTAGGTCTGATTTCCTCATCGCAATTGAGGATACATAGGAGCAAAAGCCCCGCTTTTGTCGACCACCTCAAGAGATCGTTAATGGTCCAAATGCCTTAACGTTTCTCTCCTTTCAAAAAACAAGAGATCGTTAATGGTCCAACGCCTTAACGTTTCTCTCCTTTCAAAATCAAAAGACCGTTTAATGGTCCAACACCTTAAATGACCTTTTGTTCAATAAAAACATATTTTGCAAAAAAGACAAAAACAACTTAACCAAACACTTTGTTCCGAAAGAACTACGTAGGTCTGATTTCCTCATCACAATTGAGGAATACGTAGGAGCAAAGGGAAAACACCCTTGTCGACCACAAAAAGAGAAAAATATAAAAAAGGGCATAAAAGATATAAGAACGTAAAGGGAACGTAAAAATCAAAGTCATGTTTGCACATTCGATTAAAGGTTGCCGTCCCTTGTGACGGACGTGTGGGGTGCTAACACCTTCCCCGTGCGTAAATACAACTCCCGAACCTTTCACTTAAAAGTTCGTAGATCGCGTCTTTTCTGGTTTTTCCGACGTTTTCCTCAAATAAACATTGGTGGCGACTCCGCGCGTATTCCTTTCATGGAACACGCATCCCGCGAGTCACGCGTCGCCCTCCGGCCGAAGGGTAGGTTGCGACATGGGGAGTGTGTTCTTTGGTTTTGGTTTTGTTAGTTGTGTTAAATTAGTTTAATTTTGTTAGTTTTCTTGGGTTTCTAGTTTAATATTTTAGGTCAATTCTTTCTAGTTTTGTTGGGTTCTAGTTTAATTTTGGTCAATTTTGTTTGCATGTACAACTTTGCATGTTTTTCTTTGAATTATAGGATATGTTCAAGAAATGGGTAATTGTTCTGAAAATAAAAGTCTCTTGACATTGTGTGATTTGAAATCCTTATTTTTCCTCTACATGTCATGATAGTTTTGAAAGCTCAATTTGAAAGTGATAAGTTTACCTTTGTGAGAATTTGAGCCATCCATCATCATAATCTTTTGGTGTGTTTTTGCCCCATTGATTGCTTGCACAATAGCCATGGCTTAATTCTTGTTGATGCTTCCTAATTCACATGCATATTTGGAAATGATTTAGGCAATTTTGTTCTTATAAGCTTCTAGCCAAATGGACTTACCTTGAATTAATTCCTTTGATAGCCCCTTTGAGCCTATGTTCCCCTTTCTTTGTTTTGAAGCTCATTACAAGCCTTAAGTGAAAAACCATGATATCACCTCACCCTTAAGGAATTTTGGAGCTTTGGAATTGTTTTGGGAATAAGTGTGGGGGGGTATGTTTCATTGGAAGATATGATTTTTGGCCATGCTTAATGTTTTATTTTGGCCATGCTTGATGTATCTATATATTGCCTAGTTCTTGCTTTAATCTTCAAATTCGTTCTTCAAAAAAAAAATTCAAAAAAAAAATTCAATTGCTGCAAATTCGTACTGTTAAAAAAAACGGAAAAAAAAGAAAGATGAAAAGAAGTGAAGTTGAATAAATGAGGTCTTGTTATGAAGACTTGATTTGGGAGCCTTGATTGATTTTGTTGATATTAGAGGGTTTGGGTTTACTACTTGTGCTTAATTTCCACATATTCCCCATTGCTCTTCTATTCCTTTGGGATTTAGCTACTTATTCCATATTTTTCCCCACCTTGTCCTTGGCCCCATTACAACCTTTAAAGACCTTTTGATCCTCATATGCATGTGTTGTCAAATTGTTTGTCAATTTTAGAATTTTGCCAAGTCTATGTGGTGTTTATTTTAATGGGTGCTTCGAGAGTAAACAGTAGCCTAGACACTTGAGAGATAGAGTGTATATCTTGTGAGGCTTAATCATTTTTCATTATTGAGCTTATTAACTATTTTGGCATGATTGGGTGTCCTGGATGATTTTCACGAATGTCTTGACTCTTTGGATCTCTTCATGTTAGATACTACCCATTCCTTTCATTCCTTGATGTTCATTGAGAAATATGTAAATGTTTTTGATTGTCACTCTTTGATATCCTTGGATTTTGCTCTTTATTTCATTTTGCCCAGGAGTGCAAAAGGCTAAGTATAGGGGGGGTTTTGATGTTCCATTATTTTCTCCTATTTCTTAACCTTTTTCGCACCATTTTAAGTACTGATTAGTCTTAATAGTCAAATTAATTAGGCAGTTTTATTATTTGGGCCCATTCAGCTAATTTGATGTTTTTAATCTAATTTCAGGAATTAATGAAGCATTGGGCTTGAATCTAGAATTGGGCTTGGGCTTGAATCCAGAATTGGGCTTGGAATTGAAGAGGGCAGACTATTTTATTCTACAAAATTAGATCTTATCTTATCTTATCTTATCTAGATATTATTTAGATTTGATCTCATCTAGATATTATTTCATCTAGATCTTATCTTATCTTATCTTATCTAGATTTGATTTGATTTTACTTATGGGCTTTGATTTAAAACAAATTTGTAAGATTTGGGGCTGAAAAACTATATAACAGCACCAAGGTTATAGTTTAGCTCTCTCTCTCCTCTCTCTCTTCTCTTTCTCCTTTATTTTCGTTTTTACAATTGCAGCTCTGACTTTTCGTTTTAGCAATAAAATTTTGTTCTGTATTTGATTAATGGAAGGCTAAGTCCCCAGCGTTGTTTTCTCTTGAGGATCAAGCACAATTCTCTCTGAGGTTCTATTATTATTGTTAAATTATATTCAGTTCTTTTTCCTCTTCACTAATTACTCTAAATTTGTTACTATTAATTCATGCATTAGTGCTTGATTAATTGTCTCTGTGCTTAATTTACGTTCATGCTTAATGATCGTTTATGAGTAATTGGTGTATATGATACTTAATCACATAATGAATGCCTTATGTTGAATTTCGCTTAGTAATTTAATTTAGGGTTGGATTAAGTGGTTGAACTGAATAAGGATAAACTCTCGTAACCTAGGATAAGAGACTTGCTTGTGAATCAAGGGGAAGCAATGTATTTTAATTCTGATATTTTCTAATTCAATTTTACTCGCTGTGTAATTTACAAAAGCAAACAACCCCCCCCCCCCCCAATTTGTTACTATTTCCTACTATCTAATATGAACATTTGGTTTATCATTGCTCGTTGGGAAACGACCTAGGATCACTTCCTAGTTACTACATTTTAATATTTATTTGATTCAGGTATGTTAGTGCTTAGCTCTACTGAGTTTTAAAAGATTGGCTAAGATTTTGTTAAAACATAAGCACTTAGACAATGAAGGAAAGCTGGAGTTGCTGCACATGATGTCCAACGTTATGTCAAGGAATCAGATTGGGCTCCACAATGCACAAGGCAAGATAAAAGGTCAAATGAAGAATTGAAGCTGCAGGATCCACGATGTCGGATACAATGTCCAGGACATCCTGCCCGAAAATACTGGACACATAAATCTGTTATATCTTTAACAGATTATTGTGCAGTTAGCAACAGATTAGACGATCTATCTTTAGGAACGAATTAAAAGATAATTAAAGTTCGAATTACAAACTTGAATAGTTCGTTCAGGGATTAAAGATTAAAGATAAAAACTAAAAGATCAAACTTTATCTTTCAGATCTTTAAGTGCAGATTTTTCAGGAGAATGATAGATCTTATCCAGCACAAGTTGTTGCAGCCCAGATACGCACACTGCTATATAAACATGAAGGCTGCACGAGTTTTCTACCAAGTCCGGGATTGAAGAGTTATTTTGTGAGGTTTGGGACTTGAGTGTTTTGTGAGCCACCTTGATGTTACCCTAACATCAAGTGTTGGACCTGAGTGTGTAGAGTTGATCTCTATTGTTCAGAGAGCAATCTCTGGTGTGTCTTTGATTTATTTGTAAACACGGGAGAGTGATTGAGAGGGAGTGAGAGGGGTTCTCATATCTAAGAGTGGCTCTTAGGTAGAGGTTGCACGGGTAGTGGTTAGGTGAGAAGGTTGTAAAGAGTGGCTGTTAGATCTTCGAACTAACACTATTTTAGTGGATTTCCTCCCTGGCTTGGTAGCCCCCAGATGTAGGTGACGTTGCACCAAACTGGGTTAACAATTCTCTTGTGTTATTTACTTGTTTAATCTGTTCATACTGTCAAATATAATCTGCATGTTCTGAAGCGTGATGTCGTGACATCTGGTACGACATCTGACCTCAGTATCAGAATTTCAATTGGTATCAGAGCGGGCACTCTAAATCACTGAGTGAGATCTAGGGAGATAAATTCTGATGAACATGGAGAAAGAAGGAGGACCAGTGAACAGACCACCAATTCTGGATGGAACCAACTATGAATACTGGAAAGCAAGGATGGTGGCCTTCCTCAAATCACTGGATAGCAGAACCTGGAAAGCTGTCATCAAAGGCTGGGAACATCCCAAGATGCTGGACACAGAAGGAAAGCCCACTAATGAATTGAAGCCAGAAGAAGACTAGACAAAAGAAGAAGACGAATTGGCACTTGGAAACTCCAAAGCCTTGAATGCTCTATTCAATGGAGTTGACAAGAATATCTTCAGACTGATCAACACATGCACAGTGGCCAAGGATGCATGGGAGATCCTGAAAACCACTCATGAAGGAACCTCCAAAGTGAAGATGTCCAGATTGCAACTATTGGCTACAAAATTCGAAAATCTGAAGATGAAGGAGGAAGAGTGTATTCATGACTTCCACATGAACATTCTTGAAATTGCCAATGCTTGCACTGCCTTGGGAGAAAGGATGACAGATGAAAAGCTGGTGAGAAAGATCCTCAGATCTTTGCCTAAGAGATTTGACATGAAAGTCACTGCAATAGAGGAGGCCCAAGACATTTGCAACATGAGAGTAGATGAACTCATTGGTTCCCTTCAAACCTTTGAGCTAGGACTCTCGGATAGGACTGAAAAGAAGAGCAAGAATCTGGCGTTCGTGTCCAATGATGAAGGAGAAGAAGATGAGTATGACCTGGATACTGATGAAGGTCTGACTAACGCAGTTGTGCTCCTTGGAAAACAGTTCAACAAAGTGCTGAACAGAATGGACAGGAGGCAGAAACCACATGTCCGGAACATCCCTTTCGACATCAGGAAAGGTAGTGAATACCAGAAAAGGTCAGATGAAAAGCCCAGTCACAGCAAAGGAATTCAATGCCATGGGTGTGAAGGCTATGGACACATCATAGCTGAATGTCCCACTCATCTCAAGAAGCAGAGGAAAGGACTTTCTGTATGTCGGTCTAATGATACAGAGAGTGAACAAGAAAGTGATTCTGACAGAGATGTGAATGCACTCACTGGGAGATTTGAATCTGCTGAAGATTCAAGTGATACAGATAGTGAAATCACTTTTGATGAGCTTGCTATATCCTATAGAGAACTATGCATCAAAAGTGAGAAGATTCTTCAGCAAGAAGCACAACTAAAGAAGGTTATTGCAAATCTGGAGGCTGAGAAGGAGGCACATGAAGAGGAAATCTCTGAGCTTAAAGGAGAAATTGGTTTTCTGAACTCTAAACTGGAAAACATGACAAAATCAATAAAGATGCTGAATAAAGGCTCAGATATGCTTGATGAGGTGCTACAGCTTGGGAAGAATGTTGGAAACCAGAGAGGACTTGGGTTTAATCATAAATCTGCTGGCAGAATAACCATGACAGAATTTGTTCCTGCCAAAAACAGCACTAGAGCCACGATGTCACAACATCGGTCTCGACATCATGGAACGAAGCAGAAAAGGAGCAAAAGAAAAAAGTGGAGGTGTCACTACTGTGGCAAGTATGGTCACATAAAGCCCTTTTGCTATCATCTACATGGCCATCCACATCATGGAACTCAAAGTAGCAGCAGCGGAAGGAAGATGATGTGGGTTCCAAAACACAAGATTGTTAGTCTTGTTGTTCATACTTCACTTAGAGCATCAGCTAAGGAAGATTGGTACCTAGATAGCGGCTGTTCCAGACACATGACAGGAGTTAAAGAATTCCTGGTGAACATTGAACCTTGCTCCACTAGCTATGTGACATTTGGAGATGGCTCTAAAGGAAAGATCACTGGAATGGGAAAGCTAGTCCATGATGGACTTCCTAGTCTGAACAAAGTACTGCTGGTGAAGGGACTGACTGCAAACTTGATCAGCATCAGTCAGTTGTGTGATGAAGGATTCAATGTAAACTTCACAAAGTCAGAATGCTTGGTGACAAATGAGAAGAGTGAAGTTCTAATGAAGGGCAGCAGATCAAAGGACAACTGTTACCTATGGACACCTCAAGAAACCAGTTACTCCTCCACATGTCTATTCTCCAAAGAAGATGAAGTCAAAATATGGCATCAAAGATTTGGACATCTGCACTTAAGAGGCATGAAGAAAATCATTGACAAAGGTGCTGTTAAAGGCATTCCCAATCTGAAAATAGAAGAAGGCAGAATCTGTGGTGAATGTCAGATTGGAAAGCAAGTCAAGATGTCCCACCAGAAGCTTCAACATCAGACCACTTCCAGGGTGCTGGAACTACTTCACATGGACTTGATGGGGCCTATGCAAGTTGAAAGCCTTGGAGGAAAGAGGTATGCCTATGTTGTTGTGGATGATTTCTCCAGATTTACCTGGGTCAACTTTATCAGAGAGAAATCAGACACCTTTGAAGTATTCAAGGAGTTGAGTCTAAGACTTCAAAGAGAAAAAGACTGTGTCATCAAGAGAATCAGGAGTGACCATGGCAGAGAGTTTGAAAACAACAAGTTTACTGAATTCTGCACATCTGAAGGCATCACTCATGAGTTCTCTGCAACCATTACACCACAACAAAATGACATAGTTGAAAGGAAAAACAGGACTTTGCAAGAAGCTGCTAGGGTCATGCTTCATGCCAAAGAACTTCCCTATAATCTCTGGGCTGAAGCCATGAACACAGCATGCTACATCCACAACAGAGTCACACTTAGAAGAGGGACTCCAACCACACTGTATGAAATCTGGAAAGGGAGGAAGCCAACTGTCAAGCACTTCCACATCTTTGGAAGTCCATGTTACATTTTGGCAGATAGAGAGCAAAGGAGAAAGATGGATCCCAAGAGTGATGCAGGAATATTCTTGGGATACTCTACAAACAGCAGAGCATATAGAGTATTCAATTCCAGAACCAGAACTGTGATGGAATCCATCAATGTGGTTGTTGATGATCTAACTCCAGCAAGAAAGAAGGATGTCGAAGAAGATGTCAGAACATCGGGAGACAATGTAGCAGATACAGCTAAAAGTACAGAAAATGCAGAAAATGCAGAAAACTCTGATTCTGCTACAGATGAACCAAACATCAATCAACCTGACAAGAGTCCCTCCATTAGAATCCAGAAGATGCACCCCAAGGAGCTGATTATAGGAGATCCAAACAGAGGAGTCACTACAAGATCAAGGGAGATTGAGATTGTCTCCAATTCATGCTTTGTCTCCAAAACTGAGCCAAAGAATGTGAAAGAGGCACTGACTGATGAGTTCTGGATCAATGCTATGCAAGAAGAATTGGGGCAATTCAAAAGAAATGAAGTTTGGGAGCTAGTTCCTAGACCCGAGGGAACTAATGTGATTGGCACCAAGTGGATCTTCAAGAACAAAACCAATGAAGAAGGTGTTATAACCAGAAACAAGGCCAGACTTGTTGCTCAAGGCTACACTCAGATTGAAGGTGTAGACTTTGATGAAACTTTCGCCCCTGTTGCTAGACTTGAATCCATCAGATTGTTACTTGGTGTAGCTTGCATCCTCAAATTCAAGCTGTACCAGATGGATGTGAAGAGCGCGTTTCTGAATGGATACCTGAATGAAGAAGCCTATGTGGAGCAGCCAAAGGGATTTGTAGATCCAACTCATCCAGATCATGTATACAGGCTCAAGAAGGCTCTCTATGGATTGAAGCAAGCTCCAAGAGCTTGGTATGAAAGGCTAACAGAGTTCCTTACTCAGCAAGGGTATAGGAAGGGAGGAATTGACAAGACTCTCTTTATCAAACAAGATGCTGAAAACTTGATGATAGCACAGATATATGTTGATGACATTGTGTTTGGAGGGATGTCGAATGAGATGCTTCGACATTTTGTCCAACAGATGCAATCTGAATTTGAGATGAGTCTTGTTGGAGAGCTGACTTATTTTCTGGGACTCCAAGTGAAGCAGATGGAAGACTCCATATTCCTCTCACAAAGCAAGTATGCAAAGAACATTGTCAAGAAGTTTGGGATGGAAAATGCCAGCCATAAAAGAACACCAGCACCTACTCACTTGAAGCTGTCAAAAGATGAAGCTGGCACCAGTGTTGATCAAAGTCTGTACAGAAGCATGATTGGGAGCTTACTATATTTAACAGCAAGCAGACCTGACATCACCTTTGCAGTAGGTGTTTGTGCAAGATATCAAGCCAATCCCAAGATAAGTCACTTGAATCAAGTAAAGAGAATTCTGAAATATGTAAATGGCACCAGTGACTATGGGATTATGTACTGTCATTGTTCAGGTTCAATGCTGGTTGGGTATTGTGATGCTGATTGGGATGGAAGTGCAGATGACAGAAAAAGCACTTCTGGTGGATGTTTCTATTTGGGAAACAATCTTATTTCATGGTTCAGCAAGAAGCAAAACTGCGTGTCCCTATCTACTGCTGAAGCAGAGTATATTGCAGCAGGAAGCAGCTGTTCACAACTAGTTTGGATGAAGCAGATGCTGAAGGAGTACAATGTCGAACAAGATGTCATGACATTGTACTGTGACAACATGAGTGCTATTAATATTTCTAAAAATCTTGTTCAACACAGCAGAACCAAGCACATTGACATTAGACATCACTATATTAGAGATCTTGTTGATGATAAAATTATCACCCTGGAGCATGTTGACACTGAGGAACAAGTAGCAGATATTTTCACAAAGGCATTGGATGCAAATCAGTTTGAAAAGCTGAGGGGCAAGCTGGGCATTTGTCTGCTAGAGGATTTATAGCAATTACTTCTGTCTGAACGTGCTCAAACGTTAATAGCACGTTCACTGCTGGGCCAAAACAAATTCGACCGTTGCTTCACACGTCCCTCTACATTCCTCATTCAAACTCATATTTTCGTGGTAATCTCGGTTTCATCAGCATTCCCCAACATTTCATTCCACTCCATTGGCAATGTTGAAAGGTGGAAATTTGTATATCAACGCAGACTTGCTTTAGAAAGAGAACTGGGAAGAGATGCCTTGGATTGCAAGGAGATCATGGACCTCATCAAGGCTGCTGGACTGCTGAAAACTGTCACCAGGTTGGGAGATTGTTATGAAAGTCTAGTCAGGGAATTCATTGTCAACATTCCCTCTGACATAACAGACAGAAAGAGTGATGAGTATCAGACAGTGTTTGTCAGAGGAAAATGTATTAGATTCTCCCCTGCTGTAATCAACAAATACCTGGGCAGACCAACTGAAGGAGTGGTGGATATTGCTGTTTCTGAGCATCAAATTGCCAAGGAAATCACTGCCAAACAAGTCCAGCATTGGCCAAAGAAAGGGAAGCTTTCTGCAGGGAAGCTAAGTGTGAAGTATGCAATCCTGCATAGGATTGGCACTGCAAACTGGGTACCCACCAATCATACTTCCACTGTTGCCACAGGTTTGGGTAAATTTCTGTATGCTGTTGGAACCAAGTCCAAATTTAATTTTGGAAACTATATTTTTGATCAAACTATTAAGCATTCAGAATCTTTTGCTGTCAAATTACCCATTGCCTTCCCAACTGTATTGTGTGGCATTATGTTGAGTCAACATCCCAATATTTTAAACAACATTGACTCTGTGAAGAAGAGAGAATCTCCTCTATCCCTGCATTACAAACTGTTTGAGGGGACACATGTCCCAGACATTGTCTCGACATCAGGGAAAGCTGCTGCTTCAGGTGCTGTGTCCAAGGATGCTTTGATTGCTGAACTCAAGGACACATGCAAGGTGCTGGAGGCAACCATCAAAGCCACCATAGAGAAGAAAATGGAGCTGGAACGCCTGATCAAAAGGCTCTCAGACAGTGGCATTGATGATGGAGAAGCAGCTGAGGAAGAAGAAGAAGCTGAGGAAGAAGAAGAAGCAGCTGAGGAAGAAGAAGAAGCAGTTGAGGAAGAAGAAGATGCAGCAGAGGATACAGAATCAGATGATGATGATTCTGATGCCACCCCATGACCATCAGACCTTTATTTTTGCTGTTACTCTTACTAGTTATTGGTCTGTAATATTTGCACATTAATTTCATGCATTCTACTTTTGCCAAATTCTGTCTAAAAAGGGGGAGTAGTGGATATTATGCAATTAGTAGGCTATAGTAGGATATTATATTATGCATGATTTATGAGTTTGAGGGGGAGTAGTATCTGCTGATGATGATTGATGTAAGCTAGTAGCTGATAGAAGATGTTAGGGGGAGTAGTATCTGCTGATGATGATTGATGTAAGCTAGTAGCTGATAGAAGATGCCGCAGTGAACTGCTTCACAACAGTAAGAGCATGGAGACAGGGGGAGCAGAAAGCTGATGTCACGTGAGATGTCTTGACATCCTGGAAAAGACTTGTAGATTTGCAACTTGCAGAATTTTGCTGTCACCACTACAGAGACTGCTGTGCTTGATTACTCTGATAATGAAAGTTGCTGATCCCACTTGCATGACTGCTCGTACCTGCTCAGGAAGTGTCTAAGTATGTTTTAGACAAAATTTGCCAAAGGGGGAGATTGTTAGTGCTTAGCTCTACTGAGTTTTAAAAGATTGGCTAAGATTTTGTTAAAACATAAGCACTTAGACAATGAAGGAAAGCTGGAGTTGCTGCACATGATGTCCAACGTTATGTCAAGGAATCAGATTGGGCTCCACAATGCACAAGGCAAGATAAAAGGTCAAATGAAGAATTGAAGCTGCAGGATCCACGATGTCGGATACAATGTCCAGGACATCATGCCCGAAAATACTGGACACATAAATCTGTTATATCTTTAACAGATTATTGTGCAGTTAGCAACAGATTAGACGATCTATCTTTAGGAACGAATTAAAAGATAATTAAAGTTCGAATTACAAACTTGAATAGTTCGTTCAGGGATTAAAGATTAAAGATAAAAACTAAAAGATCAAACTTTATCTTTCAGATCTTTAAGTGCAGATTTTTCAGGAGAATGATAGATCTTATCCAGCACAAGTTGTTGCAGCCCAGATACGCACACTGCTATATAAACATGAAGGCTGCACGAGTTTTCTACCAAGTCCGGGATTGAAGAGTTATTTTGTGAGGTTTGGGACTTGAGTGTTTTGTGAGCCACCTTGATGTTACCCTAACATCAAGTGTTGGACCTGAGTGTGTAGAGTTGATCTCTATTGTTCAGAGAGCAATCTCTGGTGTGTCTTTGATTTATTTGTAAACACGGGAGAGTGATTGAGAGGGAGTGAGAGGGGTTCTCATATCTAAGAGTGGCTCTTAGGTAGAGGTTGCACGGGTAGTGGTTAGGTGAGAAGGTTGTAAACAGTGGCTGTTAGATCTTCGAACTAACACTATTTTAGTGGATTTCCTCCCTGGCTTGGTAGCCCCCAGATGTAGGTGACGTTGCACCGAACTGGGTTAACAATTCTCTTGTGTTATTTACTTGTTTAATCTGTTCATACTGTCAAATATAATCTGCATGTTCTGAAGCGTGATGTCGTGACATCTGGTACGACATCTGACCTCAGTATCAGAATTTCAAGGTACAGTCTCGATCAGGGTGGTAGTCACCGCATGCTTGAGGCAATCAAAAGCCTCCTTGCACCGGTCATCAAAATCAAACTCCACCTCCCTTTGCGGCAGATTGGAGAGTGGAAGGGCCACTTTGCTAAAATCCTTGATAAAGCGCCTATAAAATCCTTCATGACCAAGAAAAGAATGAACCTCTCACACATAAGAGGGGTAAGGCAATTGTGAAATAACAACTATTTTTGCAGGGTTTACCTCTATGCCCCTATTGGAAATTATATGCCCTAAAACTATACCTTGTTCTACCATAAAGTGACATTTTTCAAAATTCAGCACAAGGTTAGTTTCAATGCATCTATTAAGAACTCTATCTAGACTATCCAAACATGCATCAAAAGAGGATCCATAAACAGTAAAATCATCCATAAACACCTCTATGCAACTCTCTAAAAAATCACTGAAAATGCTAAGCATACACCACTGGAAGGTACCACGGGCGTTGCATAGGCCAAAGGGCATCCTCCTATAGGCAAAAGTGCCAAAGGGACATGTGAATGTGGTCTTTTCTTGATCCTCAGGAGCAATATGAATTTTTAAATAACCAGAAAAACCATCAAGAAAACAGTAATGAGACTTACCTGCCAAGCGCTCAAGCATTTGATCAATGAATGGTAGGGGAAACTGATCTTTTCTGGTCACCTGGTTCAGCCTCCTATAATCAATGCAGACTCGCCAGCTATTCTGCACTCTTGTGGAAATAAGCTCATCACGTTCATTCTTAATCACTGTGAGGCCTATCTTCTTAGGAACCACTTGGAGTAGACTCACCCACTAGCTCTCAGAGATGAGGTAGATGATTCCAGCTTGTAAGAGCTTGGTCACTTCCTTTTTCACCACATCTAGAATGACGGGGTTGAGTCGCCGCTGTGGCTGCCTCACTGGCTTAGCTTCATCCTCTAAAAGTATCCTATGCATGCAGGTAGATGGGCTAATACCAAGAATTTCTGCTAAAGTCCATCCAATGGCTTTCTTGTGCTTCTTGAGCACTAGCAACAACTTCTCCTCTTGCTCAGCAGCAAGGGAGGTAGAGATGATCACTGGAAATTTTTCCTTGTCCTCTAAGTAAGCATACTCGAGGGTTGCTTGTAAGGGCTTCAACTCTGGTGTGGGTGGTGGCTGAACAGTGGAAGGAATCACGGTAGGAGAAGAAGAAGGTTTCTCAGCCTGTACCTCATAAAGCAAGTCAGAAGTATATGTACTTCCTGCAACATGGTTAGTGCATTCTGACTCTAAAAAATCAACATCAAGAGGTACAACACCCAGAAAATCAGAACCAGACTCAAATTCAAATTCACTCTCAACATAAAAATTAGATACAAGATCAAATTCAAACTCAGATTCAGATTCAATGCATAAGGAATGACAAGTATGTAGATCAAATAAAAATGGATGCTTCCTAACATGAAGAACAAAATTTAAATCAAACATATAATCATCAACAAGGTAGAGGTTGAGCCATGTTCTCAGTATGAAAATTAATAGTCGAATGCTCAAAATTATTCTGAATCACTAGCAACAGAATTCTCAAAATGCACAGAATGATCAGGATGCACACTATGCCTAACTAATCTATGAAAGGTTCTATCTATTTCAGGATCAAAGGGTTGTAAATCACCTGGATTGCCCCTAGTCATGCACTATATGCAGCAAATAATGTGTTTCTCAACAAACACCTAACAAGGGGGTAAAACTACAGCTATACTCAAACGATATCCAAATGAGCCGAAATTATATGAGGAACACCCTAAAATCATGAAAAGATAGCACAAAAAATTTCAAACAGAAATTCAAAGTCTAACTATGAAAACTACCTAAGCAAAGTTTACAAAAATAAGACAAAAATACTTGAAAAAAAAAACTTAATAAACAGCTGATTTTTTCAAGTTTAAAACAACAATGGACCTCTGGGGAAAAAGTTATGGCCATTTTAAGTTTTGCTAAAAACAAGTTCCCAAAATTTTTGTCTCTCTCAAATACTGCCACACCAAGTGCTCCTAGTATTTTTCACACAAAATATGGATCAAAAGAAACTACCACACAAAAAATCAGCCAAAAATAACAACTCTAACTATCAAAACAAAAATCGCCAATTAAATTGCAAAATCAGTCGCTAGTTCAGTCGCTAATCACTGTTCACAGCAAACACAAAGCTAAAAATAGTCGCTAAAAATAGTCGCTAAACAGGGGAAACGGCTGAAATGCAAAACAAAACGCTACACAAAATAAAACAACACACACTCACAACCTAAACGACAGAGCTACACACAAAACAACTAAACATTATTATGAACCTTTGGCCCACTGCTCCACGGAAACAACGCCAAATTTGATCGAGACCGTACCCGAATCAAATAAACATTAAAAATGTAGTATCTAGGAAGTGATCCTAGGTCATCTCCCAACGACCAATGGTCAACCAAACCTTCATAACAGATAGTATGAAAACAGTAACAAATTGGAGGGGGGGTTGTTTGTTTTTGTAAATTAAACAGCAAGCAAATTTGAATTAGAAAATAACAGAATTAAAACATGTTGTTTCCCCTTGATTCACAAGCAAGTCTCTTATCCTAGGTTACGAGAATTTATCCTTAATCCCACCCTAAATTAAATTACAAAGCGAAAATTAACATAAGGTTGTCATTATGTGATTAAGCAACACATACACCAATTAATCATGAACGAAACTGATCATTAAGCATGAACATAAATTAAGCACAGAGACAATTAATCAAGCACTAAGCATGCATGGATTAATAGCAACAAATACAGAGTAATTGGTGAAGAGGAAAAACTAATCAGAATTTAATAGTAATAACAAAACCTCAAAGAAAGTTGTGCTTGATCCTCAAGAGAAAACAACGCTAGAGACTTAGCCTTCCATTAATTAGTAGAAAATGAAATTGTAGATTGAAGCAAAAACGAAATTGCAGAAAATGAATTTTATTCTACGTGAACAGTGCGCATGAACAGTAAAAATTGGAATTCTAAAATCCTAGAATTATTCTCCTCTCTAAAACTCCCTCTAAACTAAAACTCTGGTGTTGTTATATAGGTCATCAGCCCCAAAGCTTACAAATCTGTTTTAAGTCCAAGCCCATAAATGAAATAAAATCTGGATAAGATAAGATAAGATTAGATGAAATAAAATTTAGATGAAATAATATCTAGATGAAATAAAATTTGGATAAGATAAGATAAGATTGGATGAAATAAAATCTGGATAAGATAAGATTTGATAAAATAAAATTGTCTGTTCTCTTCAAGTCCAAGCCCAATTCCGGATTCAAGCCCAATTGTTTATAATTCTCCTAAAATTAAATTAAAAACACAAAATTAGTCCAGTAGGCCCAAATGATAAAATTGCATAATTAATTTGACAATTAAAGCTAATCAGTAATTAAAATGGTGACAAAAAGGGTTAAGAAATAGGAGAAAATAATGACACATCACCCCTATGAGCCTTCGCGCCCTGAGGTAGGCTGCATGGTTGATGCCCGAAGCAAGTCACCTTTTAAGTGTGCAAGATGTGCCTCTGGCTCCACTTACTGTTGAGGCTCCTACTGTTGCTACTCCTGCTCCTTCACCTCCTTCTGTTGTACCTTCTCAGGAAGCCACTCCTACTATTTTTGTTAATGTGCTAGCCACTTTGCCTGGTCCTGTCATGGTTTTGTAATCCACTATCTATGTACCCTTGTTGAGTGCTGGTGTGACAACTGGTAGTGCTCTTGAAGTGCCGCCTCCTCCTTCTTTGGCTCAATTGTTTCCACCCTCTATTCACGTCCTTCCTCATCTTCTCACCTTCGTGTCTCATTAGATCACCTATACACCTCTAGCAATGCTGATTCATTGTGTGGTGCAAGTTACAAGCCAGAGGAGAAGACCCTGGCTAGCTTTGTTCTAGCCTTCGACAAAAAATTGATTTAGTCAAATGGGGTGCAAAATGCTATGGATTCTACCAAAGTCTTTCTCTAGAGAAGTTTGGCGATTCTGGAGGAAAACGAACAACAACACCAAGAGGCTTTGCACAAGGTGACATCATCGGAGGGGGAGGTTTCCAAATGGAGGGCTATTGCTTGCACTGATTGGAGAGTGGAGCTCCCAAATGTGGCTAATGCCACCATCACCTTTGTTGATGTCATAAAGTTGAACCGCCAACTATCTTCCCAAGTTAGAGGTGTGTTGGCCAAATTACTACGTATCACGTTGGATGGTGATGAATTATTCAAACACTACAAGGATTTGAAGGAAGATAAAAAGGACTTGGCTAGCAAGGTGGATGATGTCATGATAGAGAAGGATGAGCTTGCCAAGAAGGTGGCGAATCTTGAGGCTAGACTCAAGAAGTTGGAGTCCAGGTTGGAGTAGTTCGTGCTGCGGGTGGCTAGGGAGAAGGAAGCCCATAAGGAGCTTGAGGAGGAGCTGCTCATATACAAGAAAGAGGCTGTGGAGCAGCATGAAAAGGGCTTCAACAAGGTCTTCAGGCTGATCGGGTTTTTTGCCAAGAACCTTGACTTGGGTCACTTTGAGACTTTCAAGGATGTGAAGGATGATGTTCTGTTTGATGAGGAGGAAATAGCTACTAAGGAAGAGGCTATTGATGAGGAGCAGGGTGCTAAGGAGCCTGGTGATGATGACCAAGTTTAGGCTGCCTCTTGTTTATTTTCTTATTTTCTTCATTGTTGGAATTTTGGCCATACAACCCTTGTAACTATGAAAATTATTTTTATTTCTCTTCAATGCACATGATTTCCTTCAATGACGAATTTTGCATCGTTTATGTATGTCTTGTGTGTTTGCCTTTGTTTATTCAACACTCCCTACTTTTGGTAGTATGAATAGGCCGTCGTGAGTGTGGAATCTTTGATAGTCCAGGAAGCAAGACCTTGTCGATGTAGAGGTAGGACCTTTGTAGTCTTGTAAAAAGTAGATGACAAGAAATTATCTTAGGTTTGATTTCAACCTATTTAAAGGTCTTGTCACCCATCTGGTAGGGCTTTCTTTTGCTTTGTGGAGCTTTTCCCCTGATGCTTATAGGAGTATGTTTGACTTGCCTTTGATTAAAGGTTTTGTCAACCAGTCTTGGGGTAGGTCGCTTGACCTGTTGAGTTCCTCCTTTGATGGTTATGAGGAGTATGTACAAGCTGCATCTAATTGGAGGTCTTGCCACTCAATTTGGTGATGGGTCATTTTGACCCGTGAAGCTTCTCCTTTGATGGTTATAAGGAGTTGGCATGACTTCCACCTGATTGAAGGTCTTGCCAAATAGTACTGTGGTAGTCTGTTTTGTTGAACTTGGACCGTTGACGATGGTCATCGTAGTTGCTGCGAGTGAGTGGACAAAAGAGAAGCCTTGGGTTTTGTAGGAGTGCGTACCAATGGTGGACCTTGGGTTTTTGACAGGCTTGTATTCCTACACAGATAAAAATTAGGAATAGAAAATATCATCATTGGCAGACCTTGTGTACCTTTAGTTCATGGGGAGATAGAACTTTAACTATAAGGAGGGCTCACTAAGCGTGAACCTTGGGTATGTTGAGCCTTGGATCGGGGACATGTTTGCCCTGGGTTTTGATAAGCTTGTAGAGTTGTGTTGAGGCTTACCAAGGACAGGCCTTGGATTTTTTGAACCTGTGTGGAGCTTAGGTTTGACGAGTCTTATGTGCAGCGCATGTGCTGTGCTCTTGCATACATGTCACTCACTGTGAGTGGCATGTACTTGAGACTTAATGGTGTACTCTTGCATACATGTCACCTACGAAGTGGCATATACTGGAGACATGGTGGTGTGCTCTCGCATACATGTCACCGTGGGTGGCATATACTAGAGATGTAGCATCATGAATCAGTACAAGTCACCAAGGGCGAAACATGGGCTTTGTGAGCCCTTTGGATGATTAATAAGGGATTTGTCTGACCAGGGTTATGGTAGTTATGCTCTTGCATACATTTCATTCATTGTTGGTGGCACATACTGGAGACGTAGTGGCGTGCTCGTGTGTACATGTCACTCGTTGTAGGTGGCATGTAATGGAGTCATAGTAGTGTGCTCATGCATACATGTCACTCACTGTGGGTGGCATGTACTAGAGTCTTAGTAGTGTGCTCATGCGTACATGTCACTCACCATGGGTGACACGTACTGGAGATGTAATAATGTGCTTGTGTGTACATGTCACTCATCGTGAATGACACCTATTGGAGACTTAGTAGTGTGCTAGTACATATATGTCACTCATCATGGGTGACACGTACTAGAGATGTAATAATGTGCTTGTGCATACATGACACTCGCTATGGGTGACACATACTCGAGACGTAGTGGCGTGCTCTTCATATATGTCACTCACTCTGGGTGACACGTACTGTAAACGTAGTGGCATGCTCTTACATACATTTCACTCTATCGTAACCTACCCTTCGGAGGGAGGGCGACGCGTGACTCGCGGGATGCGTCTTCCAAGAAAGGAATACGCGTGGAGTCACCACCAACGTTTATTTGAGGAAAACGTCAGAAAAACCGGAAAAGGCGTGGTCTACGAACTTTAAGTGAAAGGTTCGGGAGTTGTATTTACGCACGGGGAAGGTATTAGCACCCCACACGTCCGTCACAAGAGACGGCAACCTTTAATCCAATGTGCAAATGTGACTTCGATTTATATTATTTTCCCTTTTTTACGTTCTTATGTCTTTTTATGCCTTTTTATATTTTTATCTTTTTGTGGTCGACGAGGGTGTTTCCCTTGCTCCTACGTATTCCTCAATTGTGATAAGGAAATCATACCTACGTAGTTCTTTGTGAACAAAGCGTTTGGTTAAGTTATTTTTTATCCTTTTTTGCAAGATATGTTTTTATTGAATGAAAGCTCATTTAAGGCGTTGGACCATTAAACAATCTTTCGATTCTTTTGAAAAGAGAGAAAACATTAAGGCATTGGACCATTAATGATCTCTTTATTTTTGAAAGAGGTAATAAAGTTACGTGTTGATTTTAGGCCTTTTCTAGAAATCTATGTTTAAACAATAAAGGTGGAAAAGACCATTTTAAGGCGTTGGACCTTACAAATGGCTTTTTTAGGTGATGAAAAAAACTTGGCTTATGAATTGATTTTAGCCTTAGTTTCACTTTGGTTTTTAGTCGATTCGATTAAGAAAGGGAAATCACAAAGAAAACGTCCGATTGATTCTTTTGATTTATTTTACTAAAAAATATTTTTGATTATTATATTATTATTTTGCCTCTTTTTTGGTTTTAAACATGGTTACGGCATGATCAAACGGTTGGAATTCATTTTAACAGAAATAAAAGGATGTTACAATATGAATGATCGGTGAAAATTTATTTTATTTTTTATTAGGTGAAAAAATGACTTAAATAAATGACTAAAGCACGTCAAAAGGGGGTATGGAAAGTAAATGAAATGAAAATAAAAGCACGCGAAACAAATGAGGACCACTAAGGGTACATAGAATGAATTGAAAAGTTCGATTTCGGGAACTTACCGGTTGAAGACCGAAGAACGAACAAAGAACGATGAAGAAACGGTTGAAAATCTTCGTGAAATCACCCACGGAAAAGTCACGGAAGTGTTACGAAAGCGCCTCGGCTCGAATTTTCTTCACGGAAACAATTTTTCTCACTAATTTTAAGTGAATCTCAGATACCAGGAGGGTTGAACATTTTTTTCTTCCCTCCTTCCCCTATTTAAAGGAAAAGGAAGGAGAAGCTTGCCACCCAGCTCGCCCAGGCGAGCTAGGTTGCTTCCTCCAGAAGGCACCGCCTTCTAGAGAACTTCCTGGAAGGCCCAAATGGGCCTGGTTGCTATTTTCACCCCCCCTTTTTACTAAATATACCCCCTTGTCTTTTTTTGCTGATTCTTTTTCCGTAACGTTACGAAAACTTACGAATTACGTAACGATACTTGTTTTCCTTCTGTAATGTTAGGAAACCTTATGGATTACGTAATCATTCCTTTTTTGCCTTCCAGAATGTTACGGAACTTTACGGATTGCGCACTAACACTTCCTTTTAATTTCCGACATGTCACGAAACTTCACGGATTGTGCTACAATGTTTTCTTTTGACTTCTGGCATGTCTTGAAAGTTCACAAATTGCCTAACGATGGGTGCCAAGTACCTCAAAGTGGTCAAACGAGAGTCGCATCCCAACAATGGATGGTCCCCGGACGAAATTAGGGTATGACAGTTGCCCTTCTTTACTTGTTTTTTATTGGAGACAAAAGGGAAGTAAAGATAAGACACTAATTTTGTTCGAGCGAAACAACATTTGGCCGGTGAATCTCCCTGTCAGCGGAACCTGCAAAAATTTGAAAATGATCAGTACCGATACATCATCTGGATACTGTCAAATTCGTTCCTCCTGGTTGACACAAGGCGCAGAATGACCATAATTTGTCTCTGCGTGTCTTTGGACGCGATCGAGCCTGGGTGGCAAGGCGCAGAATGACCATAATTTGTCTTTGCATGTCACCGGACACAATCGCCACTGGATGGCGAAAAGGTGTACGGAATGACCATAATTTGTCTCCGCCCGCCTCTCGACTTACTGTCCTCGAATGATAAAGGGCGCAGAATGACCAGAATTTGTCTCTGCGCGTTTATCACTTGACTTGCGAAATCTGAATGACAAAGGGCGCAGAATGACCATAATTTGTCTCTGCGTGTTTATCACTCGACTCGCTGCTCCTGAATGACAAAGGGCGCAGAAGACGTTAGTATCTGTGTGTTTATCACCCAACTTGCTGCTCTTGAATGACAAAGGGCACAAGATTTGTCTCTGCGCATTTATCACTCATCGAGCGTGCGGATGACCGTAATTGGTCTCCGCATGTCATCAGGCCCGCCGCCTCTGGATTACAAAAGGCACAAAAGACGACGTTAGTCTCTGCGTGCTGTCATGCTTTGATTCTTGGAGATAGCAAAAGAAAGTTTAAAAGTGTGGGACCAAATGGTTCCCGCATGTCATCGAGCTCGCCGCCTCTGGATGACAAAAGGCGCAAAAGACAACATTAGTCTCTGCGTGCTATCATGCTTTGAGTCTTAGAGATAGCAAAAAAAGTGTGGGACCAAATGGTTCTCGCATGTCATCGGCCCGCCGCCTTTGGATGACAAAAGACGCAGAAGACGACGTTAGTCTCTGCGTGCTATCATGCTTTGAGCCTTAGAGATAGAAAAAAAAGTTTATACGGATAACGCTTGGGTATTTCCACCTGTCACATGACTCCAGGGTCAGTATGACAGAGATTGTGGGGCGGCCGACAAAAGCGAGACTCTTGCTCATACGTATCCTCAATGAGGAACTCAGACCTACATAGTTTTGGATAACTTGTGAGACTAAAAATAGTCTCGGTGTTTTCTTCACTAAAATGCGAACATGCTTTAGTAAAGAGACAAAACTTCCAACTAATCAGAGCAACATATGGTTTTCGGATGAAAAACAATGTGCCTATCGGGGAAAGGGAGTATGCTGATGAAATCTTCTCATAACCATAAATGAGATTTTGGATGTTAGCATTTCGTTTCAAAATGACCATTTAGAGGAAACACTTGGTTCAACAAAAATAGAAGAAAATCACTCAAAGAGTATCAATCTCACATAGGTAAGTGTTTCATCCTAATTCCGAACCATAGATATGCCATGACTTGATTTTGCAAATTATTTCCTATCAAATCAAAGATTACATGCGTGATCATGGATCAATAGGACTTTTTCTTGGGAATGGTGTTTTTTTTGTGGGAACTTTGGCTTTGAGTGTTCTTGGCCTTTTCCTTTTCTGTTTTGGTTTAGTGTGAGGCGAACAAGTCACCGACGCACAGGATTTTGGTTGGCAATCAAAGGGAGAGGACCACTTCAGGTCGTGGTTTCCTTTCTTTTTGTGCTTACTTGGTGATAACTCTGTATTTGTTCAGATGTCGTCTAGTCCAAAGACCTTTCTGTATATTTCTTCTGTTTTCTTCTGATCTTTGATCGGGAATTTTCTTTCCTTTTTTTGCTTTCTCCCACTCTTCGATTGGGAATTTTCTCTTTTTGTTTTCTCCCGCTCTTTTGATTGGGAATTTCCTTTCATTTTTGTTTTCTTCTATGGGAAAAGATTGACATTCTCACCCTGGGTCAAGGTTTATGGTAAATTGGGATTTTGGCTCAAGGCTTCTAGCACGGCTGGACATGATATATGTCAGGGTTTGGTTCGGTTCAAGGATAAAAGGGGATGTCCCACATTATTTCCATGACACAAATGCAACAATGATGATTTGGAAATTTTATGCAAAACTAGTCGTGCATGCACCTATGTGGACACTCAAGTGTCGAAAATTTTTTGGTCATGTGATACTAGGGCTCATAATTCATTCTCTCTACTTTAGTCAACCTAGTGTTTCCAAAATATGTTCTTTTATCAATTTGTGCATTCATCCGAGTCTATTTTGGGTGTTCGAAAAAACTTTCACAACATTTACCCTTCAGGTGTATACACATTTTTTTTCAAAAACTGGTTATGACCAGTGAATTTTTTCAAAGAACAGTTGGAAGTTATCTCTTTTCACAACCATGTTGTTTTCTAGCTAGACAACTTTTTATTTTTATTTATTTTCTTTTTTTCTTCCTTCTTTTTCTTTTCTTACTTGCTCTCTTTTCCTTTTACTCTTTCTTTTTTTCTTTTTTATGTTATTTAGCATTTGTTCATTTCCTCCCTTTTTTTTCTCTCTCTTTTTTTCTTTTTCTCTCTGAAATGGTCGTGCGGACGAGGGTGCACACTACCTACTTACGTCTAACCACAAGGTAAATGAAAAACATACGACATGGCAAGTCGCAAAAACGGTGACGAAATAACTGAGATCCATAACACCAAAAATTTCTAACAGAAACGAATGATAATAATAGTAATGTTAGTAACCATATGAACAAAAACAGAAAATAATAGTGTCAACAACAATTTAGACAATAACAAAAAAACGTCAATAGCAAACTAATCAAAAAACAGTAATGCCACAAAAGTGGGGTGACCTCGATCACGTAGCTCCACTTTCTCCCAAGAAACCGAGCAAGTCCGTCATCTCCTAATCCATGCAGGCCTCCTCTGCATCGCCGGGAGCTCTTGCAGGCACCTCCCCTGCCTGGGCCTCGGGCCAATCTCTGGGCCATGCGACCTCAACCCTAAACTGATCTGGAGTAGGGCATGCAAAAGGAGCGAAACCCTGGCCCTACTGACTAAGGCTGAGCTGGTAGAGACACTCATGTATCTGCACCTGCCCCGGGTGGTTGGCCGCCTATTGGCAAACCAAGTGCTGTAGATACCGCTCCAATGCCTAATGACCCAGCGGGATCAGCCTGATGAGGTGGTGGCGGTGCGTCTGCAGCCTGCGGTGCATCAACCTGCGCCTACCTAGGCGTGCAATACTTCTCAATGAAGGCCCGGGTGATCGGCGGTCGGTGGGTGCCTGGTGGGTGGCATACCTGCAAATAAATAGATGGTGTCAGCAATCAACTGAGCCACATGGACGCTCATCCGTGTCAGGATGGCATACACCAGCTGACACTTCGGCAGAGGAAGGTCAGAGTTATGATCACTAGGCAAGACATTGCTAAGTAGCAATGTCATCCACATCTGTGTCAAGGTGGTCATGCTGGTGCGCCATGATCCGCACCCGCCTCCTGGCAGCGATTCGGGCAAAATCCTGCCCCGGTGTGCACAATAGCTGGGAAATGGCCTCCTCGTCGAACCCATCGGCCCTGTTCCTCCTCTGACTAAACTCGCACTCCTGGCCTTCCTCCAACACTAGCAGGTCACCCAGGAACTGGCTGAGGGCATCTGCGTCAAAGGTAATCCACTGACCCCTCACCCATGACCGCATGTCCCACACTCCTTCTTCTGTGGGCCAAGCATTAGCATAAAACTCCAGGACTATATTTGGGTCAAACTTAGCCATGGGAGTGACCAGCGACGTCCAATGTCGGCGAGCTATCTCTTCCTGAAAATCCGTGTACTCATCGTCCCTGAGCTGGACGCGTCTCTCTCTATGGAATGACCATCCTTTGATGGCCTCGAAACGCTGCTAGTGCTCGGCACTCCTAAAACGGTGGCTATCAAACTCGGGGGCGGCACTGGTCCCTTCAGCCGCGGCGTCCCTCCTAGATCTCTTCGCGGAAAGCTTTTTCGGTGCCATTTCCTACGAGAACAAACATTTGGAAAATTAATTTATAAGGAAATGCTATTTTAAAGCAAGAACGACATGCTAATCTTTTCGATTTAGAACAAACTTGTGAACACATTTCCTTAAAGAAGAACATTTACCAACATGCACACGCGCCAAGTATCTTGCTATTTATATCAATATACAAGGATATTCAAAACATTCTAGTTACCACACATATTTTTTGAAAAGAATTCATATATGCATGCTCAAGGTATTGTGCCAAAATTACACATGTCCATTTTCAAAGTATTTTGCTATCAAAAATTACCTACGCACATTTGAAGTATTTTATTTACATACAAAAAAAATTTGTTGTTTCATTCACATTTATTTATACATATATGCACATTGGAGCCCATCTCATGTCATGCACACACTTGCATTCATTTGAAAAGGAATTTTCATGCCATCTATCTACACTTGAGAGGCAATTCCACATCATATATTCATTTTGGGAAGCATTCTTGTGCCACATTCAAACGTGTGTACATTTATAAAGCGCTTGACCACCTATTCAACATATACACGTTTTATTTGAAGGGTCTTGTCTCTAGCTACCTATCCTATATATATATATATGTACATGGTGAATAACATCTTTACACAAACTAGGCAAACATCATGATGCAGCCCCAAAAATCAGCCGCTGGCCTAAAGGGAAATCCCTATCACAATGCCCTCATTTTTATGATTTCTTGTATTGAAATCAAAAGCTTGGGTTCCTAGGTGTCATACCCTAATTTCGTCCGGGGACCTTTGCTCGATGACGTGCGACCATTCTTTGGTCCTCGTGAGGTGCTTGGCACCCATCATTAGGCAATTTGTGAAATTCCAGGACATGCCGAAAAACCAAAAAAATATTGATGCACAATCCGTAAGTTTCCGTGACACACCGGAAATCAAATGGAAGCATCGTTGCATAATTAAGTGAGGTTCCGTAACATTCCGTAAGTCAAAAGGGGGATGATTATGTAATCCGCAAGGTTCCGTAACATTACGGAAAGAAAACAAGTATCGTTACGGAATTCGTAAGTTTCCGTAACTTTACGGAAAAAGAATCACCAAAAAAGCAGAGGGGGGGTGTACTTAGTAAAAAAATGGGGGTGCAAATAGCACCCAGGCCCACTTGGGCCCTCTAGAATATTCCTCCAGGAGGCGGTTGCTTCTGGAGGAAGCAACCTGGCTCGCCTAGGCGAGCTGAGCTCGCCTGGGCGAGCTGGGCGGCAACCACCTCCCCTATTTTGCTATAAATAGGGGAGGAAGTGAAGAAGAAAAGGGTTCAGCCCCTTTGGCACTTCTCTCTCTTTCGAATTTGCTTGGAAAAATTGTTTCCGTGAAGAAAATCTAAGCCGAGGCGCTTCCGAAACGTTTCCGTAACGTTTTCCGTGAAGAATTTCGCAAAGGTTTCCACCGTTCTTCGACGTTCTTCATTCGTTCTTCATCGTTCTTCGATCTTCAACGGGTAAGTACCTCGAACCAAGCTTTTCGATTCATTCTATGTACCCGTAGTGGTCCACATTGTGTTTCGTGCATTTTTATTCTCGTTTTGTTTACTTTTTATACCCCCTGTTGACGTGCTTAAGCCATTTTACTTAAGTCATTTCTCGCTTAACTTAAAAATAAAATAAATTTCCACCGAACGTTTGAATTGTATTATCCGTTATCCTCGGTTAAAATAAATTCCGACCGTTCGGTCGTGCCGTAACCACGTTGGAAATCAAAAAGAGGTAAAAAATAAATATAATAATCAAAAAGACATCTTTTAGTAAAATAAAGCGGAAAATCAATCGGACGTTTTCTCTTTGGGATTTCTCATTCTTAATCGAATTGATTAATAACTAAAGTGAAACTAAAGGCTAAAATCAATTCGCCTAGTCAAGCTCGTCCATAAAAATAGGCTTTTGAAGTTTGTCATTTCATTTTCTCACTAAGTAAAATGGATCATTTTTAAGGTCCAACGCCTTAAAATGATCACCTCTTAAAGTAAAAAAGAATCACTTGATAAAAAAGAACTACGTAGGTCTGATTTTCTCATCCCAAATTGAGGAATACGTAGGAGCAAAGGGAAACACCCTTGTCGACCACAAAAAGAGAAAATATAAAAAGGGTATGAAGGATATAGAGACATAAAAAGGGAACATAAAAAATCAAAGTCATGTTTGCACATTCGATTAAAGGCTGCCGTCCCTTGGGGCGGACGTGTGGGGTGCTAATACCTTCCCCGTGCGTAAATACAACTCCCGAACCTTTCACTTAAAAGTTCGTAGATCGCGTCTTTTCCGGTTTTTCCGACGTTTTCCTCAAATAAACGTTGGTGGCGACTCCGCGCGTATTCCTTTCGTGGAACACGCATCCCGCGAGTCTCGCGTCGCCCTCCCGCCGAAGGGTAGGTTGCGACACTAGGCCTAGAATCGCATTCAGGCACTCATTTTAACCTCTACATGCTGTTCCTATACATATAAAACAGCCCTACAATCCAAAGTTCACAAAACCATGCCCAAATTTCATTGAGGCATTTCACCGAGCACTTGGTGGGCGCATGAATAGCAAGGGAATGGGGGCAATGTAGCATGCCCCATTGCTTCAGAATGCACCATAGGCCTAGGGCCATCCTTTACTACCCCCTAACTCAAACCAATCAAGCATGAAACAAAGCCAAAATTGCTCCATAGATTTGGGCATATTCACACAATTTAGAGCACCAAAAGAAGACCAAGATACATCAATGGAAAGCTAGAAAGCTCAAGAATGAGATACTTACTTGATGGAGTGAGTAACAACACTAAGAATGGAAGCAAAAGCGCAAAAATGGTGGCCTAGGGGTGAAAAACCTGTAATTCCCGTGGTTTTGGCATTTTTTTTTAGTGAGGGGGAAGAATTTTGGGTGGAGAAAAACTCCCCCTCTCTCGTTTTTTATATTTCCAGGTGCAGGGGTGCTCGCCAAGGCGAGCTAACCTGTACGTTTTTTTTTGGGAAGAAATAAGTACGGCTTCCCACGGGTCGACGTTCGCTTACTCAAACCCCCTTAGGGTAGATTAGGCATCCAATATTTACTTTAAGGACATAACAGTAATAATTACTGGGAATTTAAAGGATACTAGGCTGCCTCCCAGCGACGCTTTCCATTTGTCCAGAGCTGGGCAAGGGACGACGATCTATCGGTCATGACCCTAGCCTCTACTTGCGTCTGTCCCTAAGTACCTGAAAGTAGGAAACGACATTGTGCGGCAAACTGTGGCCGCATTACCGTTTTACCTTGATTGGTTTCTGCCTTCAGTTTCATCCCGACATCTAACCGCTGCCTAAGACGATTCTGCCACTGTTATCACAAAATATGCATGCATATGCATATGTGTTGCAACGTGCCCTTTTGCGGGCGAGCGAAGGTGAGGCTCACGGGTGCGCTTTCCAAAGGAGGAAAGATCTGCGGAGTCACCACCAACGTTTATTTGTGGAAAACGTCGGAAAAACCGAAGGAAACCGGTCAAAATGAAAATTCTAAGTTCGGGAGTTGTATTTACGTTTGAGGAAGGTATTAGCACCTCTCACGTTTGTCTCAAAGGACAACAGCCTATTTTTTAGAATTGTGGAAATTGTGTTATCTTTACTTTTATTTCTTTTTATTTTTGAGGTCGACAAAAAGCGAGGCTTTTGCTCCTACGTACCCTCCTTTGGAGAGGAAATCAGATCTACGTAGTTCTTTCTTAAGATTGAATCAAGTGATGATTTTTTTTTTTTACTTGAAAGGTGATCATTTTAAGGCGTTGGACCTTAAAAATGATCCATTCACTTGATAAGGAAAACTGAAATGATAAACTTTCAAACCCTATTTAGTGACCTTTTTTGTGGACGAGCTTGACTAGGCGAGTTGATTTTAGCCTTAGTTTCACTTTAGTTATTAGTCAATTCAATTAAGAACGAGAAATTCCAAAGAGAAAACGTCCGATTGATTTTTTCGCTTCATTTTACTAAAAGGTATTTTTTGATTATTATATTATTATTTTACCTCTTTTTTGATTTCCAACGTGGTTACGGCATGACCGAACGGTCGGAATTCATTTTAACAAAAATTAACGGATATTACAAATCAAATGATCAGTGGAAATTTATTTTATTTTTTGATTAGGCGATAAATGACTTAAATAAATGACTGAAGCACGTCAAAAGGGGGTACGGAAAGTAAATGAAAACGAGAATAAAAATACATGAAACAAAATGTGGACCACCACAAGTACATAGAATGAATTGAAAAGCTCGGTTTGAGGTACTTACCAGTTGAAGACTCAAGAAAACGAAGAACGAACGATGAATGTCGAAGAACGGTTGAAAATCTTCGCGTAATTACTCACGGAAACGTTACGGAAACGTTACGAAAGCACCTCAGCTTGGATTTTCTTCACGGAAACAATTTTCCTCAGCAATTTCGAGAGAATAAGAAGTGCCAAGAAGGCCGAACCCCTTTCCTCTTCACTCGTTCCCCTATTTATAGCAAAATAGGGGAGGAGCTTGCCACCCAGCTCGCCCAGGCGAGCAAGGTTGCTTCCTCCAGAAGCAACCGCCTTCTGGAGGAAGAAACTGGAAGGCCCAAGTGGTCCAGATTGCTATTTGTACCCCCCTTTTTACTAAATGCACCCCCCTTCTACTTTTTTTGGTAATTCTTTTTCCGTAACGTTACGAAACTTTACGAATTTCGTAACGACACCTATTTTCTTTCCGTAAGGTTACGAATCCTCACGGATCATTTATTTACTCTTTTTTAGGTTTCGAAGAAGTTACGGAAACTCATGGATTGGACAAAAACACCTCCTTTTGGTTTCCGCCACATTACGGAATTTCACGGATCGCGTAAGCCTGCATCCTTTTGATTTCCGGCATGTCTCGGGACTTCACATATTGTCAAACAAAGGATGCCAAGTATCTCAAAGCGGTCGATCAAAGGTTGCATATCCCCGGACGAAATTAGGGTATGACAATATGCATGAGTGTTTTCAAATGCAACAATCTTTTTAGTGAAAGCTGGTTAGGTTCAGTTTTAATTAAGCGCTTGGGGCATCCCATGGACTGAGCGAAAAGGCTCAGGTTATCACAACCGCACATGGTTTAAAGCACACAAAGTGAGGACTAAAGTCTCAAACTCATATTCTCTTCTTTTAAAAGACTGTGACGAGAAATATACAGCAGACGGGAATCCCTGCGGGAAACCAAGAAGAACACATAAATATAAAAGAACATGCAGCGACATCCTCAATTGCCCCAGATTCTAAGCATAATATCGCTTGACAACATCAGAGTTTACGGGTAAAGGTAGCTCCTCGCCATCCATATTGGTAAGTACCAAGGCCCTTCCGGAAAAAGCCCTTTTCACAACGAAAGGTCCTTCGTAGTTTTGGGCCCATTTCCCTCGATTATCTTTAACAGCGTGGGACATCTATTTCAGCACAAGGTCCCCCTCATGGAACTTGCGCAAGCGCACCTTCTTGTCGAACGCATTCTTCATTCTTTGTTGATACAGGCGCCCATGGCTCATGGACGTCAAACGCTTACCTTCAATAAGGTTGAGCTGGTCGTAGCGTGTTTGAGCCCACTCTGATTCTTCTAAGCTTGATTCTACTAGTATCCTCTGGGAAGGGATCTCTACTTCAAATGGGAGTACCGCTTCCATTCCATAAACCAAGGAATATGGTGTTGCCCTAGTAGAAGTTTGTACAGAAGTTCGGTATCCATGCAAGGCAAAAGGCAACATCTCATGCCAATCTTTGTATGACACTGTCATCTTCTGAATAATTTTCTTAATATTCTTGTTGGCTGCTTCCACGGCTTCGTTCATCTTTGGTCGGTAGGGCGTGGAATCGTGATGCTGGATTTTGAAATCTGTGCACATCTCCTGCATCATCTTGTTATTCAGATTGGTGCCATTGTCAATAATGATCTTCCTAGGGAGCCCATTCCGACAAATCAACTCCCTCTTTATGAATCTGACCACTACACTCCTCGTGACATTGGTGTAGGAAGCCGCTTCGACCCATTTGGTGAAATAATCTATTGCCACGAGAATGAAGCGATGACCGTTCGAAGCCTTGGGTTCGATGGCCCCTATGACGTCTATCCCCCACATGGAAAAAGGCCAAGGGGTGGACATGACATTCAAGGGATGAGGCGGAGCATTGACATTGTCCATGAACGCTTGACATTTATGGCATTTCCTTACATGGATGCAACAATCACTTTCCATGGTGAGCCAGTAATAACCTGCTCTCAGGATCTTCCTAGCCATAGCATGCCCATTGGCGTGCGTTCCAAAGGAACCCTCGTGGACTTCCTCGATCATGCGGTCCGCCTCTTTGGCATCCACGCATCGCAGGAGAGCCATGTCATGGTTTCTTTTATATAGTATGCTCTCGCTCATGAAGAAACCGGTTGCCAATCTCCTCAATGTCCTTTTATCATTGTCGGAAGCCCCCGATGGGTATTCTTTGCTTTCAACGAATCGCTTGATATCGAAATACCAAGGCTTACCGTCCCGTTCCTCTTTTACCTGACAACAATGCGCGGGTTTGCCACGACACCATAACTCAATGTATGGTAGGTCCCCGTGCGTTGTTAGCTGGAACATGGACGCCAAAGTAGCAAGCGCATCCGCCATTTGATTTTCCTCCCGGGGAATGTGATGGAAGGAGATCTCATCAAAGGAATCAACCAACTCCTTGATATAGGCTTTGAAGGGTATCAGCTTAGGGTCTCTAGTTCCCCATTCCCCTCTCAGCTGGTGAATCACCAGTGCCGAGTCCCCGTACACTTTGAGCAGTTTGACATTAGAGTCAATTGCCGCCTGGACGGCCAGGGCACACGCTTCATACTCGGCCATATTGTTGGTGCAGTCAAATCCCAACCTGGCCGTGAAAGGTATACATTGATTTTCTGGAGAGACCAATACTGCTCCAATGCCATGGCCTAGAACATTTGACACTCTGTCAAACCACACGGTCCACTTGTCCCGTTCCTCGTCTAGTTTTTACTCAAACAAGGCCATGATGTCCTCATCCGGGAACTCAGGATGCATGGGCTGATAGTCGTTGAGAGGCTGCTGAGCCAAATAATATGCTAAGGTGCTTCCTTTTTCGCCTTTTGGGTGACGTAAACTATATCAAACTCGGATAGCAAGACTTGCCACCGGGCGATCCGTCCTGTGAGAGTAGGCTTTTCAAAGATGTACTTAACCGAGTCCATCTTGGATATCAACCAGGTGGTATGGCTCAGCATGTATTGTCTTAGACTAAAGCACAACATGTTCTTTTGAGCAGGGAGTAATTCATTTCACTGGCCGTGAACTTCTTACTCAAGTAGTAGACAACACGCTCTCTCTTCCCGGACTCGTCATGTTGCCCCAGCATACACCCCATCGACTCATCCAAAATCGTCATATACAAGATGAGAGGCCTTCCAGGTACCGGCGGCATAAGCATAGGAGGGTTCATGAGACACTGTTTGATCCTTCCAAACGCCTCTTGACAATCCTCGTTCCAGCGGACGGTTTGGGTTTTGCGTAAGAGTTTCAACAACGGCTCACAAATAGCAGTGAGTTGTGATATGAAGCTGGCAATATAATTCAAACGTCCCAGGAAACCTCGAACTTGCCTCTCGGTACGGGGTTCTCGCATCTCAAGGATGGCCTTCACCTTTTCGGGGTCCACCTCTATCCCTTTCTGGCTCATGATGAAACCTAGCAATTTCCCTGATTTGACCCCGAAGGTGCACTTAGCGGGGTTTAACCATAATTGATACTTCCTAAGCCTTTCGAACAACTTCCGCAGGTTGACAAGGTGTTCCTCCTCAGTCTTAGATTTGGCAATTATGTCGTCCACATAGACCTCGATCTCTTGGTGCATCATATCGTGGAACAAAGCTGCCATGGCCCACTGATAAGTTGCCCCAGCATTCTTGAGTCCAAAGGACATCACCTTGTAACAGAATGTTACCCATAGGGTGACGAAGGTAGTCTTTTCCATATCCTCCGGCGCCATTTTTATCTAATTGTAACCGGAGAACCCGTCCATAAAGGAAAGCAAAGCAAAATTGGCCGTATTATCCACGAGAATATCGATGTGCAACAAAGGAAAATTTTCTTTGGGACTGGCTTGATTCAAGACCCGATAATCCACACACATTCGCACCCTCCCATCCTTCTTAGGGACTGGTACAATGTTGGCAACCCATTATGGGTACCGAGCGACAGCCAAAAAACCAGCGTCAAATTGTTTCTTCACCTCTTCTTTTATTTTCAAGGATGTCTCGGACTTCATCCTCCTCAGTTTTTGTTTTACCGGGGAACACTCAGGATTTAGAGGTAATCAGTGTTGTACAATGTCAAAACTCAAACCGGACATATCTTGGTACGACCAAGCAAAGATGTCTTGGTAGTCTTTTAGCAGGGCTGTCAATTCTTCACGGATGGGTGTGGTCATACCCGTGCCTATCTTTACTTCTTTTTTCCCACTACCGGTTCCTAAGTCCACTAGTTTCGTCTCTTCTTGATGAGGCCCCATCTCTTGGTCCTCATGTGCGACTATCTTCTCCAACTTCGGGGGAAGTCCCACATCCTTGTCCTCCTCATCCTCCGTCTGATTCATTTCTTGCTTGAAATCGATGGTCGGGTCCCAGGTATTAGTACCTTCGAGGGACTCGTCGTCGGATCTAACGTTTTAAACGTAAAGAAATAAACATGCAAATGGATGAGAATGGGTAGAGACATAGGAACAGATGAAGAAAGATCTTTGTATTATAAATTCAGGAACAAAAGACATAAAGCCTTAACAAAAGGGAACTCTAAAGCCTAGGCCCAACTGTAGAGTTTAAAAGCCACAAAGGGTTACATTATGCTTGTTGCGTAAATGTCCGGGCGCTCATCCACTCGCCAATTTCCTAGTCGGAAACCAGGAGGGCATGGTCATACCAAATCCAACCCAATCGGTGAATCATCTTCGCATATCGCAACGACTTGGCCTTCGTGTCCTAGAACCGCGCTTATAAAGCTCCTACTGATGTGGCAGGGCGGGCCTCCTTTGACTTCTTGTCCTGATGGCGAGCCTTGACCCCCGCTCTTCCTTCCCGCAACGCTTTTCCTTATGTCCGCTTGTGTGGGTTTATAGCCTATCCCAAACTTCCCACGGTTTCCTCTGGCGCTTATCAGGCTGGTTCTGCCGTCGTTGTCTTTGCCTAAACCCATTCCAGGCTTGTAACCATTCCCTAACATCACTCGGGCCACCATTACTGCCGTATCGGATAGGCAAGGTTGCCCAGAGAAGGAATCTACAGAGGCAATGCTCACCACCTCAAAAGACTAGAAGGTTGTTTCTAATGACTCTTCTGCGGCTTCCACATATGGCATAGAGGACGGGCAGCTCACCAAGATGTCTTCCTCGCCCGATACGATAACCAAATGCCCCTCTACTACGAATTTCAATTTTTGGTGGAGTGTAGAGGGAACGACTCCCACCGAGTGGATCCACGGGCGCCCCAAAAGGCAGCTGTAAGCAGGGTTAATGTCCATTATTTGAAAGGTAACCTGACAGGTATGGGGGCCTATCTGTACAGGGAGGTCGATCTCTCCCCTAACCTCTCGGCAGGTGTCGTCAAAGGCACGAACTACCATGGAACTTGGCTTTAGATGAGAAGCATTAAACTGTAATTTCTCCAAGTGCTTTTGGGCATTACATTTAAACTGGAACCGTTATCGATGAACACCTTGGCTACGACGTGGTCCATGCACTAGACTGATACATGCAAAGCCCTGTTATGCCCTCTCCCCTTGGCAGGGATTTCTTCTTCGGTGACTGCGGGTCACACCGCTCAGCCCCGTGATATTGGTTACCATGGCCGACAACGAGTTGATGTCGATGGCTTCTTCTTTCCTTTCACTCGGAGGTGTATACCTCCACGGGACTGCGTGATTGTTTTAGTATGGGAAAGGAACAAGTTTAGCTGCCGAGGGGTCTCAGGGATTTTGTGAAGCTGCGTCCTTGGTGAAATATATCACCAAAGGTTTAGGCTTTCCAAAACTTCTCTCATCTGCAGACTGCATACATATATTCTGCTCTTCCCTCCCCTCATCACTGACTTCCAGTCGGCCTTGATCTATCATTCGTTGCAACAATTCCTCCACTGCTAAACATGTTTCCATGTTATGTAGCTCGCCGGGATGCAACAAACAAGAATCCTCTTCATGCCCACTATGGGGAATTACACCTCCCTTTTGTAGGGCCTCATAGATAAACCTCCTAGGGGTCACCACGTCCCTTAAAGGCTTACACCTGCGCGGCCTATCTAACTTAATGGCATTAACCGCTGCCCCTCCATGATTGGCGAGCAGGTTGGTTTTCATGTTGGGCCGATCCTCTTGAAATGTCAGCCATCTGGCGTCTATCAAATGTTGGACCTTGTATTTAAGGGCCAGGCATTTTTCGATGGAATGGCCTGGGGTATTCCCATGGTACGTGCAAGTTGCGTTAGGATCATACCACTTTGGGAAAGGGGGTTGGTAGATCTTCCCAGGAGTTATTACGGCCATTTGGTTGGCGATGAGGGACACCAAGAGGTCTTCGTACGTCATTGGGAGTGGGATGAATTCTGGAATTGGCCTCGGGGGAAAGTTCCTCATCGTGTTGGAACCGGCACCAAAGTGGGCATTGCTGGCCAGGCGAGTCGTGGTTGGAGCCAGAGCTTGGGGGGCCTCCCTCTGGATGGGGGCGAGCGCCTTAGGCTGTACGGGTGCTGAATTGGAGGAGTTCCCGGCGCGAGCTGAAAAGCTCGGATGATGTTGTGCGTATTGATGTGTACCATGAGAGGTCTACGGGGGCTTGACCCATACGGGCGCTGAAGTGACGGCATGGGTATCTCCTTCCTTCCTTTTTGCCCTAGTTGCTCCAATTTTCTTAGCATTGGAACTTGTGGAGGAAACATAATTGAACTTCCCTCTTTTCAACCCTACTTCGATTCTTTCCTCGACGAATACCAAGTCCGCGAAGCTGGAAGGCATGTAGCCTACCAACTTTTCATAGTAAAACACTGGCAAGGTGTCTACTGTCATGGTAATCATCTCCATTTCGACCATGGGAGGGGCCACTTGTGTTGCCAGGTCTCTCCACCGCTGTGCGTATTCTTTAAAGGTCTCACCTTCCTTCTTAAACATATTCTATAGCTGAGTGCGATCGGGAGCCATATCGGAATTATACTGATATTGCCTTAGGAAAGCAGTAATCAGGTCCTTCCAAGTACAGATGCAGGAAGCTTCCAAATTAGTATAGCAAACAACCGCGGCTCCAGCCAAGCTATCTTCGAAAAAGTGTATCAACAACTTTTCATCCCTAGAGTGCGCCCCCATCTTGCGACAATACATCTTGAGATGGTTTTTAGGACAAGTCCTCCCTTTATACTTGTCAAAATCGAGCACTTTAAATTTTGGGGGGATGACGACATCTGGTACCAAGCAAAGATTCGTCATGTCCGCGAACGGATAGTCACCGAAGCCTTCAACAACTCTCAATCTCTCCTCGAGGAGATCGAGTTTCCTTCTTTCTTCGGCCGCCGGGGGTGGTCCTTCTGTGAACAAAAATATTGGTTGTGCTGTGAGGTTGGGCTAAGGCAATGTGTTGGGCGCCGGCCCCTCGACAGGGATCGGGGGGTAGAAGTTGACATCCCCTTAGGCATACTCTCGATGATCTTCATGGACCTCGTTGGGCTGTCGAGGAGGCTCCCCCTCAAGGATGGGGGAAAAGACGTGACCCACATCATCATGCAGGACTGGTGGCGTGTAATTAGGTGGTAATCCATATGGGTAAGCCACCCGGTTGTATCCCAAATGGGGGTTGCTGTTGTGCCCCAGTGTGCTCCTTTCTCGTCCTACCGCGTTTGGAGGAGGATGGTGTGCGGCAACTAGGAGAGTTGGGTCTGCTTCGGCAGCTGAACTAACAGTGACAGCGGTGGCCACGTTTTTCTCCATGAGTTGTCTCATTCCTAACATGGCCTCCATCATGGAAGCCATTTGTTCTTTCAAAGCCGGCATGTCGGCTTTCATCTGTTCCTGTGTCTCCTCTTGATCACCCATCGTTCTAGATTTGGATCTAGTGCGATAGGGATGCCTTGGGGCGCGTTTAGTTATGATGTTTTTCCTAAAAAACCAAACATGGGGAGTAGGTAAAGAATAATGAATGCATGCTAGAGATAAAATGTAGGAGTGATTTGATTCGCACTGACTTTTGGAGTAAAAACATGGGATAAACTCATTTTATTCATAAAGTTGTAACTAGTCAAGATCTGAGTGACAATACAAGTTTCCTAGCGGTTTCTAATTATATGGGTCATTAGATCTATCATATGCTGACAATAGCCGAGAAGTCCGTGGATCTCCTCAAGGGCAGAGTAGGTGTCTGCAACGAGTCGATCACCCTTCCTCTAGCCTCCTTTTCCGTGTACACTTGGGCATACTCGTCCGCCACTCTATGCTCGTGGGCCGTGGCAAGATTTTGTTCTTCTTGGTACTTGCTGATGATGGCTAACATGTTGGTCTCTGTCTCGCATAACCGCTGAGACATGTTTCTTTTGGACCTCGAGCAAACCTTCAACTCATCTTTTAAGATCAAACTTTCTACTTGGGATTGGTCCCTTTCCTCTCTCCGGAGCTTAAGCTCGCTATTGCTGCCCCACAGAGCCACTCGGAACTTGTTCCGGCCGTGCTCTTCCCTACGAGCCCTCTTGGTCTCTTGTTCCAAGGCCTTGGTGGTAGCTATATTTATATCTCTTAGTTCGGCATTCTCCTTTCGGATCTTCAGAGCTGCTGATTTGAACCTTTCTTTGACTGTTTGGGCTTGCTCGAGTTCTGCCCTAAGGGCCTGCACCTCTTCGTCATCCTCTGGTGCCTCAACTTCCTCCCTTTTTGCTGTTCTCAAACTCGGGAGCCACCAATAAGCCCATTGTTACTACCCTTGAGTTCTTTGTCCTTCTTTTGCACCACCTCCCATGCCTTGCGGACCTTCTGAAGTGTCTCCACATTGGTGATGTAAGCTCCATTGGAGCTTATAGGCCTAGGATCTTCTTCATCAATGGATTCCTTTGCTTCTTGGAAGATGAATGGCAGCGGAATGGAGAAGGAAGAGAGAGAGGAGATGCCACTTCAAGGAGAAGATGAGTCTAGAAGAAGCTCACCACCATAGGAGGCCATGGATAAGCAAATGCTCACCTCCCTCTCTAAAATTTAATTGGATTGGGCTTCTATGAATTCAATTAAATTTATTTCCAGCCACACACATCAAATATTCACTTAGTGCATGTGAAATTACAAAACTACCCCTAATACAAAAACTAGTCTCGGTGCTCTAAAATACAAGGGTTGAAAAATACTATATTTCTAGGGTACCCTACCTACAATATGGAGCCCTAAATACAAGGACCAAATATAATGACATCCTAGTCTAATATGTACAAAGATAAGTGGGCTCATACTTAGCCCATGGACCCGAAATCTACCCTAAGGCTCATGAGAACCCTAGGGCCTTCTCTTGCATCTTTGGCCCAATCTTCTTGGAGTCTTCTATCCAATGCCCTTGGAGGGTAGGATTGCATCAGTTGGTCTTATCGAAACCTCATGAAATGACAGGCGCGAGCTCTTCCTCTAGTGGTGCCCCTCTCATAGGGTAGCCAAGTTGCCTTATAGCAAGAACGAGATTGTAACTAATGCAACCCCTCGTCCCCATCAAGGGAACATTCAGAAATACTCTGCACGAAATAAGAACTCTGGTTCTTCCTTCTTTCCATCGAGGGAACCAGTTGACAAACGCTCCTTCTTTGTTTGCTAAGGGTTGGTCCCAATTTGCCCCTCCATTCTCTGTGCATGAATGGTGGCTTTCTAGCGGGCAAGCATGCCTCACCTCTTGGCGAAAAAGGTATGAAACTAACCATACATAAAGAGCTGGAGTACAACAAACAATCCTCGTACTGCTCTTCTCACATCTTCGGTAGAAGGTGTCTTATAGGTTGGCTAACATAGCGACAATCGGGCTTTCCTTGTGGTTATGATAGGCGAGAAAAGCGTCGATTGCTGCTAGGTCCACCAACCCATCCACATTTGGAAATAGAACTCCTCCAAAGACCAACAGCGAGGGAATGTCTATGAACGGGGCCCATTCGCCTTTGCCTGCCAAGTTTCTTGCTTTTGCCTCTGTCATACCCTAATTTCGTCCAAGGATTATTACTTGATGACATGCAACCTTTGGTTAGCCGCTTTGAGATACTTGGCGTCCTTTGTTGCACAATAAATGAAGTCCTGAGACATGTCAGAAATAAAAAGGAAGCGGGCTTGCGCGATCCGTAAAATTCCGTAATGTGGCAGAAATCGAAAGGAGGTGTTTTTCGCAATCCGTGAGTTTTCGTAACTTCTTCGAAAGATAAAAAAGAGTAAATACATAATACGTGAAGATTCATAACCTTGCGGAAGGAAAATAAGTATCGTTAGGAAATTCGTAAAGTTTCGTAACGTTACGAAAAAAGAATTACCAAAAAAAATAGAAGGGGGTGCATTTAGTAAAAAGTGGGGTACAAATAGCAATCTGGCCCACTTAGGCCTTCCAGATTCTTCCTCCAGAAAGTTGTTGCTTCTGGAGGAAGCAACCTTGCTCGCCTGGGCGAGCTGGGTGGCAAGCTCCTCCCCTATTTTGCTATAAATAGGGGGAGGAGTGAAGAAGAAAAGGGTTCAGCCTTCTTGGCACTTCTTATTCTCTCGAAATTGCTGAGGAAAATTATTTCCGTGAAGAAAATCCAAGCTAAGGCGCTTCCGTAACGTTTCCGTGAGTAATTACGCGAAGATTCTCGACCGTTCTTCAACATTCATCGTTCGTTCTTCGTTTTCTTCAGTCTTCAACGGGTAAGTACCTCAAACCGAGCTTTTCAATTCATTCTATGTACCCGTGGTGGTCCACATTTTGTTTCATGTATTTTTATTCTCGTTTTCATTCGCTTTTTATACCCCCTTTTGACGTGCTTAAGTCATTTATTTAAGTCATTTCTCGCCTAATCTAAAAATAAAATAAATTTCCACCGATCGTTTGAATTCTATCATCTGTTAATTTCGGTTAAAATGAATTTCGACCGTTCGGTCGTGCCGTAACCATGTTGGAAATAAAAAAGAGGTAAAATAATGATATAATAATCAAAAAATATCTTTTAGTAAAATGAAGCGAAAAATCAATCGGACGTTTTCGCTTTGGGATTTCTCATTCTTAATTGAATTGACTAATAAGTAAAGTGAAACTAAGGCTAAAATCAACTCGCCTAGTCAAGATCGTACACAAGAAATAGGGTTTTGAAAGTTTATCATTTCAGTTTCTTACCAAGTAAAATGGATCATTTTTAAGGTCCAACGCCTTAAAATGATCACCTTTCAAGTAAAAAGAATCACTTGATTCACGCATAAGAAAGAACTACGTAGGTCTAATTTCCTCTTCGATGGAGGGTACGTAGGAGCAAATGCCCCGCTTTTGTCGACCTCAAAAAATAAAAAGAAATAAAGTTAAGGTAACGCAATTTCCACAATTCTAAAAAATAGGCTGTTGTCCTTTGGGACAAACGTGAGAGGTGCTAATACCTTCCTCAAACGTAAATACAACTCCCGAACTTAGAATTTTCATTTTGACCGGTTTCCTTCGGTTTTTCCGACGTTTTCCACAAATAAATGTTGGTGGCGACTCCGCGCATCTTTCCTCCTTTGGAAAGCGCACCCGTGAGCCTCGCCTTCGCTCGCCCGCGAAGGGCACGTTGCAACAGTTGGCGACTCCGCTGGGGACTTTTTTTGTGAGTTAGGCCTATTTTAAGAAATTATGGATTTGTGAAACTTCGTGTGTGCATTTGTTGAACTGTGTAAAATGTAAATAATTGTTGTCGATTTCGCATTCTTTACACTGCATTCTAAGCACCCACGGGTTTGAGTAAAAAAGGGGCCCTATACCCGGGTTCATGGGAATTTAAGGAGTGGAGGTGAATCTATCATCATGCTAGGTCTCCGACTTGCTTGATAATAGTGAAACCTTGTCTAGAGCTTTCTCTCTTTATAATGTGTTGTCGCTGGTATTCCATACCACCACAATATTATTATCTTGAGTGATGATACCTCTAGAAAACAGCCGTGTGAGTTATGAATTGTTGGGGAGTAGTTATTAGAGACCCCTAGATATTGTCCTATAGGTTCCCGAATAGGAGCAAAGAGCAAACACGCTCCGTGCCATTTGTTCTCATGCATTTTTTGGTAAATAGCACTAGTTTATAGTTTTGCTAGTGATGTTTGGTTTATTTAGAGTAATACGTAACCTTTTTAATACTACGTTGAGGTACCATCATGCCCAAAACGTAGCATTAAAGTTGGATCTCTGCAGTTTTGTATGTGTGAATTACCCCTTTGTGTTGTTTTCTTTCCGTTTCATGCATGCGCATCTGCATCATACCGTCACACATGCGTTGTATGTGGGTCTCATCTTTTGTCATGGGAAGCCGGAAGATCCATATCGTCTTCTTAACTGCACACATGGGGCACTGCGCCCCCCAAATGCGCAATAAGGAGAGATAATTTTCCGGGCTCTCGTGTCCGTAAATGCATTCATATCATGCGCCGCATAAACATCTCTTCAGCATCATAATGAACATATCGTTCCTGCATTTGTCCGTTATCACATTCCCATTTTGCATGAGTCATTGCATCATCATGCATATGCGTTCAACATACTTTTTGTTCTACATGTTTGCTCATACATGATCCTTGTATTTTCCTCTACAAAACAAAAACAAAAAAAGGGAAGCATGAAAATTCATGATGCATTCTTAGTTGCATGTGTTAGGTACCATGAGCCGACCATGTTGGGATCATAAACCCATTTCTAAAATTAAAAAAAAACACAAACAACAAAACAAAATGATTGAGCATGGTACCTAATGCGTGGTTAATTAAGAAAGGATGTCTCTTCGGGCATCTCAATCTCATAATTACATTTTCCATGCATAGCATGCGTATTCTCGAGTCTTTCATCCCTATGAAATGTTGTTGAAGTATTGGCGATCAAAATTGCCATTCTCTGGGTTATGGGGTTGAACCAAGCTCGTGCTTTTACGAAAAGGTTCATCAAGTCAAGTTGAAGTATGGAAGTAACCATCTTGCAAAAAATTGGGGCAAAAGATGGATCGTGTTACATCGCTCCTTCGTCTACTGCCAAACACATTTAGGGCTGTCAATGTCCCTATTACTTCCAGTTTCACCTTGACGGAGATGTCATGGACCATGTTGAAAATCTAAATTGATTCAACCCCATATCCTGTGTAAAAATTCACAATACTTCAATTGTGCATCATTCGTATACATCTATGTTGTTCTTTGGTTGCATTGCTCATTGCATTCTTTCCTTGAAAAGAAAAAGAGAACCTAATCATTGTTATAAAAAAGAAAAAAAAAACATGCTTTACGGTGCCCTCACCGAACCTGTGCTAGAGCTAGAGTAATGGGAAAAGCGGAGGAGGTACAAGAGTAGATGGAGGCCGACATGGAGGCCATGAAAGAGCAAATGGCCGCAATGATGGAGGCCATGATAAGCGTGAAGAAGATAATGGAAGCCAATGCGGTTGCAATTGCCGCTACCAGCGTTGTTGCTAAGGTGAACCCGACGTCCCCATCTGGCCTCAACCAAATGAATCATCCGACCTTAGATATGGTAGGCAAAGATTTGGGAAGTAGGGACGGCCTCCATGATGTGCAAAATCCAAACAAGCACGCCTTCCCGCCACAAGGCCTGCCTCCCAACTATACACCACCCAATGTGGCGTACACTCTCAATGAGGATGTCAATAACTCCACTCCTATACCCATTGAGAGCCGACAACCCCTAACTGTTCATGCACATGTCTCTCAACCCATGGGTGAGACACATGAAATTCCCCATCACAATCTAGCCGACTTCGAGCCTTGGCTCGGATATTCCACTGAAGGGCAAGCAGTTAGTGGTATACCCCTTGAAAACACTTCGGAAGGCCCTCAGTATCACCCACAACTACACCTCTTGCATTCCACGACAAGTAAAAACCCTCATGCTATGGCAGAAATGGGAAAGCTGGATCATCTAGAGGAAAGGCTCAGGGCCATTGAAGGAGGTGAAGATTATGCCTTTGCTAACCTAGAAGAGTTGTTCCTAGTACCCAATATCATCACCCCTCCCAAGTTCAAGGTGCTGGACTTTGACAAGTACAAGGGGATTACTTGCACCAAGAACCATCTAAAGATGTATTGTCATAAGATGGGGGCATACGCAAAAGATGAGGAATTGTTGATACATTCCTTCCAAGAAAGTCTTACTGGGGTAGTTGTTACCTGGTACACTAACTTGGAACCTTCCCGAGTCTATTCCTGGGAGGACCTAATGGTTGCCTTCGCTAGGCAGTGTCGGTATAATGTCTTCGGATAGGATGCAACTACAAAACATGTGAAAAAAAAAAGAAAAAGGGGCACGGATCTTTCTAAGAATACGCCCAAAGGTGGAGAACCTGGCAGCTCAAGTGGCACCTCAATGACGAAAAAACGATGACAATGATAGTAGACACATTACCAATATTCTACTATGGAAAATGGTGGGCTACGCACCTTCAAAGCTTTGCGGATTTGGTCTTTGCTAGTGAAAGGATCGATGTGGGTCTGAAAAGAGGCAAATTTAGTCATCCTGCTTGGACAAATGAGAAAACTGGGGCAAATGAAGAGGGTGAGGATGAAGGAGAAGCCCGTGTTGTGACTGCCATTCCTATACAGCCAAGTTTCCCACCAACCCAACAATGTCATTACTTAGCCAATAACAAACCTTCTCCTTACCCACCGCCCAGTTATCCACAAAGGCCATCCCTAAAATCAACCACAAAGCCTACCTACCGCACTTCCAATGACAAACACCACCTTTAGCATAAACCAAAACACCAACCAAGAAATGAATTTTGCAGCGAGAAAGCCTGTAGAATTCACCCCAATTCCAGTATCCTATGCTGACTTGCTCCCATATCTACATGATAATTCAATGGTAGCCATAACCCTAGTCAAGGTTCATCAACCTCCATTTCTCTGAGAATACGACTCAAACACAACGTGTGCTTGTCACGGAGAAGCCCCGGGGCGTTCCATTGAGCATTGTAGGGCTCTGAAGCGTAAGGTGCAAGGTCTAATTGATATGGGCTGGCTGAAATTTGAGGAGAATCGCGTGTAAATCCTAACATTAACAAGAGATGCCACACATGGGGCAATTTTGAAAGTTGTTGTTAGATGTCTCTAAATGACTCATCAGGATTTTCAAGTTTGTACCATTATTGTAAACCACAGTTACAATGTTAAATGAAATGGATAAAGTTGATATCTTTGTCCCTCATCCTCTCACAAACGCATCTTTGTTTATTCAACTTTCACCGGAATGTGTGTGCAAGCCATTGGTCTGTTTGCTCAAGCGACCTGTGCTCCTGAGTTTGGACTTCCAAGACCGTTCAATCAGAGATTACTCGTCTTGCGCGTTGGAGGGGCTGCCGTAAAAGAACAAATAAAGTTCAAAACAAATAAGTTTCAGAATAAAAATAAAAATAAAAATAAAAAGTTCAAAAAAAAGGCATTTGATTGACTGTGTTTTCAAGACGTTCATGTGAGCTCATTTTATCATTCCGGAAAGTTTGTCTTTTTAGAGAGAAGTGAGTTATCAAGAATAGGATGTTGGATAAATGGCCTCAGTTACCTTAAGAAAAAGGGGGGGGGGGGGTTGAATTAAGATATGAAGATTATTCCCCAATTAAACTTTCACTCTCTTTTCGGATTAACGATGCACACAGGGACAACCCTTCCCTTGTGTTCAAGAATCCCCTACAACAAGAGACCCACGGTCTCTTAATCCCTTTTCAGAAATAAGAAGAAGAGAAGAAGAAATATCTCTTAAAAGAGATAAATTGTAAAATGAAGATCAATCAAAATTCCTTATTGAATATGCAAGTGGTTGACCAAGGAATCTTTTTGAGAGGATAAAGACATTTCAGTTTAGAAAAACTCTTAATCTTTTGAGAGGATAAAACTTTTTGGGCAATGAAAACTCTCCTTAAATTCGTGTTTCCAAGTCACATATAAATAGACCTTTGATGGCCATTCATAAAACATTTGATAGATGTGACTCTTGGAAATTATTTTCTGAAAATCCCCTCTGGTAATCGATTACAAGACTTGTGTAATCGATTACAGGTTTTAAAAATTTGAATTAAAACGTTCAATAAACTGCTGGTAATCAATTACCATCCATGTGTAATCAATTACACATTATAAATTTTGAATTCAAATTTCTAGTGACTATGATAAACATTTTCCGCTGCTGGTAATCGATTACCGGAAAGAAAATCTCAATTTGAAATGATAGAATTCTTTGGTCAAACCTTTTGTTTTTTCAATTTGGAAACTTTTTCCTAAAGATTCTAGAGATCAACTTGATCATATATCTTGATTTTCTTGGATTCTTGTCTTGAATAAAACTTAGAAGCACTTGATCCTTTAGCATCATCAAGACATCAAAACATCTTGCTTCTACATAGGAGTCATTTGACTTAATCCATCAACTGAAAAATCCTTCAACTATTTCTCGTCCTTGGAAAATTCTTTTTGCAAGAATCAACTGCATCTTTCATTCTTCCTCATTACGAGGTTTTGAAATCAACTGCGTCTTTCATTCTTCCTCATTACGAGGTTGTGAAAACAAGACAACAATTGGTACCTCTAAGCCCTACACTGGGGCAATGAAAGGCCCCATGCAAAAACCTCAAGCGAACCTAGGGGCAGATTAGAAGTTTTCACCCAATAGGTTCCCAGCTACAAGGTCATGACAAAAGATAACAATTGGTACCTAAAAGACTTACACTGGGACAATGAGGGGCATCGTGCATGAGCCTCACGTGAACATAGGGGCAGATCAAAAGTTCTCACCCGTCGATGTTTTTAAACAAGAAAAAAAAGGGGGGGGACAAACCCTCGAATTTCAAATAGATTGATTAAACGTCAAACGGCTCCATTGTCGTCACTCCAAAATGGTCAAGTGACTAAATCAAACAGAATATACACTCTAAGGGAGTTCCTAGAGGGATTTGCAAAAGATAGGATAAGGTTGCATGAATTCAAAAGGACAGTCAATCTGTGTTTTCCAAAAAAAATTAAATCAAAATCAAAATCACAAAATAGGGAAAGAATGTCATGAACATTGTACAACTTTCCATTGCATTGCATTGTTTCATGTGCGGTCTACATTACCAAATTTCACAACAAAGGTTGCATGCGTCTGCATCCCTAAAAATCATGTTAACTGCATAGATTTACTACATCTCATGTCCAATCTTTTTGGATGACCTACCCTCTCGATGAGTCGATCTCTTGCTTTCTCATAAAGGTGGACCCTTGGGTACTAGTACCTATCACCTTTAGAGGACTATATGTCCTCGCCTGTAGAGGGCTGCATGCCCTCGCCTTTAGAAGGCTGCACGTCCTCATTTTCAGTATGCTCCATATCCACACCTTAAGAGAATATAAGGTCCTTTGCCCTTAGATGCTTAACCGAGACTTGCGCTCCCGGTTAAGGGGCCAGTAGTTTCCTTTTATCAGTTTCTGGGCCACCCCCTGACATTAGAGGGCGACCAACTGTGTGGGCACATCCAGAGAGGGAGACTATCACGCATCTAATATGCATACCGGGGCAAGATTTCACCCGTGCCGCTGCAAAAAGACGAGTGCGGATCATGCGCACCAACATGGCCAATCTTACGTGGATATGGATAACGTTGCTATTTAGCAACATTCTGCCCAGCGACCACAATGCCAATCCCCGCCTGCAGATGTATCAGTTGGTCTGTGCCGTCATGACATAGGTAAGTATGCACATGGCTCAATTGATTTCTGATGTCATCTATTGTTTGTAGGGATCACGCCCACAAGACGCCCAGTGGACCAAAAGAAGTCCAATAGGGCCCTGGGGTTTCCAGCTCTGGTTACGGGCCTCTATAGTCTTACAGGGTGCCCATTCCCCGGCAAGGTCACGTCATCATGGCATAGGTAAGTATGCACATCGCTCAACTGATTTCTGATTTCATCTATTGTTTGTAGGGATCGCGCCTGCAAGACACCAAGTGGACCCAAAGAAGTCCAGCAGGGTCTTGGAGTTGTCAAGCTCTAATTACGGGTCTCTGTCAGTTCTACGAAGTGCCTGCCACCTCCAGCAACGGCATCAGGCCCCCTACTAATCGAGCTTTCATCAAGAAGTACTGCGTCCCTAGGCAGGCACAGGGCGAAATACCACAGCAGCCTGGGGATGGCCGGCAGCGGGCAATAGACGCACCGCCATCACCTCTAGAGTTCACCTCAGCTCATCCACAAAAAGGTTAGAGCGTTGCTTACGACCCATGGCCGACCAATAGGCGACCAAGTCCAAAGCCAAAGGTAAATAAAGTACTAGGTCCGTAACCGACAAGCCATCAAGCGTCCAGCTCAAGACGTTAAAGAAGCGCTACTAGGAGGCAACCTAGTACCTTTTAAATCTCTGCTTGTTATTTGATCACTTTTTGTTTCTCAAGTCATAGCAGGACACACCTAGTTGCTCATGATCCTAGGAATTTAAATAAAACAAGCACAAGCTCGGAAGGTAGTCATACCTCACAAAAAATATATATATGTATGTTTAGGTAGAAAGATACCTTGGATATGCATGTATGTAGCAAAAATACTTCACAAAATATATATATGTATGTTTAGGTAGAAAGATACCTTGGATATGCATGTATATAGCAAAAATATCTCACAAAACATATATATGTATGTTTAGGTAGCAAGATACCTTGGATATGCATGTATATAGCAAAAATATTATACGTATGTTTAGGTAGCAAAATACCTCATGAAAAAAAAAGAGCAAAGAGAGCGAGCAAGAAAGAAAAGAATAAGAAGGAAGAAAAAAATTAGAAAATAAAAAAATAATAATAAAAAGTTGTCTAGCTAAAAAACAACATGCTTGTGAAAAGAGATCATTTCCAACTTTTCTTTGAAAAAATATTTGCTGATCATAACTAGTTTTTGAAAGAATGTGTATACACCTGAAGGGTGAATGCTGTGAAAATTTTCCCGGACGCCCAAAATGGACTCGAATGAATGCACAAATTGATAAAAGAACGTATTTTGGAAACACTGGGTTGACTTAAATAGGGAAAATGAATCCTGAGCCCTAGTGTCACATGACCATAAAAAACTTGATGCTTGAGTGTCCACATAGGTGCATGCATGACCAGTTTTGCATAAAATTTCCTAATCATCATTGTTGCATGTGTATCATGGAAATAATGTAGGACATCCCCTTTATCCCCAAACCGTTGGCCAAACCCTGACATATATCATGACCAGCCATTCTACAAGCCTTGAGCCAGAATCCCAACTTACCATAAACCTTGACCTAGGGTGAGAATGTCGATCCTTGCCCTCGGGATAAAATAAAATAAAAGAAAGAGAAAAAATTCCTGATCAAAAGAATCAGAAGAAAGCAAAAAAAAAAAAAAGAAAAAATCCCAATCAAAGAGTGGGAGAAGGCAAAAAAGGGAAAGAAAATTTCCGATCAAGGATCGGAAGAAAACAGAAGAAACATGCAGAAAGGTCTTTAGACCAGACAATATTTGAACAATACAGAATTGTCACCAAGTGAACAAGAAAAAGGAAACCACAACCTAAAGTGGTCCTCTCCCTTTGATTGCCGACAAAATCCTGTGCGCTAGTGACTTTCTCGCCACGCACTAAACAAAAACAGAAAAGGAAAAGGCAAAAACACTCAAAGCCAAATTCCCCACCTAAAAACCATTCCCAAAATAAGTCCTATTGATCCATGATCACGCATGTAATCTATGATTTGATAGGAAATGATTTGCAAAATCAAGTCATGACATATCTATGGTTCGGAATTAGGATAAAACACTTACCTGTGTGAGATTGATACACTTTGAGTGATTTTCTCCTATCTTTGTTGGACCCAGTGTTTCCTCTAAATGGTCGTTTAGAAATGAAATGCTAACATTCAAAATCTCATTTACGGTTATGGGAAAATTTCATCAGCATACTCTCCTTCCCCGATAGACACATTGTTTTTCATCCAAAAAGCATATGTTGCTCTGATCAGTTGGAAGTTTTGTCTCTTTACTAAAGCATGTTCGCATTTTGGTGAAGAAAACACCGAGACTATTTTTAGTCTCACAGTTGGCAAGAACTACGTAGGTTTGAGTTCCTCATCACAAATTGAGGATACGTAGGAGCAAAAGCCCTGCTTTTGTCGACCACCCCACTTTTTGTTACCGTGACCCAAGAGTCCGGGGGCATGCGGAGCCACATGACCGTGGGATCCCCAAATTTGTATGTTGCATCATTTATCATTTGTATGCTATCTTTTGTTTAACTGAGGGACTAACGTTTGTTTCGTTTTGATTGACTTTTGTTTTGTGCATACATGTCGTTTGAACTGTTACGTTAGTATTTACTTCATTGTTGTCAATAGTGTTTTTTGAAATTCCGGAGTTGTGTGGAGTTTTCCATTTAAGAACGTCGTCCTAAAAATAAAATGAACCAAAATCATGATAAAAAAGGAAAGAAGTGTTGTGAATAAAATGTCTACATATGTAAAGGAAAAGAAAAAATGTTATACATGTATGTAAAAGGAAAATGTGTATAGAAGGTTTTTGTGTGTGTAAGTGATGCGTGGAGAGAAATTCTTGTGTGTGTGAGCAACGAGTGTATATGAAGAAACTTTTGTATGAACCATAAGTGTGTGTTGTGAAAAATGAAAAAAATCTTTGAACGTAAATAGGGTTTGTATATAGACCGTGTGACGTAAAGAGAAAGAGTTCCAATGCGTGTACAGAAAAAGTTTGTCATGTATAAGAATGTAGGTGTACAAAGAAAGGTTTTCCTCATAAAGGACCACAGGTGTATAATTTTAGTGAATATATATAAAAATAAACAAAAAGGAAAAAAGAAAGAAAGACCGTGAAGGTCAACATGTTATAGTTAATAAGTATAAATCATTCGTAAAGAGCAAACGTATCTTCTGGAAACAAGGGACTGATGCTAAGAGTTTATTTTTCCGGAATGAACCAAGATAAGGATGGATGAATTCATTGAACTGATGAAAGAACATAACTTGGAAATGTTGGGTCTGTCTGTGTAAATTCCCAACCGTAGTATCACAATACCATAAACGGGATGCTTGAGGGCCCACCATGCTGTAGCCATGACTAATTTTGCACGTTGTTTTCAAATCATCATTGTCACGTGTGCCTTATGGAATAATATGGAAGTTCGGCCTGAAATCGACACCTTGACACCCAAATTTGTTTCGCCCCAGATATCAAGATTGGGGTTCCCGCGATAAAAGACCCCATTGAGACACAACCTTAGACCTTTTTGAACCTTGGCCTATAAAAAAGGAATCCTCATCCTTTCCCCTGAAGTAGAGGACAGCGAAATCTCCTCAAGGGGGAGCAAATAGAATGCTAAAACCCGATTTCCCAAAGAAAGGGATGGGGAAGGAAAAGTGAAAAGAAAGAAAAGGAAGAAATGGAAAGAAAGAAAAAAAATGAAAATAAAGAAAAAAAAAAGAAGAAAGGAAAGGAGGATTCCCCGATCAAGGATCGAAAAGAAGTGAAAAAGAAAAAAAAAGCAATTCTCGATCAATGAAAGAAAGAGGACAGAAATTCTTCAAGCCAGATTGCCACTCAAAATCATTCTCGACTATATCCCACCCCACATGAACAAAGAGGAAAAGACCGAAACACCCAGCTTCCACTCCAAAAACACTACCCACGAGAAAATCCTATTGGTCCGTGATCGTACGTTTGATCTTTAATTCGATAGGAAGTCGTGTGCAAAATAGAGTCATGGTGCAGTTATGGTTTGGGAATAGGATAAAACACTTGCCTTGTGAGTTTTATACACTATGAGTGATTTATTTTCAGCTTAGCCCGATGTTTCCCCTGCATGTTCATTTGAAAGCTAAAAGTTGACATCCTGCCCTTCATTCTCGGTTACAAGGAAGATTACCCTTGGCACAAGTGTATTGTTTCTCTAAGATCTGGTGCTCTCGCGAATGATTTATTTTTCTTTGCAAAAAGCATGTTTCCCTTTTAGGCGGAAAAACCAGGTGGACCGTTCGGTCCTGCCAATCTTTTTTCGGAGCCCCATGAATTGTGCTTTCGTTCATGCGTCCTCCACCCACGAGTTTGGAGCCATGCATAGTGATTGCTTAGTGCAATTCTCCATTCTCAATCTTTTTTCGGAGCCCCATGAATTGCGTTTTCGTTCATGCGTCCTCCACCCACAAGTTTGGAGCCATGCATAGTGATTGCTTAGTGCAATTCTCCATTCTCAACCTTTTTCCGGAGCCCCATGAATTGCGTTTTCGTTCATGGATCCTCCACCCACGAGTTTGGAGCCATGCGTAGTGATTTCTTAGTGCAATTCTCCATTCTCAACCCTTTTTCGGAGCCCCATGAATTGTGTTTCCGTTCATGGATCCTCCACCCACGAGTTTGGAGCCATGCGTAGTGATTGCTTAGTGCAATTCTCCATTCTCAACCCTTTGTCGAAGCCCCATGAATTGCGTTTTCGATCATCGATCCTCCACCCACGAGTTTGGAGCCATGCGTAGTGATTGCTTAGTGCAATTCTCCATTCTCAACCCTTTATCGGAGCCCCATGAATTGCGTTTTCGTTCATGGATCCTCCATCCACGAGTTTGGAGCCATGCGAAAAATCAATCGGACGTTTTCTCTTTGGGATTTCTCATTCTTAATTGAATTGACTAATAACTAAAGTGAAACTAAGGCTAAAATCAACTCGCCTAGTCAAGCTCGTCCACAAAAAATAGGGTTTTGAAAGTTTATCATTTCAGTTTCTTACCAAGTAAAATGGATCATTTTTAAGGTCCAACGCCTTAAAATGATCACCTTTCAAGTAAAAAGAATCACTTGATTCACGCATAAGAAAGAACTACGTAGGTCTGATTTCCTCTTCGATGGAGGGTACGTAGGAGCAAATGCCCCGCTTTTGTCGACCTCAAAAAATAAAAAGAAATAAAGTTAAGGTAACGCAATTTCCACAATTCTAAAAAATAGGTTGTTGTCCTTTGGGACAAACGTGAGAGGTGCTAATACCTTCCTCAAACGTAAATACAACTCCCGAACTTAGAATTTTCATTTTGACCGGTTTCCTTCGGTTTTTCCGACATTTTCCACAAATAAACGTTGGTGGCGACTCCGCGCATCTTTCCTCCTTTGGAAAGCGCACCCTTGAGCCTCGCCTTCGCTCGCCCGTGAAGGGCACGTTGCGACAGCCTCCAAACACTTTCTCGGTATTCCAACCACCCCATTTTTGACTTGCTTTCTGTGGTCTAATTCCTGCGTCGAGATTTGGACTATCTTAGAAATTCTAGCTAATGAGGGATAGAACCCTGAGAAGAGGTATGGTCTCCTTCCCCCTAGAGGACATCCTATAATCTCTTCAAGTTCTTCCACCATGGGTGATAGCTGGAAGTCCTCAAAGGTGAAGCACCTCAATGGCTGATCATAATACTGGGCGAGGGAGGCAATGGCCTCTGTAGAGACTTCTACCATGGCTAGGTCCTTGATTTTACCGTAAGCTTTGCGAAAAGCTTGCCGCTGGAGCTGACCCATCAACTGTCCTAACTCTTTTAGACTGGTTATCCCTAGGCTCTTGACCTTGACTTGATAGAACCTCTTTTTAAGCGAAGGTGTTTGACTTGATCCCATGTTTTACTAAAGTGAAACAAAATCAGTGCGAATCAAAACTTCGACATCTATCATGGGTGGAATGGATGAATGCATAAGGAAATGCATATGATACAAATGCAATTTATGAAGACGGGAGCCCGGGAAATTTTCTCCTTCTTAGATACAACGTTTGGGGTAGCAAAGTGTCCGACGTATGTATTTAAGAAAGTGACACGGACCTTCCGTTGGTTTGCTAAAGAAAGGGGATCAAGACAAAACCCGTGCATGATGCATATGCGAAAGGCATAACATAGGGATGTACATAAACAAATATAAGCGAAAGGGTACATGACACTTATGCATGGCATTGTGAAAAATGGCACGCAGCGTTTTTGCTCCGTACCCCTATTTTAGGGACCTACATGGGAGTGAGCTAAAAGGGCTTTTAGTGATAATTCCCAAGGTGGTCATATCTCACTTGATGGTCTCTAGAGGTATCATTCCCTTCAAAGAACATATTGCAGCAATAGGGACTACTAGCAACAACATGTTATCAAAGAGAAAAACTCTAGATGAGGGTTCACTGTAATCAAGCAAGTCGGAGACCTAGCATGATCACAGATTCACCTCCACTCCTTATGTTCCCACGAGCCCGGGTATAGGGCCCTTTTTCAACTCATCGTGTGTGCAAATAGTGTTGGTGTTTGTGTGCATCAAATGAATAAATATTTACCTCATGCATACATTTTAAAACGCACTAAAAGCATCAAAGAGTTATATACACAAGAACATAAGAAAAATAAAGGGAAACCAACAAAGGAGAAAGTCATGATGAAACATCGCACAAGATTAAATGGCCTAACTCTCTAAAAAACAGTCCCCAGTGGAGTCGCCAACTGTCGCAACCTACCCTTCGGAGGGAGGGCGACGCGTGACTCGCGAGATGCGTCTTCCAAGAAAGGAATACGCGTGGAGTCGCCACCAACATTTATTTGAGGAAAACTTCCGAAAAACCGGAAAAGACGTGGTCTACGAACATTAAGTGAAAGGTTCGGGAGTTGTATTTACGCATGGGAAGGTATTAGCACCCCACATGTCCGTCACAAGAGACGGCAGCCTTTAATCCAATGTGCAAATGTGACTTCGATTTATATTATTTTCCCTTTTTTACGTTCTTATGTCTTTTTATGCCTTTTTATATTTTATTTTTTTGTGGTCCACGAGGGTGTTTCCCTTGCTCCTACGTATTCCTCAATTGTGATAAGGAAATCAGACCTACGTAGTTCTTTGTGAACAAAGAGTTTGGTTAAGTTATTTTTATCCTTTTTTGCAAGATATGTTTTTATTGAATGAAAGGTCATTTAAGGCGTTGAACCATTAAACAATCTTTTGATTCTTTTGAAAAGAGAGAAAACATTAAGGCATTGGACCATTAATGATCTCTTTATTTTTGAAAGAGGTAATAAAGTTACGTGTTGATTTTAGGCCTTTTTTAGAAATCTATGTTTAAACAATAAAGGTGGAAAAGACCATTTTAAGGCGTTGGACCTTAAAAATGGCTTTTTTAGGTGATGAAAAAAACTTGGCTTATGAATTGATTTTAGCCTTAGTTTCACTTTGGTTTTTAGTCGATTCGATTAAGAAAGGGAAATCCCAAAGAAAACGTCCGATTGATTTTTTTGATTTATTTTACTAAAAGATATTTTTTATTATTATATTATTATTTTGCCTCTTTTTTGGTTTTAAACATGGTTACGGCATGACCCAACGGTCGGAATTCATTTTAACAGAAATTAAAGGATGTTATAATACGAATGATCGGTGGAAATTTATTTTATTTTTGATAAGGCGAGAAAATGACTTAAATAAATGACTAAAGCACGTCAAAAGGGGGTACGTAAAGTAAATGAAATGAAAATAAAAGCACGCGAAACAAATGAGGACCACTAAGGGTACATAGAATGAATTGAAAAGTTCGATTTCCGGAACTTACCGGTTGAAGACCGAAGAACAACAAAGAGAAAACGAAGAACGACGAAGAACGGTTGAAAATCTTCGCGAAATCACCCACGGAAACGTCACGGAAGCGTTACGGAAGCGCCTCGGCTCGGATTCTCTTCACGGAAACAATTTTTCTCACTAATTTTAAGCGAATCTCAGATACCAGGAGGGTTGAACATTTTTGTTCTTCCCACCTTCCCCTATTTATAGGAAAAGGAAGGAGAAGCTTACCACCCAGCTCGCCCAGGCGAGCTAGGTTGCTTCCTCCTAGAGAACTTCCTGGAAGGCCCAAATGGGCTTGGTTGCTATTTGCACCCCCTTTTTTGCTAAATACACCCCTTGCCTTTTTTTGCTGATTCTTTTTCTGTAACGTTACGAAAACTTACAAATTACGTAACGATACTTGTTTTCCTTCCGTAATGTTACGGAACCTTACGAATTACGTAATCATCCCTTTCTTGCCTTCCGAAATGTTACGAAACTTTACGGATTGCGCACTAACACTTCCTTTTAATTTCCGGCATGTCACGGAACTTCACGGATTGTGCTACAATGCTTTCTTTTGACTTCTGGCATGTCTCGAAACTTCACGAATTGCCTAACGATGGGTGCCAAGTACCTCGAAGTGGTCAAACGAGGGTCGCATCCCAACAATGGATGGTCCCCGGACGAAATTAGGGTATGACACACTCGTTGTGGGTTACACGTACTAGAGATTTAGTGGCATGCTCTTGCATACATGTCACTTGTTGTGGGTAACACATACAACAGACTTAGTGCTAGAAGAAAGGCTCACCAAGGGTGGCCCTTGGATTTTAGGAGCCTTGGAGCTATGACTCTGGATGTTCTTGTCTAGATAAGAAAATTATGAAAAGAGCATGGGGTTCTACCATTATATTTTCTTCATTTTTCTGTTACTCGAACAACAGTCTCTTTGTCGATGGTTCCCTAACTTCAACGGGGACCATGGCGTCTGTGTCATATGCGAGTAGGTAAAGAGTCTATTTGGTTTCTGTTTGGGGTGAACAATGGTAGGCCCAAAGTATACTAGGGAGCTCCCTTTTCCATATACCCTTAGACTTGTTGAGTCTGGTACGCAGGGCCTTGAGGATGACTTTGTAAGCTACCTTTGCCTAAGTGTTGGTCTGAGGATGTCTGACAGAGGTGACTAGGTGCTTGATGCCTAGCCTTGTCAAGAAATCTTCGTAAGTCTAAGGTTTGAATTAAGTGTCGTTGTCTGTGACAATGGCGTATGGGAGGTCGTACCTACAAATGAGGTGTTTCTAGGTGAATTTCTCCACCTCGCTAGCCTTGATTTCCCGTAGTGGCCTTGCCTCTATCCACTTGGTGAAGTAGTCGATGGCAACTAGTAAGTATTTGATTGCTCCTGTGGCTTTTGGCAGTGGTCCTAGTATGTACATTCCTCACATGGCGAAGGGCCAAGAGGAGCTCAAACTATGGAGATTACGTGGAATATCTACAAACTCTTGGCATCGTCTTCACCTCATGGTAAAGTTAAGGGCGTCTGCCCTGATTGTTAGCCAGTATGTTCCTCTGATGTAGCGACCACATGTTCCTTCATGAGGTTCTCTCAAGATGTAGTCTGCCTGTTGACTATTTAGGCATTTTAGCATGGGTGTTGTCAAACGTCTTTTGAATAGCTCACCAAGAATGATAACATAGTAGTTGGCCTTTCATTTAAGGCATTGGGCTTTGTCCTCGTTTCATGGTAGTTCCCCCCCCCCCCCCCGAATTAGGAAGTTCTTGTAATATCAGTTTTAGCCTAGGGACGTATGGCAAGTTTGTGGCAAATTATGCTGGGATGGATTCCTAGCATGTGGAATGGTTGTTGTCATACCCTAATTTCATCTGGGGACTATTGTTCGTTGATCTTTTGATCCTTGCTAGTTGACTTATGGAGTTGAATGACAGTTACAATGCAAAGCAAGGGACCAATCAGTGTTTCGATCAGGAGGGCAAGAGATACCAAGAAATGAGGGCAAAAAGGTCTTTTCCTTGGATTTCCTGGACCCTAGCTCTACCAGGCTAGCCTCTAGCTCACCTAGGCCACCGAAAGACTTCAATGTTAAGAAACTAGCTTGCCTGGGTGAGCTCATTGCTTCATGACTAAGGCTTAGCTCACCTGGGCGAGCTCCAGCTCACCTAGGCAAGCTGCCATTGCCCTAAGTGCCCATTTTCCTATAAATAGGCGTGCTACGGAGGCTGAGGGGAGGTTCCAAGGTTCAGAAGGTGAAGGAATTGAGAGAAGAAAGATAGAAGAAGAAGAAGAAGAAAGAAGAGGAAACGAAGTCGAGGTGCTACCGAATCATGAGCGCGATCATTCCCTACGTCGTTTTATTGTTTGGTGTTCTTCGCATCCATCGGTTAGTTTTGTTTTTTTTAATATTGAGTGTGATCTATGTACCCTTAGGGGCCCCCCTTTGTTGTTTTGAGCAGATTCATCTTCTCCATCCATGATCGTCAATCTCTTTTTCTTTAACCGATCACTAGTGTAGTAAAATTTTCTTTAAAAAGATTGAAAGTTAATAAACAAAACCAAGATAAAACCAACTCATAACTAACTTCATTTCATCAAATATCACTTGAGATCATTCAAAGGTCCAACGCCTTAACGATTCTCTCCGCTTTTCAAAATTTAAAACATTGTTTCAAGGTCCAACGCCTTAAAAGACTCTTTGTTCACAACTAAAATGAACATTTCAAAAGCATAAAACCAACTCAACACACAAGCTTTCAGACTTAAAGAACTACGTAGGTCTGAATTCCTCATCGCACCTGAGGATACGTAGGAGCAAGGGCAACCCCTTTGTCGACCCTAAAAAATGTAAAAAATATAAAAAGGGAAAAGTAAATAATTTTGAAGTCATGTTGCGCATACTCAATTAAAGGTTGTCATCCCTTGTGACGGGCGCGTTGGGTGTTAATACCTTCCCCATGCTTAAACAACTCCCGAACCCTTATTTTCAAAATTCGCAGGCCTCTTTTTGGTTTTTCTAAGTCGTCTCATCGTGAAGTAGGTTGTGACAGTTGCCAAGCAAACAAATTTGTATTTTTGTGTACCACATCGGTGATGTGCTGGTACGCATGGCAGGTGAGGTCCTTATTGAGCCGTGTGCACTGCTCGGGTTTAAGTCCAAGATGCTACTTGACAAGCTCTTCGATGGGTTTGGGACCTTGTCGCAACCTACCCTCAGCGGGAGGGCGACGCGAGGGCTTACGAGTGCATCTTCCAAGGAAGGAAAACGTGTGGAGTCGCCACCAACATTTATTCGATGGTTTAAGTCCAAGATGCTACTTGACAAGCTCTTCGATGGGTTTGGGACCTTGTCGCAACCTACCCTCGGCGGGAAGGCGACGCGAGGGCTTACGAGTGCATCTTCCAAGGAAGGAAAACGTGCGGAGTCGCCACCAACGTTTATTCGATGGTTTAAGTCCAAGATGCTACTTGACAAGTGTCATACCCTAATTTCGTCCGGGGATTATTACTTGATGACATGCAACCTTTGGTTAGCCGCTTTGAGATACTTGGCGTCCTTTGTTGCACAATAAATGAAGTCCCGAGACGTCTCAGAAATCTAAAGGAAGCAGGCTTGCGCGATCCGTGAAATTCCGTAATGTGGCAGAAGTCGAAAAGAGGTGTTTTTGCGCAATCCGTAAGTTTCCGTAACTTCTTCGAAAGCTAAAAAAGAGTAAATACATAATCCGTAAGGATTCATAACCTTGCGGAAGGAAAATAAGTATCGTTACGAAAGTCGTGAAGTTTCGTAACGTTACGGAAAAAGAATTACCAAAAAAATAGAAGGGGGGTGCATTTAGTAAAAATGGGGGTGCAAATAGCAATCATGCCCACTTGGGCCCTCCAAAAGATTCCTCCAGAAGGCTGTTCCTTCTGGAGGAAGCAACCTTGCTCGCCTGGGCGAGCTGGGCGGCAAGCTTCTCCCCTATTTTGCTATAAATAGGGGAAGAAGTGAAGAAGAAAAGGGTTCAGCCCCTTAGGCACTTCTCTCTCTCTCTCGAAATAGCTGAGGAAAATTAGTTCCGTGAAGAAAATTCAAGCCGAGGCGCTTCCGTAACGTTTCCGTGAGTAATTACGTGAAGATTCTCGACCGTTCTTCAAGATTCATCGTTCATTCTTCGTTTTCTTCAGTCTTCAACGGGTAAGTATCTCAAACCAAGCTTTTCAATTCATTCTATGTACCCGTGGTGGTCCACATTTTGTTTCATGTATTTTTGTTCTCGTTTTCATTCACTTTTTATACCCCTTTTTGACGTGCTTAAGCCATTTATTTAAGTCATTTCTCGCTTAATCTAAAAATAAAATAAATTTCCACCGATCGTTTGAATTGTATCATCCGTTAATTTTGGTTAAAATGAATTCCGACCATTCGGTCATGCCGTAACCACGTTGGAAATCAAAAAAGAGGTAAAAAAATAATATAATAATCAAAAAATACCTTTTAGTAAAATAAAGCGAAAAATCAATCGGACGTTTTCTCTTTGGGATTTCTCATTCTTAATTGAATTGACTAATAACTAAAGTGAAACTAAGGCTAAAATCAACTCGCCTAGTCAAGCTCGTCCACAAAAATAGGATTTTGAAAGTTTATCATTTTTGTTTCTTACCAAGTAAAATGGATCATTTTTAAGGTCCAACGCCTTAAAATGATCACCTTTCAAAGTAAAAGAATCACTTGTTTCACGCATAAGGAAGAACTACGTAGGTCTGATTTCCTCTCCAAAGGAGGGTACGTAGGAGCAAAATCCCCGCTTTTGTCGACCTCAAAAAATAAAAAGAACTAAAAGTTAAGATAACACAATTTCCACAATTCTGAAAAATAGGCTGTTGTCCTTTGAGACAAACGTGAGAGGTGCTAATACCTTCCTCAAGCGTAAATACAACTCCCGAACTTAGAATTTTCATTTTGACCGGTTTCCTTCGGTTTTTACGACGTTTTCCAAAAATAAACGTTGGTGGCGACTCCGCGCATCTTTCCTCCTTTGGAAAGCGCACCCGTGAGCCTCACCCTCGCTCGCCCGCGAAGGGCACGTTGCGGCAGTTGGCGACTCCACTGGGGACCTTTTTTGTGAGTTAGGCCTATTTTAAGGAATTGTGGATTTGTGAATCTTCGTGTGTGCATTTGTTGAACTGTGTAAAATGTAAATAACTGTTGTCTGTTTCGCATTCTTTACACTGCATTCTAAGAACCCACGGGTTTGAGTAAAAATGGGGCCCTATACCCGGGTTCATGGGAATTTAAGGAGTGGAGGTGAATCTATCATCATGCTAGGTGTCCGACTTGCTTGATAATAGTGAAACCTCGTCTAGAGCTTTCTCTCTTTATAATGTGTTGTCGCTGGTATTCCATACCGCCACAATATTATTATCTTGAGTGATGATACCTCTAGAAAACAGCCGAGTGAGTTATGAATTGTTGGGGAGTAGTTATTAGAGACCCCTAGATATTGTCCAATAGGTTTCCAAATAGGGGAAAAGAGCAAACACGCTCCGTGCCATTCGTTCTCATGCATTTTTTGGTAAATAGCACTAGTTTATAGTTTTGCTAGTGATGTTTGGTTTCTTTAGAGTAATACGTAACCTTTTTAATACTACGTTGAGGTGCCATCATGCCCAGAACGTAGTATTAAAGTTGGATCTCTGCAGTCTCGTATGTGTGAATTACCCCTTTGTGTTGTTTTCTTTCTGTTTCATGCATGCGCATCTACATCATACCGTCACACATGCGTTGTATGTGGGTCTCGTCTTTTGTCATGGGAAGCCGGAAGATCCATATCGTCTTCTTAACTGCACACATGGGGCACTGCGCCCCCCAAATGCGCAAGTAAGGAGAGATGATTTTTCGGGCTCTCGTGTCCGTAAATGCAATCATATCATGCATCGCATAAGCATCTCTTCATGGCATCATAACGAACATATCGTTCCTGCATTTGTCCGTTATCATATTCCAGCCTCACATTTTTGCATGAGTCATTGCATCATCATGCATATGCGTTCACTGTCTTTTTGATCTACAAATTGCAGACCTTTTGTTCTACATGTTTGCTCATACATGATCCTTGTGCCTTCCTCTACAAAACAAAAACAAAAAAAAGGAAAGCGCGAAAATTCACGCTGCATTCTTAGTTGCATATATTCGGTACCATGAGCCAACCGTGTTGGGATCATAAACCCATTTCACTTAAAAACAAAATGATTGAACATGGCACCTAATGCATGGTTAACTAAGAAAGGATGTTTCTTCGGGCATCTCAATCTCATAATTACATTTTCCATGCACTGCATGCGTATTCCCGAGTCTTTCATCCCTATGACATGTTGATGAAGTATTGGCGATCAAAATTGCCATTCTCTGGGTTATGGGGTTGAACCAAGCTCGTGCTTTTACGAAAAGGTTCATCGAGTCAAGTTGAAGTATGGAAGTAACCATCTTGCAAAAAATTGGGGCAAAAGATGGATCATGTTACATCGCTCCTTCGTCCACTGCCAAACACATTTAGGGTTGTCGATGTCCCTGTTACTTCCAGTTTCACCTTGACGGAGATGTCATGGACCATGTTGAAAATCTAAATTGATTCAACCCCATATCCTGTGTAAAAATTCGCAATACTTCAACTATACATCCATACTTTTCATTGGTTGCATTGCTCATTACATTCTTTCCTTAAAAAAAAAAAAGAAGAAAGAACTTAATCATTGTTATAAAAAGGAAAAAAAAACATGCTTTACGGTGCCCTCATCGAACCTGTGCTAGAGCTAGAGTAATGGGTAAAGCGGAGGAGGTACAAGAGTAGATGGAGGCCGACATGGAGGCCATGAAAGAGCAAATGGCCGCAATGATGAGCGTGAAGAAGATAATGGAAGCCAATGCGGTTGCAATTGCCGCTACCAGCGTTGTTGCTAAGATGAACCTGAGGTCCCCATCCGGCATCAACCAAATGAATCATCCAACCTCAGATATGGTAGGCAAAGATTTGGGAAGTACGGGCGGCCCCCATGATGTGCAAATTCAAAACGAGCACGCCTTCCCGCCATATGGCTTGCCTCTCAACTATACGCCACCCAATGTGGCGTACACTCCCAATAAGAATGTCAATAACCCCACTTCTATACCCATTGAGAGCCAACAACCCCAAACTGATCATGCACATGTTTCTTAAACTGTGGGGGAGACACATGAAATTCCCCATCACAATCTAGCCGACTTCGAGCCTTGGCTCGGATATGCCACTGAAGGGCAAGCAGTTGGTGGTATACCCCTTGAAAACACTTCGGAAGGCCCTCAGTATCACCCCCAGCTACACCTCTTGCATTCCACAACAAGTAAAAACCCTTGTGCTATGGCAGAAATGGAAGAGTTGGATCATTTAGAGGAAAGACTCAGGGCCATTGAAGGAGGTGAAGATTATGCCTTTGCTAACCTAAAAGAGTTGTTCCTAGAACCCAATATCATCACCCCTCCCAAGTTCAAGGTGTCGGACTTTGACAAGTACAAGGGGAATACTTGCCCCAAGAACCATCTAAAGATGTATTGTCGGAAGATGGGGGCATACGCAAAAGATGAGGAATTGCTGATACATTCCTTCCAAGAAAGTCTTACTGGGGTAGCTGTTACCTGATACACTAACTTGGAACCTTCCCGAGTCCATTCTTGGAAGGACCTAGTGGTTGCCTTCGTTAGGCAGTGTCAGTATAATGTCTTCGGATAGGATGCAACTACAAAACATGTGAAAAAAAAAAAAGAAAAAGGGGCACGGATCTTTCTAAGAATACGCCCAAAGGTGGAGAACCTGGCAGCTCAAGTGGCACCTCAATGACGAAAAAACGATGACAATGATAGTAGACACATTACCAGTATTCTACTATGGAAAATGGTGGGCTACGCACCTTCAAAGCTTTGCGGATTTGGTCTTTTCCAGTGAAAGGATCGATGTGGGTCTGAAAAAAGGCAAATTTAGTCATCCTGCTTGGACGAATGAGAAAACTAGGGCAAATGAAGAGGGTGAGGATGAAGGAGAAACCCGTGTTGTGACTGCCATTCCAATACAGCCAAGTTTCCCACCAACCCAAGAATGTCATTACTCAGCCAATAACAAACCTTCTCCTTACCCACCGCCCAGTTATCCACAAAGGCCATCCCTAAAATCAACCACAAAGTCTACCTACCGCACTTCCAATGACAAACACCACCTTTAGCGTAAACCAAAACACCAACCAAGTAATGAATTTTGCAGCGAGAAAGCCTTAGAATTCACCCCAATTCCAGTGTCTTATGCTGACTTGCTCCCATGTCTACTTGATAATTCAATGGTAGCCATAACCCCAACCAAGGTTCATCAACCTCCATTTCTCCTAGAATACGACTCGAACACAATATGTGCTTGTCACGGAGAAGCCCCGGGGCATTCCATTGAGCATTGTAGGGCTCTGAAGGATAAGGTGCAAGGTCTAATTGATGCGGGATGGCTAAAATTTGAGGAGAATAGTGTGTAAATCCTGACATTGACAAGAGATGCCACACATGGGGCAATTTTGAAAGCTGTTGTTAGATGTCTCTAATGACTCATCAAGATTTTCAAGTTTGTACCATTATTGTAAACCACCGTTACAATGTTAAATGAAATGGATAAAGTTGATATCTTTGTCCCTCGTCCTCTCACAAACGCATCTTTGCTTATTCAACTTTCACCGGAATGTGGGTGCAAGCCATTGGTCTGTTTGCTCAAGCGACCTGTGCTCCTGAGTTTGGACTTCCAAGACCGTTCAATCAGAGATTACTCGTCTTGCGCGTTGGTGGGGGTGCCGTAAAACAACGAGTAAAGTTCAAAACAAATAAGTTTCAAAATTAAAATAAAAAAAAGAAGAGGTTCAAAAAGAAAAAGAAAAAAAAAGCATTTGATTGACTGTGTTTTCAAGACGTTCATGTGACCTCATTTTATCATTCCAGAAAGTTTGTCTTTTTAGAGAGAAGTGAGTTATCAAAAATAGGATGTTAGACAAATGGCCACAGTTACCTTAAGAAAAAAAAGGGGGGTTGAATTAAGATATGAAGATTATTCCCCAATTAAACTTTCACTCTCTTTTCGGATTAACGATGCACATAGGGACAACCCTTCCCTTGTGTTCAAGAATCCCCTACAACAAGAGACCCACGGTCTCTTAATCCCTTTTCAGAAATAAGAAGAAGAGAAGAAGAAATCTCTCTTAAAAGAGATAGATTGTAAAATGAAGATCAATCAAAACTCCTTATTGAATATACAAGTGGTTGACCAAGGAATCTTTTTGAGGGGATAAGACATTTCAGTTCAGAAAAACTCTTAATCTTTTGAGAGGATAAAACTTTTTGGGCAATGAAAACTCTTTTTAAATTCGTGTTTCCAAGTCACTTATAAATAGACCTTTGATGTCCATTCATAAACCATTTGAATAGATGTGACTCTTGGGAATTATATTCTGAAAATCCCCTCTGGTAATCAATTACAAGACTTGTGTAATCGATTACTGATTTTAAAAATTTGAATTAAAACATTTTCAACTGCTGGTAATCGATTACCAGAGAGCAAATCTCAATTTGAAATGATAGAATTCTTTGGTCAAACCTTTTGTTTGTTTTTAATTTGGAAACTTCTTCCTAAAGATTCTAGAGATCAACTTGATCATATATCTTGATTTTCTTGGATTCTTGTCTTGAGTAAAACTTAGAAGCACTTGATCCTTTAGCATCATCAAGACATCAAAACATCTTGCTTCTACATAGGAGTCATTTGACTTAATCCATCAACTGAAAGATCCTTCAACTATTTCTCGTCCTTGGAAAATTCTTTTTGCAAGAATCAGCTGCTTCTTCCTCACTACGAGGTTGTGAAAACAAGACAACAATTTGTACCTCAAAGCCTTACACTGGGGCAATGAAAGGCACCATGCATAAACCTCAAACGAACCCAGGGGCAGATTAGAAGTTCTCATCCAATAGGTTCCTTGCTACAAGGTCATGACGAAAGACAACGATTGTACCTCAAAGCCTTACACTGGGGCAATGAAAGGCACCATGCAAAAACCTCAAGCGAACCTAGGGGCAGATTAGAAGTTTTCACCCAATAGGTTCCCAGCTACAAGGTCATGACGAAAGATAACAATTGGTACCTCGAAGCCTTACACTGGGGCAATCAGGGGCATCGTGCATGAGCCTCAAGTGAACATAGGGGCAGATAAAAAGTTCTCACCCGTCGATGTTTTTAAACAAGGAAAAAAGGGGGGGAGACAAACCCTGGAAGTTCAATAGATTGATTAAACATCAAACGGCTCCGTTGTCGTCACTCCAAAATGGTCAAGTGACTAAATCAAACAGAATATACACTCTGAGGGAGTTCCCGAAGAGATTTGCAAAAGATAGGATAAGGTTGCATGAATTATCACCTTTTTCAAAAGGGCAGTCAATCTGTGTTTTCCAAAAAAAAAAATTAAATCAAAGTCAAAATCATCAAAATAGGAAAGAATGTCATGAACATTGTACAACTTTCCATTGCATTGCATTGTTTCATATGAGGTCAGCATTACCAAATTTCACGACAAAGGTTGCATGCGTCTGCATCCCTAAAAATCATGTTAACTGCATAGATTTCCCACATCTCGTGTCCAATCTTTTTGGATGACCGGCCCTCTCGATGGGCCGATCTCTTATTCTCTCATAAAGGTGGACCCTTGGGTACTAGTACCTATCACCTTTAGAGGACTATATGTCCTCGCCTGCAGAGGGCTGCACGCCCTCGCCTTTAGAGGGCTACGTGTCCTCATTTTCAGTGTGCTCCATATCCACACCTTAAGAGAATATAAGGTCCTTTGCCCTTAGATGCTTAACCGAGACTTGCGCTCCCGGTTAAGGGGTCTGTAGTTTCCTTTTATCAGTTCCTGGGCCACCCCCTGATATTAGAGGGCGACCAACTGTGCGAGCACATCCAAATAGGGAGGTTATCACGCATCTACTATGCATACCGGGGCAAGATTTCACCCGTGCCGCTGCAAAAAGACGAGTGTTGATCATGCGCACCAACATGACCACTTTTACATGGATATGGATGATGTTGCTATTTAGTAACATTCTGCCCAGCGACTATAATGGCAATCTCCCCCTGCAGATGTATCGGTTGGTCTGTGCCGTCATGACATAGGTAAGTATGCACATGGTTCAATTGATTTCTGATGTCATCTATTGTTTGCAGAGATCGCGCCCACAAGACGCCCGGTGGGCCCGAAGAAGTCCAATAGGGCCCTGGGGTTTCCAGCTCTGGTTACGGGCCTCTGTCAGTCCTACAGGGTGCCCGTTCCCCCAGCGAGGTCATGCCATCGTGACATAGGTAAGTATACATATGGTTCGACTGATTTCTGATACCATCTATTGTTTGCAGGAATATCACCCACAAAGACACCCAGTGGACCCGGAGAAGTCCAACAGGGCCCTGGGGTTTCCAGCTCTAGTTACGGGCCTCTGTAGTCCTACAGGGTGCCTGTTCCCCCCAGCAAGGTCACGTCATCATAGGTAAGTATGCACATCGCTCCATTGATTTCTGATTTCATCTATTGTTTGCAGGGATCGCGCCTGCAAGACACCCAGTGGACCCGAAGAAGTCCAACAGGGTCTTGGAGTTGTCAAGCTCTAATTACGGGTCTCTGTCAGTTCTACGGAGTACCTGTCACCTCCAGCAAGGGCATCAGGCCCCCTACTAATCGAGCTTTCATCAAGAAGTACTGCGTCTCCAGGCAGGCGCAGGGCGAAACACCACAGCAGCCTGGGGATGGGCGGCAGCGGGCAACAGACGCACCGCCATCACCTCTAGAGTTCACCTCAGCTCATCCACAAAAAGGTTAGAGCGTTTCTTACGACCCATGGCCGACCAATAGGCAACCAAGTCCAGAGCCAAAGGTAAGGAAAGTACTAGGTCCGTGACCGACAAGCCATCATGCGTCCAGCTCAAGACGTTAAAGAAGCGCTACTAGGAGGCAACCTAGTAACTTTTAAATCTCTGCTTGTTTGATCATCTTTGTTTCTCAAGTAATAGTAGGCACACCTAGTTGCTCATGATCCTAGGAATTTAAATAAAATGAGCACAAGCTCAGAAGGTAGTCATACCTTACAAAATATATGTATGTGTGTTTAGATAGTGAAAATACGTTGGATACGCATGTATATAGCCAAATACTTCACAAAAATATATGTATGTTTAGGTAGCAAAATACCTCATGGGAAAAAAGAGAGCAAAAAGAGAGCGAGCAAGAAAAGAATAAGAAGGAAGAGAAAAAATAGAAAATAAAAAATAATAAAGGTTGTCTAGCTAAAAAACAACATGCTTGTGAAAAGAGATAATTTCCAACTTTTCTTTGAAAGATTTTACTGATCTTAACCAGTTTTTGAAAAAATATGTGTACACATTTGAAGGGTAAATGCTGTGAAAAGTTTTTTCGAACACCCAAAATGGATTCGAATGAATGCACAAATTGATAAAAGAACGTATTTTGGAAACACTGGGTTGACTTAAAATAGGGAAAATGAATCCTGAGCCCTAGTGTCACATGACCATAAAAACTTGATGCTTGAGTGTCCACATGGGTGCATGCGTGACCAGTTTTGCATAAAATTTCTTAATCATCATTGTTGCATGTGTATCATGGAAATAATGTAGGACATCCCCTTTATCCCCGAACCGCTGGCCAAATCCTGACATGTATCATGACCAGCCGTTCTACAAGCCTTGAGCCAAAATCCTAACTCACCATAATCCTTACCCTCGGAAGAAAACACAAAGAGAAGGAAAATTCCCAATCCAAGAAAGGGAGAAGACACAAAAAAAGAAGAGAGAATTCCCAATCCAAGAAAGGGAGAAGACACAAAACAGAAAGAAAATTCCCAATGAAAGAGTGGGAGAAAGCAAAAAAAAAAGAAAGAAGAGAAAATTCCCGATCAAGGATCGGGAGAAAACTGAAGAAACATCCAGAAAGGTCTTTGGGCCAGACAATATCTAATCAATACAGAATTGTCACCAAGTGAACAAGAAAAAGGAAACCACAACCTAAAGTGGTCCTCTCCCTTTGATTGCTGACAAAATCCTGTGCGCTAGCGACTTTCTCGCCACGCGCTAAACAAAAACAGAAAAGGAAAAGGCCCAAAAACACTCAAAGTCAAATTTCCCACCAAAAGAACCCGTTCCCAAGGAAAGTCCTATTGATCCATGATCACGCATGTAATCTTTGATTTGATAGGAAATGATTTGCAAAATCAATTCATGACATATCTATGGTTCGGAATTAGGATAAAACACTTACCTGTGTGAGATTGATACACTTTGAGTGATTTTCTTCTATTTTTGTTGAACCCAGTGCTTCCTCTAAATGGTCATTTAGAAACGAAATGCTAATATCCAAAATCTCATTTACGGTTATGAGAAAATTTCATCAGCATACTCTCCTTCCCTGATAGACACATCATTTTTCATCCAAAAAAAACATTTGATGCTCTAATCAGTTGGAAGTTTTTTTTTTGTCTCTTTACTAAAGCATGTTTGCATTTTGGTAAAGAAAACACCGAGACTATTTTTAGTCTCACAGTTATCAAGAACTACGTAGGTCTGAGTTCCTCATCACAAATTGAGGATACGCAGGAGCAAAAGCCCTGCTTTTGTCGACCACCCCACTTTTTGTTACCGTGTCCCAAGAGACCGGTGGCATGCAGAGCCACATGACCGTGGGATCCCCAGATTCATGTTCTTTTATGTTTCATCTTTTATCATTTACATGACTTGAGGGACTAACGTTTGTTTTTTGTCGCAATTGTCATTTGTTTTGTGCATATATTTTGTTTGGACTATTGCGTTAGTGCTTACTTCGTTGTTGTCAATAGTGTTTGCTGAAATTCTGGAACCGTGTAGAGTTTTTCATTTAGGAACGTCGTCCTAAAAATAAAATGAACCAAAAATCCTAATAAAAAGAAAGAAGCGTTGTGAATAAAAGTCATGTTCATAAAGAAAAGAAAAAGGTTTTTATCTATACATGCATGTAAAAGGAAAATGTGTATAGAAGGTCTTTGTGTGTAAATGATGCATGGAAAGGAATTCTTGTGTGTGTGAGCAACGAGTGTATATGAAGAAACTTTTGTATGAACCATAAGTGTGTGTTGGGAAAAATGAAAAATCTTTGAATGTAAATAGGGTTTGTATATAGGCCGTGTGACGTAAAGAGAAGAGTTCTAATGCGTGTACTGAAAAAGTTTGTCATGTATAAAAATATAGATGTACAAAGGAAGGTTTTCCTCATAAAAGACCACAGGTGTATAATTTTAGTGAATATATATAAAAATGAAACAAAAATAAAGAGAAAGAAAGACCACAAAGGTTGACATGTTATAGTTAAGAAGTATAAATCATTCGTAAAGAGCAAACGCATCTTCTGGAAACAAGGGACTGATGCTAAGAGTTTATTTTCCGGAATGAACCGAGATAAGGATGGATGAATTCATTGAACTGATGAAAGAACATAACTTGGAATCGTTGGGTCTGTCTGTGTAAATTCCCAACCATAGTATCATAATGCCATAAACAGGATGCTTGAGTGCCCACCTGGCTGTAGCCATGACTAATTTTGCACGTTGTTTTCAAATCATCATTGTCACGCGTGCCTTATGGAGTGATAGGGCTCGGCCCGAAATCGACACCTTGACACCCAAATTTGTTTCACCCCAGATATCAAGATTGGGTTCCCACGATAAAAGACCCCATTGAAGCACAACCTTAGACCTTTATGAACCTTGGCCTGTAAAAAAGGAATCCTCATTCTTTCCCCCGAAGCAAAGGACAGCGGAATCTCCTCACGGGAGAGCAAATAAAATGCTAAACCCGATTTCCCAAAGAAAGGGATGGGGGAAGGAAAAGTGAAAAGAAAGAAAAGGAAGAAATGAAAAAAAAAAGAAAAAAAGAAAAATGAAAATAAAGAAAAGAACAAAAGAAAGGAAAGAAGGATTCCCGATCAAAGATCGAAAAGAAGTGAAAAGGGAAAAGAAGCAATTCTCGATTAATGAAAGAAAGAGGACAAAAGTTCTTCAAGCCAGATTGCCACTCGAAATCATTCTCGACTGGCAATGTCCCACCCCACATGAACAAAGAGGAAAAGACCGAAACACCCAGTTTTCTCTCAAAAAAAAAAAAACACTACCCTCGAGAAAATCCTATTGATCCGTGATCGTGCGTGTGATCTCTGATTCGATAGGAAATCGTGTGCAAAATGAAGTCCTGGTGCAGTTATGGTTTGGGAATAGGATAAAACACTTGCCTTGTGAGTTTTATACACTATGAGTGATTTATTTTCAGCTTAGCCCGATGTTTCCCCTGCGTGTTCGTTTGAAAGCTAGAAGTTGACATTCTACCCTTCATTCTCGGTTACAAGGAAGATTACCCTTAGCAAAAGTATATTGTTTCTCTAAGATATGGTGCTCTCGCGAATGATTTATTTTTCTTTGCAAAAAGCATGTTTTCCTTTTAGGTGGAAAAACCTGGTGGATCGTTCGGTCCTGCCAATCTTTTTCGGAGCCCCATGAATTGCGTTTTCGTTCATACGTCTTCCACCTTCGAGTTTGGAGTCATGCGTAGTGATTGCTTAGTGCAATTCTCCATTCTCACCCTTTTTCGGAGCCACATGAATGTTATTGCTTAGGGTTGTTCATGTGTTCTCCATTTTCGAGTTTGGAGCTGAGTTTCATGATTGCCTAAGTGAGGACCCTCAAGGCAATCCTCCATTTTCATCCTTTTCCGGAGCCACATGAATGTTATTGCTTAGGGCTGTTCATGTGTCCTCCAGTTTCGAGTTTGGAGTTGAGTTTCATGATTGCCTAAGTGAGGACCCTCAAGGCAATCCTCCATTCTCATCCTTTTCCGGAGCCACATGAATCTTATTGCTTAGGGTTGTTCATGTGTCCTCCACTTTCGAGTTTGGAGCTGAGTTTCATGCTTGCATAAGTGAGGACCCTCAAGGCAATCCTCCATTCTCATCCTTTTCCGGAGCCACATGAATGTTATTGCTTAGGGCTGTTCATGTGTCCTCCACTTTCGAGTTTGGAGCTGTGTTTCATGATTGCCTAAGTGAGGACCCTCAAGGAAATCCTCCATTCTAATCCTTTTTCGGAGCCACATGAATGTTATTGCTTAGGGCTGTTCATGTGTCCTCCATTTTCGAGTTTGGAGCTGAGTTTCATGATTGCCTAAGTGAGGACCCTCAAGGCAATCCTCCATTCTCACCCTTTTTCGGAGCCACATGAATGTTATTGCTTAGGGCTATTCATGTGTCTTCCACTTTTGAGTTTGGAGCTGTGTTTCATGATTGCCTAAGAGAGGACCCTCAAGGCAATCCTCCATTCTCATCCTTTTCCAGAGCCACATGAATGTTATTGCTTAGGGTTGTTCATGTGTCCTCCACTTTCAAGTTTGGAGCTGAGTTTCATGATTGCCTAAGTGAGGACCCTCAAGGCAATCCTCCATTCTCATCCTTTTCCGGAGCCACATGAATGTTATTGCTTAGGGATGTTCATGTGTCCTCCACTTTCGAGTTTGGAGCTGTGTTTCATGATTGCCTAAGTGAGGACCCTCAAGGCAATCCTCCATTCTCACCCATTTTTGGAGCCACATGAATGTTATTGCTTAAGGCTGTTCATGTGTCCTCCACTTTTGAGTTTGGAGCTGTGTTTCATGATTGCCTAAGAGGGGACCCTCAAGGCAGTCCTCCATTCTCATCCTTTTCCGGAGCCACATGAATGTTATTTCTTAGGGCTGTTCATGTGTCCTCCACTTTTGAGTTTGGAGCTGAGTTTCATGATTGCCTAAGTAAGGACCCTCAAGGCAATCCTCCATTCTCACCCTTTTTCGGAGCCACATGAATGTTATTGCTTAGGGCTGTTCATGTGTCCTCCATTTTCGAGTTTGGAGCTGAGTTTCATGATTGCCTAAGTAAGGACCCTCAAGGCAATCCTCCATTCTCACCCTTTTTCGGAGCCACATGAATGTTATTCCTTAAGGCTGTTCATGTGTCCTCCATTTTCGAGTTTGGAGCTGTGTTTCATGATTGCCTAAGTGAGGACCCTCAAGGCAATCCTCCATTCTCACCCTTTTTCGGAGCCACATGAATCTTAATGCTTAGGGCTGTTCATGTGTCCTCCATTTTCGAGTTTGGAGCTGGGTTTCATGATTGCCTAAGTGAGGACCCTCAAGGCAATCCTCCTTTCTCACCCTTTTCCGGAGCCACATGAATGTTATTGCTTAGGGCTGTTCATGTGTCCTCCACTTTCGAGTTTGGAGCTGTGTTTCATGATTGCCTAAGTGAGGACCCTCAAGGCAATCCTCCATTCTCACCCTTTTCTGGAGCCACATGAATGTTATTGCTTAGAGCTGTTCATGTGTCCTCCATTTTCGAGTTTGGAGCGGAGTTTCATGATTGCCTAAGTGAGGACCCTCAAGGAAATCCTCCATTCTCACCCTTTTTCGGAGCCCCATGAATGAATTGCGTTGTCATTCATGTGTCCTCCATTTTCGAGTTTGGAGCTGTGTTCCATGATTGCCTAAGAGAGGACCCTCAAGGCAATCCTCCATTCTCATCCTTTTCCGGAGCCTCATGAATGTTATTGCTTAGGGCTGTTCATGTGTCCTCCACTTTCGAGTTTGGAGCTGTGTTCCATGATTGCCTAAGAGAGTACCCTCAAGGCAATCCTCCATTCTCACCCTTTTTCGGAGCCCCATGAATGAATTGCGTTGTCATTCATGTGTCCTCCATTTTCGAGTTTGGAGTTGTGTTCCATGATTGCCTAAGAGAGGACCCTCAAGGCAATCCTCCATTCTCATCCTTTTCCGGAGCCACATGAATGCTATTGCTTAGGGCTGTTCATGTGTGCTCCACTTTTGAGTTTGGAGCTGTGCTTCATGATTGCCTAAGAGAGGACCCTCAAGGCAATCCTCCATTCTCCACCTTTGTTCGGAGCACCATGAATGTCATTGCCTAGTGCTATTCATGTGTTCTCCATTATCAAGTGCGAAGCTTCTGGTGACTGGGAAGCATGTTATTCTGTTGTTTTCCAGATCGGTTCCTTCGCCAAGTATGTGTATATGTGTATTATATTCGTTGTTCTGGTTGTTGTTTGTATTTTGTTTTGTGCAGAAGAAAAAAAGAAGAAGTAGAGATGAGAGTCGTCATCACGGAAAGGGCAGGACGGACGAAATCAGTGTCCTATCTTTGCTTTCCTGTTATCTCTGATGAGAGGTAAGTAAAGAGGGGCAACTGTCATACCCTTATTTCGTCCGGGGATTATTACTTGATGACAAGCAACCTTTGGTTAACCGCTTTGAGATACTTGGCGTCCTTTGTTGCACAATAAATGAAGTCCCGAGACGTCTCAGAAATCTAAAGGAAGCAGGCTTGCGCGATCCGTGTAATTCCGTAATGTGGCGGAAGTCGAAAAGAGGTGTTTTTGCGCAATCCGTAAGTTTCCGTAACTTCTTCAAAAGCTAAAAAAGAGAAAATACATAATCCGTAAGGATTCGTAACCTTGCGGAAGGAAATAAGTATCGTTACGAAAGTCGTGAAGTTTCGTAACGTTACGGAAAAAGAATTACCAAAAAAATAGAAGGGGGTGCATTTAGTAAAAATGGGGGTGCAAATAGCAATCATGCCCACTTGGGCCCTCCAAAAGATTCCTCCAGAAGGCTGTTGCTTCTGGAGGAAGCAACCTTGCTTGCCTAGGCGAGCTAGGCGGCAAGCTTCTCCCTTATTTTGCTATAAATAGAGGATGAAGTGAAGAAGAAAAGGGTTCAGCCCCTTAGGCACTTCTCTCTCTCTCGAAATAGCTGAGGAAAATTAGTTCCGTGAAGAAAATCCAAGCCGAGGCGCTTCCGTAACGTTTCCGTGAGTAATTACGCGAAGATTCTCGACCGTTCTTCAAGATTCATCGTTTGTTCTTCGTTTTCTTCAGTCTTCAACGGGTAAGTACCTCAAACCAAGCTTTTCAATTCATTCTATGTACCCGTGGTGGTCCACATTTTGTTTTATGTATTTTTGTTCTCGTTTTCATTCACTTTTTATTCCCCCTTTTGACGTGCTTAAGCCATTTATTTAAGTCATTTCTCGCTTAATCTAAAAATAAAATAAATTTCCACCGATCGTTTGAATTGTATCATCCGTTAATTTTGGTTAAAATGAATTCCGACCGTTCGGTCATGCCGTAACCACGTTGGAAATCAAAAAAGAGGTAAAAAAATAATATAATAATCAAAAAATACCTTTTAGTAAAATAAAGCGAAAAATCAATCAGACGTTTTCTCTTTGGGATTTCTCATTCTTAATTGAATTGACTAATAACTAAAGTGAAACTAAGGCTAAAATCAACTCTCCTAGTCAAGCTCGTCCACAAAAATAGGATTTTGAAATGGATCATTTTTAAGGTCCAACGCCTTAAAATGATCACCTTTCAAAGTAAAAGAATCACTTGTTTCACGCATAAGAAAGAACTACGTAGGTCTGATTTCCTCTCCAAAGGAGGGTACGTAAGAGCAAAAGCCCCGCTTTTGTCGACCTCAAAAAATAAAAAGAACTAAAAGTTAAGATAACACAATTTCCACAATTCTGAAAAATGGGCTGTTGTCCTTTGAGACAAACGTGAGAGGTGCTAATACCTTCCTCAAGCGTAAATACAACTCCCGAACTTAAAATTTTCATTTTGACCGGTTTCCTTCGGTTTTTCCGACGTTTCCCACAAATAAACGTTGGTGGCGACTCCGCGCATCTTTCCTCCTTTGGAAAGCACACCCGTGAGCCTCGTCCTCGCTCGCCCGCGAAGGGCACGTTGCGACAACAAGCTCTTCGATGGGTTTGGGACCATGTCGCAACCTACCCTCGGCGGGAGGGCGACGCGAGGGCTCACGGGTGCATCTTCCAAGGAAGGAAAATGTGCGGAGTCGCCACCAACATTTATTCGAGGAAAACGTCGGAAAAACCGGAAAGGTGTGGTCTACAAACTTTAAGTGAAAGGTTCGGGAGTTGTATTTACGCACGGGGAAGGTATTAGCACCCCACGCATCCGTCACAAGGGACGACAACCTTTAATCAAGTGTGCAAATATGACTTCAATTTGTTTTATCTTCCCTTTTTTATGCTTTTTATGTCTTTTTATGTCTTTTATAATTTTTTTATCTTTTTGTAGTCAACAAGGGTGTTTCCCTTGCTCCTACGTATTCTTCAATTGTGATAAGGAAATTAGACCTACGTAGTTCTTTGAGAACTAAACGTTGGTTAAGTTGTTTTTATCCTTTTTTGCAAGATATATTTTGATTGAATAAAAGGTCATTTAAGGCGTTGGACCATTAAACGATCTTTCGATTCTTTTGAAACGGGAGAAAACATTAAAGCATTGGACCATTAATGATCTCTTGGTTTTTTTGAAAGAGGTGACAAAGCTATGTGTCATACCCTAATTTCGTCCGGGGACCTTTGCTTGATGACATGCGACTTTTGTTTGGTCCTTGTGAGGTGCTTGGCACCCATCATTAGGCAATTCGTGAAATTCCGGGACATGCCGGAAAACAAAAGAAAATATTGATGCACAATCCGTAAGGTTCCGTGACACACCAGAAATCAAATGGAAGCATCGTTGCACAATTAGTGAGGTTCCGTAACATTCCGTAAGTCAAAAAAAGGGATGATTATGTAATCCGCAAGGTTCCGTAACATTACGGAAAATAAACAAGTATCGTTACGAAATTCGTAAGTTTCCGTAACTTTACGAAAAAAGAATCACCAAAAAAAGGCAGGGGGTGTACTTAGTAAAACTGGGGGTGCAAATAGCAACCAGGCCCACTTGGGCCCTCCAGAAGATTCCTCCAGAAGGCTGTTGCTTCTGGAGGAAGCAACCCTGCTCGCCTAGGCGAGATGAGCTCGCCTGGGCGAGCTGGGTGGCAAGCTTCTCCCCCAATTTTCTATAAATAGGGGGAGAAGTGAAGTGAAAAAGGGTTCAGCCCCTTAGGCACTTCTCTCTCTTTCGAATTTGCTTAGAAAAATTGTTTCCGTGAAGAAAATCCAAGCCAAGGCGCTTCCGTAACGTTTCCGTGAGGAATTTCGCGAAGGTTTTCGACCGTTTTTCAACGTCCTTCATTCGTTCTTCATCGTTCTTCAGTCTTCAACGGGTAAGTACCTCAAACCAAGCTTTTCAATTCATTCTATGTACCCGTGGTGGTCCACACTTGGTTTCATGTATTTTTATTCTCATTTCATTCACTTTTTATACCCCCTTTTGACGTGCTTAAGCCATTTTATTTAAGTCATTTCTCGCTTAACCTAAAAATAAAATAAATTTCCACCGATCGTTTGAATTGTATTATCCGTTAACTTCGGTTAAAATGAATTCCGACCGTTCGGTCGTGCCATAATCACGTTGGAAATAAAAAAAAGAGGTAAAATAATAATATAATAATAAAAAAATGTCTTTTAGTAAAATAAAGCGGAAAATCAATCGGACGTTTTCTCTTTGGGATTTCTCATTCTTGATTGAATTGACTAATAACTAAGGTGAAACGAAGGCTAAAATCAACTCGCCTAGTCAAGCTCGTCCACAAAAATAGGTTTTTGAAAGTTTATCATTTCAAATTCTTACTAAGTAAAATGGATCATTTTTAAGGTCCAACGCCTTAAAATGATCACCTTTCAAGTAAAAAGAATCACTTGATTCACGCATAAAAAAGAACTACGTAGGTCTGATTTCCTCATCGCAATTGAGGAATACGTAGGAGCAAAGGGAAACACCCTTGTCGACCACAAAAATAGAAAAAATATAAAAAGGGTATAAAGGATATAAGGACATAAAAGGGAACGTAAAAATCAAAGTCATGTTTGCACATTCGATTAAAGGTTGCCGTCCCTTGTGACGGACGTGTGGGGTGCTAATACCTTCCCCGTGCATAAATACAACTCCCGAGCCTTTCACTTAAAAGTTCGTAGATCGCGTCTTTTCCGGGTTTTCCGACGTTTTCCTCAAATAAACGTTGGTGGCGACTTCGCGCGTATTCCTTTCATGGAACACGCATCCCGCGAGTCACGCGTCGCCCTCCCGCCGAAGGGTAGGTTGCGACAGTTGGCGACTCCACTGGGGATTATTTTTAGAGAGTTAGGCCATTTAATCTTGTGCAATGTTTTATCATGACTTTCTCCTTTGATTGGTTTCCATTTAGTTGTCTTATGTTCTTGTGTATATAAACTCTTTGTTGCTTTTAGTGCGTTTTAAAATGTATGCATGAGGTAAAAATTTATTCATTTGATGCACACAAACACCAACACTATTTGCACACACTGTGAGTTGAAAAAGGGCCCTATACCCGGGTTCATAGGAACATAAGGAGTGGAGGTGAATCTGTGATCATGCTAGGTCTCCAACTTGCTTGATTACAGTGAACCCTCATCTAGAGTTTTCCTCTTTGAAAACATATTGTTGCTAGTAGTCCCTACTGCTGCTGTATGTTCTTTGAAGGGGATAATACCTCTAGAAACCATCAAGAGAGATATGACTACCTTGGGGGTTATCACTAAATGCCTAGTTAGCTCTCTCCCTTATAGGTCCCTTAAATAGGGGCACGGAGCAAACACGTTGTGTGCCATTTTTCACACTGCCATGCATAAGTATCATATACCCTTTTGCTTATGTTCAGTGAATATTGTCATACTATGTACATTCCCGCATTGCGCCTTTTGCATATGCATCGCATATGGGTTCTGTCTTGATCCCCTCTATAGACAAATCACGGAGGGTCCAGGTCACCGTCTTAAATACATACGTTGGGGCACTTTGCTACCCTTAGATGTTGTGTCTAAGAAGGAGACAATGTCCCGGGCACCCGCATTCTTAAAATACATCTGTGTCATATGTATTCCTTTATGCATTCATCCATTCCACCCATGAGATATGGGAGTTTTGATTTGCATCAGCTTTTTGTCTCACTTTAGTAAGCATGGGGACAAATCCAACCGGCAAGAGGTTTTACCAAGTCAAGGTTAAAGGCCTAGATACCACCAGCATCAAGGAGTTAGGACGGTTGATGGAACCTCTCCAAATGCAAGCCTTCCGCAAGACTTACGGAAAGATCTTAGAGTTGACCATAGCAGAGGTATCCATAGAAGCCATTGCATCACTCACCCAATACTACGACCAGCCTTTGAGATGCTTCACGTTCGGAGACTTCCAATTGGTACCAACCATTGAAGAATTTGAGGAAATTCTAGGATGTCCTCTCAGGGGAAGAAAACCATACCTTTCCTCCGGGTGTCTCCCCTCTTTGAGCAGAATTGCGACTGTGGTCAAGGATTCAGCAAGAGGTTTGGACCGCATAAAACAGACTCGAAACGGCATAGCAGGCCTACCACGGAAGTACCTAGAAGACAAGGCGAGGGGTATGGCCAATCAAGGAGATTGGGTCCCGTTTATGGATGTGTTAGCTTTGCTAATTTTTGGGGTCGTCCTCTTTCCAAACGTAGATGGTTTGGTGGACCTAGCAGCAATCGACGCTTTCCTTGCATACCACCATAGCAAGGAAAGTCCGGTGGTAGCTGTCTTGGCAGATTTATTTGACACATTTAACCGAAGGTGCGAAAAGAGTAGCGCACGGATCATCTGTTGCTTGCCCGCCCTCTGTGTTTGGTTGGTTTCACACCTGTTCCAGCAAGACATGAGGCATCCATGTCCGCTCCAGAGCCATCGCTCATGTACTGAAAAGAGAAGAATAGATTGGGACCAGCTTTTGGCTGGGATAAGAGGTAGAACAATCAATTGGTTCCCCCGATGGAAGGAAGGAAAGGAGGGAGTCCTTTTCTCATGTGGAGGGTACCCAAACATTCCGCTGATAGGAACGAGGGGTTGTATTAACTACAATCCCGCGCTCGCTATAAGACAACTAGGGTACCCCATGAGGGGAGCACCGATGGAAGAAAGCATGTCTCCTTTCCTTGTGAGAGATTTCGGCGCGCAAAATTTCAAGGCTATACAAAGAATCCATAAGGCATGGGAAACCCCGTTAAGGAAAGATCAAGAACTTAGGGGCATTCGTAATGGCATCATTGGTGGTTACCATGAATGGCTGAAAGTTCATATACGAGGTTTAGATTGGCTCGCCAAGTTAAAAGTCGTCAGCGAAGAGAGTTTTGAAGCACCGAAAGAGGACAAAGAAGTCTAAGCTCTCAAAAGCGAGTTAGGAAAGGCGAAACTTGCCAAGGAGAAGTTCAAGTTGGCCGCTACACACATCCGGAAGGAGTGTGCCGGATTACGAGAAGAGAATGCAACTACCGCAAGAGCCCTTGAACAAGAGGCCAAGAGGGCTCGCAAGGAAGAGTATGGCCGTAACAAATTTCGCGGAGCTCTGTGGGGTAGCAACAATGACCTCAAGCTGCGAAGGGAAGAGAGGGACCAGTCGCGAGCACATAGCATGGTCTTGAAAGAGGAGTTAGTTGCCTGTTCAAGGTCCAAAAGGAGTTTGTCTCAGCGTTTATGCGAGACGGAGACCAACATGCTAGCTATCATCGCCAAGTACCAAGAAGAGTTACGTCTAGCCACGGCCCACGAGCATAGGGTCGCGGACGAGTATGCCCAAGTATACGCGGAAAAAGAGGCTAGAGGAAGGGTGATCGACTCTTTACACCAAGAGGCAACCATGTGGATGGATCGGTTTGCTCTTACCTTGAACGGGAGTCAAGAATTTCCCCGATTATTAGCCCAGGCCAAGGCAATGGCGGACACCTACCCCGCCCCCGAAGAAATTCATGGGCTTCTCGGCTATTGTCAGCATATGATAGACTTAATGGCCCACATAATTAGAAATCGCTAGAAAACTTGTATGGTCTCTCAGACCTTGACTAGATACAACTTTCTGAAATAAAATGAGTTGGTCCCATGTTTCTACTCCAAAAAGCTTGTGCGAATCAAATCACTCCTGCATTTTATCTCTAGCATGCATTTTTTCTTTACCCACTCCTCACGTTTGGTTTTTTAGGGAAAAACACCATAACTAAACGCGCCACAAGGCATCCCTATCGCACCAGATCCAAATCTAGAACGATGGGTGATCAAGAGGAGACACGGGAACAGATGAAAGCCGACATGTCGGCTCTGAAAGAACAAATGGCTTCCATGATGGAAGCCATGTTAGGAATGAGGCAGCTCATGGAGAAAAACATGGCCACCGCTGCCGCTGTCAGTTCGGCTGCCGAAGCAAACCCAACTCTCTTGGCAACCGCGCACCATCCTCCCTCAAACATAGTAGGACGGGGAAGGGACACACTGGGGCACGATGGCAACCCTCATCTGGGGTACAACCGAGCGGCTTACCCTTATGGATTGTCGCCCAACTACTCACCACCCGTCCTGCAAGACGATGCGGGCCATATTGCTTCTCCCGTCCTTGAAAGAGATCCTCCTCAACAGCCCGACGAGGTCCACAAAGACCCTCAAGACTATGCTCGAAGGGATGTCGAGTTCTATCCCCCGATCCCCGAAGGGCCGGCACCCAGCATGTTGCCTCAGCCCAACATCACGACACAACCAATAGTTTTGTCCACGGAAGGACCGCCCCCGGCAACTGAAGAAAGAAGGAAGCTCGATCTCCTCGAGGAGAGATTGAGAGCCGTGGAAGGATTTGGGGACTATCCGTTCGCAGACATGACAGATCTTTGCTTAGTACCCGATGTTGTTATCCCCCCGAAGTTCAAAGTACCGGACTTCGACAAGTATAAAGGGACGACTTGTCCCAAAAACCATCTCAAGATGTACTGTCGCAAAATGGGCGCACACTCTAAGGATGAGAAGCTATTAATACACTTTTTTCAAGATATCTTGGCCGGAGCCGCGGTAGTTTGGTACACTAATTTGGAAGCCTCCCGTATCCGTACTTGGAAGGATCTGATTACTGCCTTCCTAAGGCAATATCAGTACAATTCCGATATGGCTCCCGATCGCACTCAGCTGCAGAATATGTTCAAGAAAGAGGGCGAAACCTTTAAAGAATACGCACAGCGGTGGAGACATCTGGCGGCACAAGTGGCTCCTCCCATGGTTGAGAGAGAGATGATCACCATGATGGTAGACGCTCTGCCAGTGTTCTACTATGAGAAGCTAGTAGGTTACATGCCGTCCAGCTTCGCGGACCTAGTGTTCGCCAGGGAAAGAATCGAGGTAGGGTTGAAAAGAGGAAAGTTCGATTACGTTTCCTCCACGAGTGCGAATGCCAAAAGAATCGGGACAACGGGGGCAAAAAGGAAGGAAGGAGATGCCCATGCCGTCTCTTCAACGCCCGCGTGGGTCAAACCCCCGCAGACACCTCATGGTACCCATCAGTACGCGCAACATCACCCGAGCTTCTCGGCTCATACCGGGAACGCCTCTAGTTCAGCACCTGTGCAGCCTAAGGCACCCACCCAGAGGGAACCAACCCGCTCGCCAATCATGGAGGGGGAGCGGTTAACGTCGTTGAGTCCGATAGGCCGCGCAGGTCTAAACCTTTAAGGGATGTGGCAACCCCTAGGAGGTTTATCTTTGAGGCCCTAGAAAAGGGGGGTGTGATTCCTCATAGTGGGCGTAAGGAGGATTCCTGTTTGCTGCATTCCGGCGAGCTGCATGACATGGAAACGTGTTTGGGAGTAGAGGAATTGTTACAGCAAATGATAGATCAAGGTCGACTGGAAGTTAGCAGTGAAGGAAGAGAGGAGCAGCATATATGCATGCAGTCCACGGATGGGAGCGGTGTTGCGAGGCCCAAACCCTTGGTGATATACTTCACCAAGGGCACAACTTCGCAAAAGCCCGGACACCCCTTAGCAGCTAAACCTGTTCCTTTCCCATACCAAAATAGCCACGCAGTCCCATGGAGATATACACCTCCGAGGGAGAAGGAAGAAGAAGCCACCGACGTCAACTCGTTTTCGGCTAAGGTAACAAATATCACGGGACTAAGTGGTGTGACCCGTAGCGGTCGTGTGTTCGCGCCTCTGGACCTACCAGTCCAACCCGCGAACGTCAAGGGGAAAGGAAAAGTGGTGGAGGAACAAGATGACGAAGCACCCCTCGCTTCGAATAAAGATATTCCGGTGAAAGGTCTTCCGGAGAAAAGGGATGGTAAAAAAGAGGTGTCGCTAGAGGAAGCCAGTGAGTTCCTCCGTATAATTCAGCAGAGCGAATTCAAGGTTATCCAACAGCTCAACAAAACCCCGGCCAGGGTCTCACTGTTGGAGTTACTCATGAGCTCCGAGCCTCATCGGGCTCTGCTAGTAAAAGTTCTGAACGAGGCCCATGTGGCCCAAGACATCTCGGTAGAAGGTTTCGGAGGGCTGGTCAATAATATCACTGCCAACAACTATCTCACCTTCGCCGAAGAAGAAATCCCCACCGAGGGGAGAGGGCATAATAAAGCTTTGCACGTATCAGTCAAGTGTATGGACCATATCGTAGCCAAAGTGCTCATCGATAATGGTTCCAGTTTAAACGTGATGCCTAAGAGCACTTTGGAGAAATTACCATTCAATGCCTCCCACTTAAAGCCGAGTTCAATGGTGGTTCGTGCCTTCGACGGCACCCGCCGAGAGGTTAGGGGAGAGATCGATCTCCCAGTACAGATAGGCCCTCACACCTGTCAAGTTACTTTCCAAATAATGGATATTAACCCCCCCTACAGCTGTCTGTTGGGGCGTCCGTGGATCCACTCAGTGGGAGTTGTTCCCTCTACACTCCACCAAAAGTTAAAATTCGTAGTGGAAGGGCATCTGGTCATTGTATCAGGCGAGGAAGACATCTTGGTGAGCTACCCATCCTCTATGCCTTATGTGGAAGCCGCAGAGGAGTCATTAGAAACCGCTTTCCAGTCTTTTGAGGTGGTAAGCATTTCCTCCGTGGACTCCTTCTCTGGGTAGCCTTGCCTGTCCGATGCAGCAGTAATGATGGCCCGAGTTATGTTGGGGAACGGTTACGAACCCGGAATGGGTTTAGGCAAAGACAGCGGCGGCATAACTAGCCTGATAAATGTCAAAGGAAATCGTGGGAAGTATGGGTTAGGCTATAAGCCCACTCAGGCAGATATAAAGAGAAGCATCGCGGGAAGGAAGAACGGTAGTCAAAGCTCGCGGTTGAGACAAGAAGGTGAAGGAAGCCCGCCCTGCCACATAAGTAGAAGCTTTATAAGCGCGGGTCTGGGGGACGAAGGTCAAGTGGTCGCGATATACGAAGATGATGTTCCAAGTACATTGGATTTGGTACGACCATGCCCTCCTGATTTCCAGCTGGGAAATTGGCGAGTGGAGGAACGCCCCGACATTTACGCAACGAGCATAATGTAAACCTTTACGATTTTAAAAGCTCTATAGTTGGGCCTAGGCTTTAGAGTTTTTCTTTTGGTTAAGGCTTTGTGTATTTTGTTTTTTTAATTTATAATACAAGGATCTTTCTTCATCTATTCCTACGTCTCTACCCATTCTCATCCATTTGCATGTTTACTTCTTTATTTCTGAAACGGCAGATCCGATGACGAGTCCCCCGAAGGTACTAATACCTGGGACCCGCCTATCAATTTTGAGCAAGAAACAAATCAAACGGAAGATGAAGGGAACGAGGATGTGGGACTTCCCCCAGAATTAGAAAGGATGGTCGCCCATGAGGACCAAGAAATGGGGCCTCATCAAGAAGAAACAGAACTAGTAGACTTGGGAATTGGCAGTGGAAAAAGGGAAGTAAAGATAGGCACAGGTATTACCGCACCTATCCGCGAAGAATTAATAATCCTACTAAGAGACTACCAAGACATCTTTGCTTGGTCATACCAAGATATGCCCGGTTTGAGTTCTGACATTGTACAACACCGATTACCTCTAAAGCCCGAGTGTTCCCCGGTAAAGCAGAAACTGAGAAGGATGAAGCCCGAAACATCCTTGAAGATAAAAGAAGAAGTGAAGAAGCAATTTGACGTTGGTTTTTTGGCCATCGCTCGGTATCCAGAATGGGTTGCCAACATTGTACCGGTCCCTAAGAAAGATGGGAAAGTACGAATGTGTGTGGATTATCGAGACCTGAATCGGGCCAGTCCCAAGGACAATTTTCCTTTACCGCACATCAATATCCTTGTAGATAACACAACCAATTTCGCTTTATTTTCCTTCATGGACGGTTTCTCCGGTTACAATCAGATAAAGATGGCGCTAGAGGATATGGAAAAGACTACCTTCGTCACCCTGTGGGGGACGTTCTGTTACAAGGTGATGTCCTGTGGACTCAAGAATGCCGGGGCAACTTATCAGCGGGCCATGGTAGCTTTGTTCCATGATATGATGCATCAAGAGATCGAGGTCTATGTGGACGACATAATTGCCAAATCTAAATCCGAGGAAGAACACCTTGTCAACCTGCGGAAGTTGTTCGAAAGGCTTAAGAAATATCAATTAAGGTTGAACCCCGCCAAGTGTACCTTTGGGGTCAAATCAGGGAAATTGCTTGGTTTCATTGTAAGCCAGAAAGGGATAGAGGTAGACCCCGAAAAGGTGAAGGCTATCCTTGAGATGCCGGAACCACGTACAGAGAGGCAAGTCCGAGGTTTCCTGGGACGCTTGAATTATATTGCCAGATTCATATTGCAGCTCACCACCATTTGTGAGCCATTGTTCAAGCTCTTACGCAAAAACCAAACTGATCGCTAGAATGAGGATTGCCAAGAGGCTTTTGGAAGGATCAAGAAGTGCCTTATGAATCCTCCCATGCTTATGCCACCAGTACCTGGAAGGCCTCTCATCTTGTACATGACAATCTTAGAGGAGTCAATGGGGTGTATGCTGGGGCAACATGACGAATCCGGAAAGAAAGAGCGCGCTGTTTACTACCTAAGTAAGAAGTTCACGACCTGTGAAATGAATTACTCCTTGCTCGAAAGAACGTGTTGTGCTTTAGTATGGGCATCCCATCGCCTAAGGAAGTACATGCTGAGCCATACTACCTGGTTGATATCCAAGATGGACCCGGTTAAGTACATCTTTGAAAAGCCAGCTCTCACGGGACGAATCGCCCGGTGGCAAGTCCTGCTATCCGAGTTTGATATAGTTTACGTCACCCAAAAGGCGATAAAAGGAAGCGCCTTAGCAGATTATTTGGCTCAACAGCCTCTTAACGACTATCAGCCCATGCATCCTGAATTCCCGGATGAGGACATCATGGCCTTGTTTGAGGAAAAATTGGACGAAGATCGGGACAAATGGACCGTATGGTTTGACGAAGCGTCAAACGTTCTAGGCCATGGCATTGGAGCAGTATTGGTCTCTCTGGACAATCAATGTGTACCTTTCACAACCAGGCTAGGATTCGACTACACCAACAACATGGCCGAATATGAAGCATGTGCCCTGGCCGTCCAGGCAGCGATTGACTCCAATGTCAAACTACTCAAGGTGTACGGTGACTCAGCGTTGGTAATCCATCAGCTGAGAGGGGAATGGGAAACTAAAGCTCCCAAGCTGATAACCTACAAAGCCTATATCAAGGAATTGACTAAAACCTTTGATGAGATCTCTTTCCATCATGTTCCCCGCGAGGAAAATCAAATGGCGGATGCGCTTGCTACTTTGGCGTCTATGTTCCAGCTAACACCGCACGGGGATCTACCCTACATTGAATTTTGGTGTCGTAGCAAACCCGCGCATTGCTGCCAAGTAGAAGAGGAACGGGATTGTAAGCCTTGGTATTTCGACATCAAGCGATATGTCGTAAGCAAAGAATACCCGCCAGAGAATTCCGACAATGATAAGAGGACATTGAGAAGGTTGGTGGCCGGTTTCTTCATGAGCGGAAGCATACTGTATAAGAGAAACCACGACATGACACTCCTGCGGTGTGTGGATGCCAGGGAGGCGAATCACATGATCGAGGAAGTCCATGAGGGCTCGTTTGGGACGCACGCCAACGGGCATGCTATGGCCAGGAAGATCCTAAGAGCAGGTTATTACTGGCTTACCATGGAAAGTGATTGTTGTGTCCATGTAAGGAAATGCCACAAATGTCAAGCGTTCGCAGATAATGTCAATGCTCCACCGCATCCTCTGAATGTCATGTCCGCCCCTTGGCCTTTCTCCATGTGGGGAATAGATGTCATCGGGGCCATTGAGCCCAAGGCCTCGAATGGTCATCGCTTCATCCTCGTAACGGTAGATTATTTCACCAAGTGGGTCAAGGCGGCTTCCTACACCAATGTCACGAGGGGTGTAGTGGTCAGGTTCATTAAGAAAGAGATCATCTGCCGATATGGTTTGCCAAGGAAGATTATCACGGACAACGGCACCAACCTGAGTAACAAGATGATGGGGGAAATGTGCGAGGAGTTTAAAATCCAGCATCACAATTCCACGCCCTACCGGCCAAAGATGAATGGAGCCGTGGAAGCGGCCAATAAGAATATCAAAAAGATTATCCAAAAGATGACCGTGTCATACAGAGATTGGCACGAAATGCTCCCATTCGCGTTACACGGTTACCGAACTTCAGTGCGAACGTCAACTGGGGCAACGCCGTTCTCATTGGTATATGGGATGGAGGCTGTGTTACCGTTTGAGGTAGAAGTCCCGTCATTAAGGATCTTGGCAGAATCCGGATTAAAGGAATCAGAGTGGGCTCAAACGCGCTATGACCAACTCAACCTCATTGAGGGTAAGTGCTTAACGGCCATGAGTCATGGGCGCTTGTACCAGCAAAGAATGAAGAGTGCATTCGACAAGAAGGTACGCTTGCGCAAGTTTCATGAGGGAGACCTTGTGCTAAAGAAAATGTCCCATGCTGTCAAGGACAATCGAGGAAAATGGGCCCCAAACTACGAAGGGCATTTTGTTGTGAAGAGGGCTTTTTCTGGAGGAGCCCTGGTGCTTACCAACATGGATGGCGAAGAGCTACCTTCACCCGTGAATTCTGATGTCGTCAAGCGATATTATGCTTAGAATCTGGGGCAATTAAGGATGTCGTTGCATGTTCTTTATCTTTATGTGTTTTCTGGATTTCCCCCAGGGATTCCCCATCTACAGTATCTTTCGTTACAATCTTTTAAAGAAATGAACGTGGATTCGAGGCTTTAGTCCTCACGTTGGTTTCAAACCTTGCGTTAATTTGTGATCACCTGAGCCCTTCCGCTCAGTTCATGGGATGCCCCAAGCGCTTAATTAAAATTGAACCTAAACCAACTTTCACTAAAATTTGCTGCGTTTGAAAACATTCATGCATGCGCATACGCATGCATATTGTTGTGGTAAAACAGGGGCAGGATCATCTTGAGCTACCTTCTGGGGTAGGGACAAAACATGAACATCAGAAACCAATCAAGGTAAGACAACGACGCGGTCAAGATTGGTCATACCTGGTTGTTTATTACTTGTAGGTACTTAGGAACGGATGCAAGTGGGGATGGGGTCACGACCGACCGATCGTTGCCCCTTTCTCTGCACTAAACAAGCAGAGAATGTCGCGCAAGGCAGCCCAGTATCCTTTGAATTCGCAGTATTTTACTACCATTGTTTGTTTTTTAGTAATTAACGCCTAATTCTAACTTAAGTAGGCTCAAATAGGCAAAACGCTAACCCATAAGGAAAGAGGGGACATGGTTAATGTTCCTCTCAAAAAAAAAAAAAGTGCAGGTTAGCTCGCCTGGGCGAGCAACCCCTGCACCAAAATATAAAAGTGACGAAAGGGGGGATGTTTTTGCATTCAAAAACTTCTTTTCCCCCCTTTCAAAAGCCATACCCACGGAATTTACGAATTTGCAGCCCTAGGATCTCTACTTTTCGCATTCTTCGATTTCGTTTTGCACTTTTATTCATCACCAACAAGTAAGTATTTCATCCTTAAGCTCTCTAGCTTTTCATTGGTGTATTTTGATCTCCTTTTGGTGCTCTAAATTGTGGGAATGTGCTCAAATATGTGGGGCAATTTTGGTTTGTTTTCTTGCTTGATTGGGCTGAATTGGGGGTTTGTATGAGATGGCCCTAGGCCTATAATGCATTTTGAAGCAATGGGACATGCCACATTGTCCCCGTTCTCTTGCTATTGATGCCTAAACGCGCGCCCACCAAGTGTTCGGTGAAATGCCTCAATGGCATTAGCGCGTGATTTTTGTAGGGAAACAACCCATGGGGCAATTTGGTTTGCACATATTTTCTATTTTTTGGGACATGCATTCAGTTTCGAAAGGGCTAGAGTAATTGCCCCACATGTATCCTAGGCCTAGGAACCAAAGTTTTTATGCAAAAGAACACAAGAGGGGGTGCATATTGGGTAAAGTTACCCTTTTTGGCCAGCAATCAGCTGTGAGCCACGCTACAATAATTTCCCTACGCCTAGATGTTTAGGAATTTTGCTCATCATAAATGTGTAGGTTTAGAATAAGTAGCAAAATACCTTTGGCAATTTACACTTTGGGTGTGGTACAAAAATACTTGGATGTATGTACATGTAATTTTTGGTAGTCAAAATGTCTCACAAAAAAATATATATATGTTGCATGTTATGTAAAGAAAATACCTTACAAAAATACCTTTTAATTTGAATGCAATTTTAGTCAGCAAAAGAAAATATATTTGAGTTTGCATGCGGCTTTAGGTAGCAAAAACACTTGAATAAAGCATGAAATGTAGCACCTTATTGTGTAGATAGCCAAGATTCATCACAAAGTTTGTATATGCATAGGTATTAGAAATACCAGAATGTGCACGTGTGCGATTTTTGGTAGCCAAAATGCTTTGAGTATGCATGTATGTAAATTTAGCCAAGGAAGTGCATGTGATGTAGGTAGCAAATACACCTTGGAAGTACATATAAATAATCTAGGTAACGAAGGTGCCTTGATTGTGCATGGGTGCATTTTTCTTAGGTAGAAGAATATCTTGTGCGAGTGAATGTTCATAAGGAAGTATGTGCATGAGTTTGCACTAAATTTACATTGATGTTTGTGTTTATTGGAGGAGGTTGTATGCCATTTTTGTTTTAAGAGTTGCATTTCTTGGTAAAACTAACTTTCCAAACGTTTGCCTTCGCAGGAAATGGCCCCGAGGAAGCTTGCCTCAAAGAGGTCCAGGAAGGATAAGGCGGCCGAAGGAACTAGTTCCGCTCCCGAGTATGACAGTCACCGCTTTAGGAGCGCTGTACATCAGCAGCGCTTCGAAGCCATCAAGGGATGGTCATTTCTCTGGGAGCGACGCGTCCAGCTCAGGGACGACGAGTATACTGATTTCCAGGAGGAGATAGGTCGCTGGCGGTGGGCATCACTAGTTACCCCCATGGCCAAATTTGATCCAGACATAGTCCTCGAATTTTATGCCAATGCTTGGCCAACAGAGGAGGGCGTGCGTGACATGAGGTCCTGGGTGAGGGGTCAGTGGATCCCGTTTGATGCAGATGCTATCGGCCAGCTCCTGGGATATCCGTTGGTGCTGGAAGAGGGCCAGGAGTGCGAGTATGGCCAGAGGAGGAACCGGTCTGATGGGTTCGATGAGGAGGCCATCACCCAGTTGCTATGTATACCGGGGTAGGATTTTGCTCGGACTGCTGCAGGGAGGCGAGTGCGAATTATGCGCACCAACATGACCACCCTGACTCAGATATGGATGACTTTGCTACTCAGCAACATCCTGCCCACCGACCATAATTCCGACCTCCCCCTGCCGAAGTGTCAGCTGCTGTACGCCATCCTGACGCGGATGAGCATCCATGTGGATCAGTTAATCGCTGATGCCATCTATATTTTTGCAGGTATGGCGCCTACCAGGCACCCTTTGGATCCAGATAAGTCCAACAGGGCCCTGGGATTTCCCGCGCTGATCACAGGACTCTGCCAGTCGTTTGGAGTCCCCGTTACACCTACCAAGGTGATTCGGCCGCCCATCACCCGGGCTTTTATTGAGAAGTACTGCACCTAGAGACAGGCTCAGGGGGATGCTCCACAGGCCGCGGGCGCGCCACCACCACCTCATCAGGCTGGCCCGGCTGGGTCATTTGACATGGAGCAGTATTTACGACATTTGGTTTGCCAGCAGGCGGCCAATCACCGGGCACATGTACAGACCCATGATTGTCTGTACCAGCTGAGCCTCAGCATGCAGAGCCAGGGCTTCGCTTCTTTTTCATGCCCTACTCCAAACCAGTTCAGGGCAGAGGTCGCATGGCCCAGGGATTGGTCCGAGGCCCAAGCAGGAGAGGCGCCCCCAGAAGCTCCCGGCGATGGAGAGGAGGCCCACGAGGACGAGGAGATGGCCGATTTGCTTGACTTCTTGGGAGGGAGTGGAGCTACATGATTGGGAGATCCCCAGATTCATGTTTTCTTTCATATTTCTTTTATCATTTTTATGTTATGTTTTGACTTGAGAGACTAATGTTTGTTTTTGTTGTTTCGATTGTCATTTGTACAGCGCATACATTTTTGTTTGGATTGTTGCGTTAGTGTTTATATCATTACTATCAATGATGTTTGAAATTCTAGAACCGTGTAGAGTTCTTCGTTTAGGAACATCGTCCAAAAAAATATAATAAAACAAACAAAAATCATGATAAAAATAAAAAAAATAATAAAATAAAAAAAATAATAAATAAAAAAAATGAAAAAGATAGCAAGTAAGGGAAAAAGAGAGCAAGTAAGAGAAAGGAGAGGAAAAAGAAAAGAAAAATAAGTTGTTTAGCTGAAAAACCGACATGCTTTTGAAAAGAGATGACTTCCAACTCTTCTTTGGGAAATTCGCCGATCATAGCTGGTTTTTGGAAAAAATGTGTGTACACCCGAAGGGTGAACGCTGTGAAATTTCCCCGGACGCCCAAAATGGACTCGGATGAATGCACAAATTGATAAAAGAACATATTTTGGAAACATTGGGTTGATTTAAAATAAAGGAAGTGAATCCTGAGCCCTAGCATCACATGACCATAAAAATTTGACACTTGAGTGTCCGCATAGGTGCATGCATGACCAGTTTTGCATAAAATTTCCAAATCATCATTTTTGCATTTGTGTCAGGGAAATAATGTGGGGCATCCCTTTTACCCTTGAACCAACCCAAACCCTGACATGTATCATGTCTGGCCATTCTACAAGCCTTGAGCCAAAATCCTGACTCACCATAAACCTCGATCCAGGGTGAGAATGTCAATCCTTACCCTCGGAAGCAAAAAAAAGAAAGGAAGGAAATTCCCAGTCAAAGAGTGGGAGAAAGAGAAAAGAAAAGAAATAAAATTCCCAGTCAAAGAGTGGGAGAAAGCGAAAAGGAAAGAAGGAAAATTTCCAATCAAAGAAAAAAGGGAGGAAAGAAAATTCCCGATCAAGGATCGAAAGAAAACAGAAGAAATGTGCAGAAAGGTCGTTGGACCAGACAATATCTGAACAGTACAGAATTGTCACCAAATAAACAAAAAAGGAAAGGAAACCACGACCTAAAGTGGTCTTTTCCCTTTGATTACCAACCAAAATCCTGTGCGTCGGTGACTTGTTCGCCTCGCGCAAAACAGAAACAGAAAAGGAAAAAGCCAAAAAAATCAAAAGCCGAAAAACCCACCAAAAGAACCTATATCCAAGGGAAGTCCTATTGATCCATGATCACGCATGTAATCTTTGATTTGATAGGAAATAATTTGCAAAGTCAAGTCATGACATATCTATGGTTCGGAATTAGGATGAAACACTTACCTGTGCGAGATTGATACACTTTGAGTGATTTTCTTCTATTTTTGTCGAACCCAGTGTTTCCTCTAAATGGTCATTTAGAAACGAAATGCTAACATCCAAAATCTCATTTATGGTTATGGGGGGGTTTCATCAGCAGACTCTCCTTCCCCGGTAGACGCATTGTTTTTCACTCAAAAAAGCATATGCTGCTCTAATCGGTTGGAATATTTGTCTCTTTGCTAAAGCATGTTTGCGTTTTAGTGGAGAAAACACCGAGACTTTTTCAAGTATCACAAGTTATCCAGAACTACGTAGGTCTGAGTTCCTCATTGGAGGATACGTAGGAGCAGGAGCCTCGCTTTTGTCGACCGCACCGCTTTTTGTTACCATGACCCAAGAGCTAGTAGCCCGCGGAGACACCTTACGGTTATCCGCACCTCGTCATTCAGTGACCCCAAGTGTGATTGATGAGCAGAGGCCAATGTGGTCATCTGCGCCCTTTCCGGAGATGTCAGCATCTTCCGGTGGAGACTTTTTCAAGTCTCACAAGTTATCTAGAACTACGTAGGTTTGAGTTCCTCATTGGAGGATACGTAGGAGCAAGAGCCTTGCTTTTGTCGGTCGCCCCACAATCTCTGTCATACTGACCCTGAGGTCATGTGACATGCGGAGACAAATTATGGTCATTCCGCACCCCTTTTGCCATTCAGACACAGTCATGTCCGATGGCACGCAGAGACAAATTATGGTCATTCTGCACCCTTTTGTCATCCGGAGGCGGCAGGCCCGATGACATGCGGAGACAAATTATGGTCATTCCGCACACCCTTTTGCCATTCAGACACAGTCGTGTCCGATGGCACGCAGAGAAAAATTATGGTCATTTTGCACCCTTTTGTCATCCAGAGGCGGCAGGCCCGATGACATGCGGAGACAAATTATGGTCATTCCGCACACCTTTTTGCCATTTAGACACGGTCGTGTCCGATGGCACGCAGAGACAAATTATGGTCATTCTGCACCCTTTTGTCATCCAGAGGCGGCGGGCCCGATGACATGCGGAGACAAATTATGGTCATTCCGCACACCTTTTTGCCATTCAGACACAGTTGTGTCCGATGGCACGCAGAGACAAATTATGGTCATTCTGCGCCCTTCGTCAATCGCGGCCGACAAGCCCGTTGACACGCGGAGATTTACATCATCTTCCGCGCTCACAAGATCTGTCATACTGACTTTTGAGTCACGCTGACGGGCAGAAATACCCGAGTGGTTATCCATATAAACATTCTTTTGCTATCTGTAAGACAGAACGCTTGATAGCATGCAGAGACTGACATCGTCTTCTGCACCCTTTTGTTCCCCCGGGAACAACAAGTCATTTGCATGCGGAGATTTTATGGTCACCCGCGACTCTCGTCAATCGAGAGGAACGAAATTAGTGTCTTATCTTTACTTTCCTTTTATCTCCAATAAAAGACAAGTAAAGAGGGGCAACTGTCATACCCTAATTTCGTCCGGGGACCTTTGCTTGATGACATGCGACTTTTGTTTGGTCCTTGTTAGGTGCTTGGCACCCATCATTAGGCAATTCGTGAAATTCCAGGACATGCCAGAAAACAAAAGAAAATATTGATGCACAATCCGTAAGGTTCCGTGACACACCGGAAATCAAATGGAAGCATCGATGCACAATTAGTGAGGTTCCGTAACATTCCGTAAGTCAAAAAAGGGGATGATTATGTAATCCGCAAGGTTCCGTAACATTACGAAAAGAAAACAAGTATCGTTACGAAATTCGTAAGTTTCCGTAACTTTACGAAAAAGGAATCACCAAAAAAAGGCAGGGGGTGTACTTAGTAAAAATGGGGGTGCAAATAGCAACCAGGCCCACTTGGGCCCTCCAGATGATTCCTCCAGAAGGCTGTTGCTTCTGGAGGAAGCAACCCTGCTCGCCTGGGCGAGCTGGGTGGCAAGCTTCTCCCCCAATTTTCTATTAATAGGGGGAGAAGTGAAGTGAAAAAGGGTTAAGCCCCTTAGGCACTTCTCTCTCTTTCGAATTTGCTTAGAAAAATTGTTTCCATGAAGAAAATCCAAGCCGAGGCGCTTCCGTAACGTTTCCGTGAGGAATTTCGCGAAGGTTTTCGACCGTTCTTCGACGTTCTTCATTCGTTCTTCATGGTTCTTCAGTCTTCAACGGGTAAGAACCTCAAACCAAGCTTTTCAATTCATTCTATGTACCCGTGGTGGTCCATACTTGGTTTCACGTATTTTTATTCTCGTTTCATTCACTTTTTATACCCCCTTTTGACGTGCTTAAGCCATTTTATTTAAGTCATTTCTCGCTTAACCTAAAAATAAAATAAATTTCCACCGATCATTTGAATTGTATTATCCGTTAACTTCGGTTAAAATGAATTTCGACCGTTCGGTCGTGCCATAACCACGTTGGAAATAAAAAAAAAAAGGTAAAATAATAATATAATAATAAAAAAATGTCTTTTAGTAAAATAAAGCGTAAAATCAATCGGACGTTTTCTCTTTGGGATTTCTCATTCTTGATTGAATTGACTAATAACTAAGGTGAAACGAAGGCTAAAATCAACTCGCCTAGTCAAGCTCGTCCACAAAAATAGGTTTTTGAAAGTTTATCATTTCAAATTCTTACTAAGTAAAATGGATCATTTTTAAGGTCCAACGCCTTAAAATGATCACCTTTCAAGTAAAAAGAATCACTTGATTCACGCATAAAAAAGAACTACGTAGGTCTGATTTCCTCATCGCAATTGAGGAATACGTAGGAGCAAAGGGAAACACCCTTGTCGACCACAAAAATAGAAAAAATATCAAAGTCATGTTTGCACATTCGATTAAAGGCTGTCGTCCCTTGTGACGGACGTGTGGGGTGCTAATACCTTACCCGTGCGTAAATACAACTCCCGAGCCTTTCACTTAAAAGTTCGTAGATCGCGTCTTTTCTGGTTTTTCCGACGTTTTCCTCAAATAAACGTTGGTGGCGACTCCGCGCGTATTCCTTTCATGGAACACGCATCCCGCGAGTCACGCGTCGCCCTCCCGCCGAAGGGTAGGTTGCGACACTATGTGTTGATTTTAGGCTTTTTTAAAAAAACCACGTTTAACCAATAAAAGCGAAAAGGACCATTTCAAGGCGTTTGGACCTTAAAAAATGGTTTTTAGGTGATGACAAAAGCTTGATTTATGAATTGATTTTAGCCTTAGTTTCACTTTGGTTATTAGTCAATTCGATTAAGAAAGAAAATCCCAAAGAAAAGCGTCCGATTGATTTTTTTTATTATTTTATTTAAATATTTTATTATTATTATTATTATATTATTATTTTGCCTCTTTTTGGTTTTAAACGTGGTTACGGCGTGAAAGATCGGTCAGATTTTATTCTAACAGAAATTAAAAGATGTTACAACTCAAATGATCGGTGAAAATTTATTTTATTTTTGATTAGGCGAGAAAATGACTTAAATAAATGACTAAAGCACGTCAAAAGGGGGTATGGAAAGCAAACGAAATAAAAATAAAAGCACACGAAACAAGTGGGGACCACTAAGGGTACATAGAATGAATTGAAAGGTTCGATTTCGAGAACTTACCGGTTGAAGACCGAAGAACGACAAAGAACGAACGAAGAAAGATGAAGAACGGTGGAAAATCTTCATGAAATCGCCCACGGAAACGTCTCGGAAGCGTTACAGAAGCGCCTCGGCTTGGATTTTTTTCACGGAAACAATTTTTCTCACTAATTTTAAGTGAATCTCAGATACCAGGAGGGTTGAACGAATTTGTTCTGCCCTCCTTCCCCTATTTCTAGGGGAAAAGAGGGAGGTGGTTGCTGCCCAGCTCGCCCAGGCGAGCTGGGTTGCTTCCACCAGAAGGCACTGCCTTCTGTTGGAACATCTTGGAAGGCCCAAGTGGGTTTGATTGCTATTTGCGCACCCCTATTTACTAAATACACCCCTCTACCCTTTTTTGTTGATTCTTTTTCCGTAACGTTACGGAACTTTACGAATTATGTAACGATACTTGTTTTCTATCCGTAATGCACGAAACCTTACGGATTACACAATCGTCCCATCTTTGGCTTCTAGAATGTTACAGAACTTTACAGATTGCGCATTAACACTTCCTTTCGACTCCCGACATGTCGCGAAACTTCACGGATTGCCTAACAATGGGTGTCAAGTACCTCAAAGTGGTCAAGCGAAGGTCGCATCCCAATAAACAGATGGTCCCCGAACAAAATTAGGGTATGACAGACCTCTATCAGAGGTGTCGTCTCACATATCTTTATTGAATTTGATGTCCATGCTTGCTTGGTAGATGTTCAGGGCTCAGATTGGAGACCCTTTGTCCACGCTCATGACTCTAGTGCCTTTAGCCGCTTTGGGGTGAGGCTTGGCAGGCTCCCTAGTGGGAGGATACAGTGTTAACTTTAGGCTTTCTGCATAGCACTGTCGTGCTTGCTTTTGTTCTACCTTGACGGTTACAATCTCCCTGGTTAGGGTAGGGAATTTTATTTTCAAATGGGGTGGGAAGACTATGGCCCCAAGCTCATTAAATGTATCATCTCATGGTGAAGCTCCTAGAGAGCTTGGCTTGATCAAAGGTGGTCATTAAGTCCATGTAGCCTCTGGTCTCTACTCTCTTGCCTGCAAAGCTGAGGAGTTGACCAGCGTGAGGATGGACAATGTCAGGGAAAACCTTGAGTCTCTAGAACATTTTAAAATATAGAATGTTAGTGGAACTGACCTTCGACACCATGAAGTTTGCTATGATGATGGAGACAACCACGGGGTAATTCTGGTTGATGAGGTTGATACCCTTCAAGTCCATATTTGTGAAAGTGATGGGAGGGAGACTTCGTTGTGATGGTACGACGACAAAATTAATGTTGATGTCCTAAATGGCGTGAAGATGGCATTTTTGGGACTGGCTAGATTGTCCTCCAAAGGAAAATCTTCCCGCAATGGTGTTGATTAGACCTCTAATTTCCTAAGCGGGTTCTTATTCTTATGGAGGTTGCCATTTATGTTGTTGTTATTGGTGTCTTTGTCTTCCTTAGTCTTCTATTCTATCTCTTGTTTTGTTTGCTTCATGGTTCCTATGCTGCTCCTCATGGTGTCCTCTGGGTCTTGCTCCTGCTTGGTGGTAGTCCGACCTTTTGACAAACTGGGCTAGGTATCCAACTTGTGTAAGTTCTTCTATCTTATCCTTTAGAGCTCGGCAGTCTTCTATGATATGAGCAATACCGTGATGATACCCACTGTATTTGGTTGCATCTAACCCCAACTTAGGAGGTTTTGTCGGGGGTAGCCTGATGGGTACCTCTAAGTTAAAAGCTTCCTCCAGAATTGTAGTTGTGGAAGTAATGCCTTCCAAGATTATTTTGATGATGCCAAAGAATCAAGAGTCAAACAAGTTTCAAGAATCAAGATCAAGATTCAAGAATAATCAAGATCAAGATTCAAGTAAAGAATCAAGACTCAAGATTCAAGAATCAAGTGAAGACTCAATCAAGATAAGTATTAAAAGAGTTTTTCAAAAACTATTGAATAGCACAATTTTGTTCAAAAGAATTTTACAAAAGAAAATTTTTACCAAAGAGTTTTACTCTCTGGTAATCGATTACCAGAAGGCAGTAATCGATTACCAGTAGTCAACATTGTTTTCAAACTGATTTACAAAGCTGTAATCGATTACCAGAAGGCAGTAATCGATTACCAGTAGTCAACATTGTTTTCAAACTGATTTACAAAGCTGTAATCGATTACCATAATCATGTAATCAATTACCAATGTTTTAAAATGTTAGATTTCAAATTTCAAGAGTCACAACTTGTGATAAAACATTTTCAAATCACTTCAAACTTGTGTAATCGATTACACAATACTTGTAATCGATTACCAATATTTCTAAACGCTTTGATTTTCAAATTTAAACATGAAGAGTCACATTTGTTGATGTGTAATCGATTACACTATGATGGTAATTGATTACCAGTCACAATTCTTAAAGTTACTAGTTTTCTGAAGATTTTTTAAGAGTCACAACTTTTTAGTGACTAGTTTTCAAAAAGAGTCACAACTTTTAAGTGACTAGTTTTCACAAAAGTCACAACTCTTGAAGTGACTAGTTTTGAAGAAATTGCCAAGAGTCATAACTTTTAACTTCAGTCATCAAATAACTATAAATATGTGACCATGGCATGAATTTTAAGAGAGACAACTTTCAGATTTCATTCGTTCGTTCAAAGCATTCTTCTAAGAGTTTTTGTTCAAAACTTTCTTTATTCAAGAAAAGTTCATTGGCCATAAACTTGTGCCATTCTTCTTCTTCATTCCTTCTCTCTCTTGCCAGAAGAATTCAAAGGACTAACCGCCTGAGAATTATTTTCATTCTTCCTTCTCCCTCTTGCCAAAAGATTTAAAGGACTAACCACCTGAGAATTCTTTTGATTCTTCCTCTTCCCTTTAAACAAAAGATTTCAAAGGAGTAACCGCCTGAGATATCTTTTGTTTCCCCTTACAAAGATTCAAGGGACTAACCGCCTAAGAATTCTTTGTCTTAACACATTGGAGGGTACATCCTTTGTGGTACAAGTAGAGGGTACATCTACTTGGGTTGTGATATTAAGAACAAGAGAGGGTACATCTCATGTGGATCAGTTCAAGTAGAGGGTAAATCCACTTGGTTGTTCAAAGAGAACAAGAGAGGGTACATCCCTTGTGGATCTTTGCTTGTAAAGGATTTTACAAGGTTATTGGAAATCTCAAGAACCGGTGGTTGCTTCGGGACTGGATGTAGGCGCGGGTTATGGCCGAACTAGTATAAATCTTGTGTTTGTCTTCTTCTTCCCTACACTCTTTATCTTTCTGATGTGTACTTTCTATTTCTACTTTACTTTTGTCTAAGTTATTGTTTCTATTCTTTACTTTCTCATAACTTAGTAGTAAAGCCTAATTGAATCTAGTAACATTAAGAAGGATAAATTTTTAATTAGTCAAGACACGCTCATAATTAATTCAACCCCCCTTCTTAACTATTCCGAAGCCACTCGATCCAACAGTAGTGTGATTGGTTGTTAGGGGTGTGTAACGCTCACACCTGGACCTTTTTAGGAGAGGCTGGCGATTGTCTGGCTTGTGCCTCTTGTTTGACTTGTGTAAGTCAGTCTTGGTGCTTCCTTCTCGCTTGTCACGCTTTTGTTAGTCTTGTCTGACTTCATTCCTGAATTTGTACATTTCTTCTATCTGAATGTAGCCCTTGGTTTATCCGCGCAACTCATCTATGCTACTGGGGTGTTTTTTGCAAAGACTGTCCGTGAACTTGTCAGGATGTAGGGGAAGGAGCATCGAATGCAACGCTACCTCTGGGTTAAGATTTCAGATCTGGAGGATTGTGCACCCAAATCTGTTCATGAATTTTTGCAGATTGGCTAAGGCGGCCGAGTTCATACAGTGAGATCTACTAGTTGCGTACTGTGCGCTTAAGCGTTTGACGAGGGTGCCAAAGCTGTCTATTGACCTAGGTGGGAGTCCACTGTACCAGGTCAGTGCCACCCCCTTGAAGGACATTGGGAAGACATGACATAGAATCATGTTGTCATTAGTGTATAGGTTTGCTTGAGTTCGGAAGGCATCCAGATGCTCATTTGGATCTGTAGTCCAATCATACTGCTCTAGGTTGAGTGGTTTCCACCCCAAGGGTATGCCTACTCGACAATGCATGTGGGAGAGACTTAAGTCATCTACAGTGTTGACTATGCGTCGGGAGTGTGATTCCCCTTAGGTTCCCTTAGGAAAAGTGTGATATGAGCCTTTAGCTTTCTCAGCTCTTTCTCGTGGCGTCGCTCCATCTCCGCAATGCGATTTTGGAGATGATGTAAAGTATTTGTGTTTGTTATAGCTACCAGATGAGGATGAGTCTTCGAAAGGCCAAACCGAATGCTAACCATAGATGAATAAGAGTTGTCAATAGACCGCAAGATATGTTTTATCACGACCCCACGGTGGGTGCCAAATGTACTTATCAAAATCCGAAGCTGGCACACGTTAAGGTAAACGTGGCTAAGGTAGGCTCTTGGACTTCACATGTCGACTTTGACAAACACCTTTGTTAGGAGGACATAAGGGGGGACCTACAAAAAAAATGACTGACGCTCAAGTAAGTAGTATATGAGTTAGGAGATAAAACAAGTATATGCTTAAATGTAGGCTCTAATGAGCGATAGAGAGAGAGATGTGCACAAACATTTGCTTGTGTGCTGGTGTATGTGGAATGTGTTGAGGGTTTGATGGAACTTGTTGTTTATAGGAGAAGAGTAGATCTATGGGTCCTTGTTTGTAGGGATCATTATAGTCTTTGCAGATAATTCCCGACTTATTGATAATAGGCGGTAGCTTATAGATAACGTTAGAGATAATATGTAGCTTAGAGATAAAAGCTAGTAGATATTTGTACCTACTATATAATGTATGACTTTGTAGATAATTAACTTCTGCCAAGAGATAAAAATATTCAATTATATTCAAGTATTTATAGGATAGAGATAACTTGTCAATTAGGGAGCCTGGCTGCTAAGGACCGAGTGTTCGTGCTCATGTTTCAGGCTGGCATGGAGGGTTGACACATGTCTCTTAGTATCATGTAGGGTGTCATGTGTATTTTGTGAACCCTAGATAGTAAAGGTGATATTCAAGGAAGGAAGATTCATTGCTTGAGCTAGAAAATAATTGCAAGAAATAAAAAGCATTGAGGTTTGGGATTTCATTTTATCAGGGCTTTTAATGATGCTCTTGTAGCAAAACAATGGTAGAAGGAATCAATGTGTGTTTTAAAACAAGAGACTCGATTGCTAACAAAAAATATTTTGTAATTTAGTATTTTTGTAATTATTTATTAACATCTTACTATAAACCTGTTAATAAAAATTAGGCAATTTATTAGTGCTTATTTTATAAACAGCTAATTATATAATTCCACATATGTTTCCTTATTGGAAGTGTGTATAGTGAAATTAAATTACTAAGAGCAACTCAAATGTGGGTGTTTTAGGAGTTGCTTAAAATTAAACAACACTACTTACTAAGTTTTTATCATTGGTACAGATGGTTTACGTGTGTTGCTTAAATGAGTTACTTATATAAACAATCGTTACTTAATTCATTCTTATTAATTAGAGAACTTTTTTTCAATTACAAAACTTAATGTGATTTAAGTTAAGCACCCACTCTAACAACTTTAACATTGACATAAATTCATATATAAGAATTTTCAATCTATGTAACATTGTAAGGCTTACAAATTTAAGATAAGTAACTCATTTAAGCAATCATGCATAGTAAATACTCTAAATATGTTAACAAAATATGTTTCTTCTTTCAGGAAAAAAAAAAAAAGCAAAATGTTTATTTAGTAGTGAGAAGAATAAGCAATTTAAATTGCTGAAACATTGGACTAATTTCTTTTAAACAAAAACCATATCACGTTCTACCTACGTTTTTTTTCAGCCAAATTCTATATGTTAATTTTTTTTTATCCATTATATTGCGTGTACATGTGAGTGAGCACGTACGTCATTTTTGAATTAATTCTTCATTTTTAAAAAATGTTACCAATATAATATATATATATATATATATATATATATATATATATATATATATATATATATATATATATCGTGTTAAAATTGGGCATAATAATATAATTCGTATAAGGACGTTATAATTCTATTGCACTAAAAAACAAAAAAAAAACAAAATATGAACTACTTTTAGGGTTGAATTAGAAAGTAAATTAACTTTTTTCATCTTTGTAATTTATAACAAACTTAAGAGGATATTGTTACTTAGAAACAAAAATAACAAAATCCAAATTATTTTAGAAAAAATCGGAATAAATTTAGATGAAAACAGTCAAAGATGTTATTGTCAATAACCATCAAAGCAGGTCAACCCGAGTTTTTTTCTAAAAGTAAACAGCTAAAAATATGTCCACTTTCCTATAACTAATTTAAACCTAATTTCGTAGTTGTTTGCAACCATGAGCATTAAATTAGAAAGTATAAATCTGTAGAATGTAATCCTTACAATTGCATAATACAAAAGAGACCTATACTAGTTATCTTAAAGAACCAAATAAAACATTTGAGGTTTTATGGCACAGCCAAATTCCAACATGAAGGTTTGGTTCTTTTGCTTTCTTCTTCTTAGCATGACTGCAATCAACCATGGCAAACTAGACGATAAAAACATACAAAAAGAAATGCATGGGCCGAGCGAGCGTAAACTTTCCGATCAGAATAATGACAAACCTGTTGCTGCCAACCCCTACAATCGTGGCTGCTCCATAATACATAGATGCCGAAATGATTAAATAAAAATATTATTTATATAAAAGTATTTCCAGATGATGTTATGACATTTATCATATTGTATATCACAAAATAGAGTTGTAATGCTATTTGCATTACTATATACAACTCTTGCGTATATTCTATCCATTGTACTGTTTTTTTTATAATATATAAAAAATATTATTAGTAAGGATTGATCTCAATTTGGAGCCCAAGGTGTTCCCAAGAAAGATCTGACCTAACGTCTTTGCTATATACAATATGCATCCGTCGTGCAAATCTTCAATTTACCCTTTTTCTGTCAATTATATGACAAATCTTGGATATACTTCATCTTTTGCGTTTTTTTTAATCTTTTTTTATTGTAAATAAGCAAATGGATATAAGTGATTTAAAAAAAATTACTGAATTTACTATTTTTACTATGATAAAAAATAAATGAAAACACAAGTTCCATATATTTATGGAAAAGATGATAGAGAGAGGTATATATCTTTAAAAATTATACATAAATCACGTTGAGTTAGCTAGCTCATACATACTTCCATTGAAGAGATGTGTTGAATACAAGTGATGTTTATCAGATAAGAAAATATTCAATTGGTCAATAGGACCTGGAACCTCTCCGGTTGCTTTTCTCTCCTAATTTCTCTTGCAAAAACATGGATCATCATTTGAGGCACAGGTGTAAGCGAGTCGGTTTGGGTTGGGTTTTGTCAAACACATGATCCAACCTAATCAAATTTGAACGGGTTGGTTTTCTAAGAAAGAAAAATGAATCCCAACCCAAACCAACCTGTTTGTGAATGAGTTGAGTTGAGTTGAATTAATGGGTCAAAACATTTAATTTTGTCTATTTTTTTAACGCAATATTTTTTATAAGCTAAATTTTTATTAAATGAATCAGATACAACTATTTCTTGTTAGATTTTTTATTAAAAAAAATTTTTGTGCAACTACCACACTCCACTCCACTCCACTTATTCTTATCTATCATTTATCCATGGAGGATAAAAACTTAAGCATATCATATTCGAGATAAGGAGTTTCTATAAGAATGGTGAAGCTGGGTTTCAAACACTATTTTCTACCAAAACCAATGGGACATTATGATGTCTATTGTTTGTAAATAGATCCAACAAAATATTTTTAAAGCCCATCTAAAGTGGCTTTAAGCAATAAAACCCTTTTCATTTTGATCTTGAAGGTTAAGGATGCATTAATGCTTAGTCAATTTAGGTCGATAAGTTTATGTAATCAACAGTAAATAGTATTTGATTTTTTTATGTTTTCAATATATATTATATATGTAATATATATATATATATATATATATATTTATATATATATATATATATATATATATATTAATATTAATAATAATAATAATTTAATATATATATATATATATATATATATATATATATATATGTATGTATGTATATATATTAATGGGTTAGCAGGTTTAGATATTAAAACCCATGAACCCAAAACTCAACAGATTTGATTAATTCAATTTAGGTCTAACCCAAATACAAAAATTATCCAACCCAAACTATTTGCTTTGATTTGGGTCAAATCCGGTCCATGGGTGACTCGCACCAACTTACACCCCTAATTTGAGGCTTTTGATTTCAAAAGAAAAACAATCAAGAAATTGAACAAAGGCTCAACTCATTTGGCAATTAGATTTTATAAATAGTAATACAAAGAATAAAACATGACTTTAACTTCATATTATAAATATTTATAATTATATTTCATCATCTAATAATAATAGATAAAACATTATTTGAATTGATGTAAATTGAAAAAAGAAATATTAACAATTTAATAAAAACTCGGGAAAAAAATCAAAAACTAAAATTTTCAATATAATTTTGAAAATTGATTTGAATTGTAACATCCCAGTTTTGTGTGTGTGTGTGTGATAGACAATATTATTGTCGTTCGATTGGGTAGTGGTTTTAGACTATTGAAATGGTAAAAAATGAGATGCTATCATAGGATACCTAGGCATGGTTAAACTCTTAAGTTTTTAAGCTAAAGTCTATAAAGAATAAGGATAATTCAAATAAAATTCTTTGGTCAAATAATGGTCAACCCATTAATGACCTAGATGTTAATAATTGGATTTTGGTCTAGAAATAGAAATTAGAAGCTTGAAAGAAAATTATAAATTAATGTAAGTAAACTTAGAAATTAACTGAGGATAATTAAGGTTGATTAATGGTGATCTAGATTCCATTGAATTAGAAAAGGGGTAATGAACTCATAAGAGTTTAAAGTGGAGACCATTTTTGTAAATAACTATATAACTGGTTTAAAAGTAGAATTTTAGTTTAATTAGTTGGTGACTAATTAAAGTCTCTAATTATATGATGTAGAATTAAAATAAGTTAGAGTTGTAACACCCTAAAAAATTACAACTCAGATTAACAAAGGAAACTTTGTGTTGTGACATATATGCATGTATGAATTTATATTCAGAAGTTATATGTTTTTAATCATAGAATTTCGTGTTACGGATACATGTGTGTGTCTGACTGATTTAGTAAAGCTTGACAGAGAAATATAAACTGTCTGAGCTAGATTTCGATTTGTGCAAGAATTGCATGTTGCATTGAGTCCCAGTGTAATTTGTCTCGGTATGAGTAGACTTTGTGCAAGGTTTTCTTTGAGTACACATATCCCAAGGGAAGTTAGCACACTAATATAGAAGATTAGGATAAGACTTACTAGTTATAGCAAAAATAATTTTTACCATTTTGGGCAAAACTCTACTTTATCCTTTTATAGTTAGTTTTGGAGAAGTGCAAGAAGCCATATAAGGCATGGCTGAGCTCATGACAAGCACCTCAAGGGTTTTCCAAGCTACCAATTAGTTATATTAATGGTCATTCAATGTGCTTAGATTAAGAAGATAAGGATTAGGCCTTGCGATTCCACTGGTGCAAGCATTTTACCTGCAATAAGTGTTACTTTACACACACACTCTTGAAGGTTGGAAACTTGAATCTATCTCCCTCATTATTCCTTCTAAATTTTGTGGAGACTGCAAGAGGTAAGAAGTCTCATTCCAACTCTTGAACCATATGCTTATTGTTGAATTTCCTTGAACATGTTGTTGCTTTGAAATATTTGAGCTTCCTAACATGTGATGAATCTGTATGATGAGCTACTTTCCTTGATTTTTGATGCCAAAAATGAGTTCTTTGCATGTTAAAACAAAGATTTAGCTCAAATTTCACTTAAATCAGAGCTTCCCAACAGAAGTTACAAATAAAATAGGTTTAAGGACCTTTAGTAAAATGAAAAATCTATCACGAATTTGGATCGAGTGTTACAAAAGTATGTAATGTTTTTATTAAAGTTTTTACCTAAAAAATGAATTTGTTAGGTTTGAAAATGTTGGGTAGCATATAAGATTTGCGAAAATTCGACTCCCAGAGCACTAAGAGCACTAAAAATAAGTTAGGAGCAAAACTTTGAAAACCGAGCGACAAAGTGATTTTAGAGAGCAAATAGCTTAACTTTGAAATTGTGCCTTAGTATAAATTATCTTAGAGTTATTTATTTTCCGACATTGCTAATTTATTTACTATTATATTGCTAAGATAAATGCAAGATCAAATGATTGATACATGCTCTAAAATTGTGATGGTTCTGTGCTGGTAAAATTATTGAAATTCGTGCCTGCATTTTATTATGATTATTGAATGATAAGACTGGCAAAGTGAGAACTTCAACAATTATATTTGTGGCATGCAAACTAATTTTATAATGTGTGTGTGTGCGCGCGCGTGTGTGTGTGTGTTTGCATATTGTCATTTTTATATGTACGCGCTGTGGTTTGTGTCCGAGGGTGTTCGACCCTCAATTATATTTGTGGCATGCAAACTAATTTTATAATGTGTGTGCATTTTTTTCAACTTTGATCATTTGAATATTAAACTTCAGATTTCAGAGCTCTTTTAGAGCACAAAATTTCGTGCTCTTCACTTCCTCACCCTTCATTCATCTCTTTCTTCCTCCAAGCTCTTATCCATGGCCTCCCATGGTGGTGAGCTTCTTTTAGACTCATCTTCTCCTTGAAGTGGCATCTCCTCTCTCTCTTCCTTCTCCATTCCACTGCCATTCATCTTCCAAGAAGCAAAGGAATCCATTGATGAAGAAGATCCTAAGCCTACAAGCTCCAATGGAGGTTACATCATTGTCATACCCTAATTTCGTCTGGGGATTATTACTTGATGACATGCAACCTTTGGATAGCCGCTTTGAGATACTTGGCGTCCTTTGTTGCACAATAAATGAAGTCCCGAGACGTCTCAGAAATCTAAAGGAAGCAGGCTTGCGCGATCCGTGAAATTCTGTAATGTGGCGTAAGTCGAGAAGAGGTGTTTTTGCGCAATCCATAAGTTTCCGTAACTTCTTCGAAAGCTAAAAAAGAGTAAATACATAATCCGTAAGAATTCGTAACCTTGCGGAAGAAAAATAAGTATCGTTACGAAATTCGTAAAGTTTCGTAACATTACGGAAAAAGAATCACAAAAAAAGGGCAGGGGGTGTATTTAGTAAAAATGGGGGTGCAAATAGCAACCAGGCCCACTTGGGCCCTCCAGAAGATTCCTCCAGAAGGCTGTTGCTTCTGGAGGAAGCCACCTTGCTCACCTGGGCAAGCTGGGTGGCAAGCTTCTCCCCTATTTTGCTATAAATAGGGGATGAAGTGAAGAAGAAAAAGGTTCAGTCCCTTAGGCACTTCTCTCTCTCTCTCGAAATAGCTGAGGAAAATTAGTTCCGTGAAGAAAATCCAAGCCGAGGCGCTTCTGTAACGTTTCCGTGAGTAATTACGCGAAGATTCTCGACCGTTCTTCAAGATTCATCGTTCGTTCTTCGTTTTCTTCAGTCTTCAACGGGTAAGTACCTCAAACCAAGCTTTTCAATTCATTCTATGTACCCGTGGTGGTCCACATTTTGTTTAATGTATTTTTGTTCTCGTTTTCATTCACTTTTCATACCCCCTTTTGACGTGCTTAAGCCATTTATTTAAGTCATTTCTCGCCTAATCTAAAAATAAAATAAATTTCCATCGATCGTTTGAATTGTATCATCCGTTAATTTTGGTTAAAATGAATTCCGACCGTTCGGTCGTGCCGTAACCACGTTGGAAATCAAAAAAGAGGTAAAAAATGATATAATAATCAAAAAATACCTTTAGGTAAAATAAAGCGAAAAATCAATCGGACGTTTTTTCTCTTTGGGATTTCTCATTCTTAATCGAATTGACTAATAACTAAAGTGAAACTAAGGCTAAAATCAAACTCGCCTAGTCAAGCTCGTCCACAAAAATAGATTTTTTGAAAGTTTATCATTTCAGTTTGTTACTAAGTAAAAAAGATCATTTTTAAGGTCCAATGCCTTAAAATAATCACCCCTCAAGTAAAAAGAATCGCTTGATTCATGCATATGAAAGAACTACGTAGGTCTGATTTCCTCTCCAAAGGAGGGTACGTAGGAGCAAAAGTCCCGCTTTTGTCGACCTCAAAAAATAAAAAAGAAATAAAAGTCAAGATAACACAATTCCACAATTCTAACAATAGGCTGTTGTCTTTCGAGACAAACGTGAGAGGAGCTAATACCTTCCTCAAGCGTAAATATAACTCCCGAACTTAGAATTTTCATTTTGACCAATTTCCTTCGGTTTTCCCGACGTTTTCCACAAATAAAAGTTGGTGGCGACTCTGCGCATCTTTCCTCCTTTGGAAAGCGCACCCGTGAGCCTAGCCCTCGCTCGCCCGCGAAGGGCACGTTGCGACAGTTGGCGACTCCACTGGGGACTTTTGTGAGTTAGGCCTATTTTAGGAATTGTGGAATTGTGAAACTTTGTGTGTGCTTTCATTGAACTGTGTAAAATGTAAATATCTGTTGTCTATTTTGCATTCTTTACACTGCATTCTAAGCACCCACGGGTTTTGAGTAAAAAGGGGTCCTACACCCGGGTTCATGGGAATTTAAGGAGTGGAGGTGAATCTATCATCATGCTAGGTCTCCGACTTGCTTGATAATAGTGAAACCTCATCTAGAGCTTTCTCTCTTTATAATATGTTGTCGCTGGTATTCCATACCGCCACAATATTATTATCTTGAGTGATGATACCTCTAGAAAACAGTCGTGTGAGTTATGAATTGTTGGGGAGTAGTTATTAGAGACCCCTAGATATTGTCCTATAGGTTCCCAAATAGGGGCAAAGAGCAAACACGCTCCGTGCCATTCGTTCTCATGCATTTTTGGTAAACAACACTAGTTTATAGTTTTGCTAGTGATGTTTGGTTTCTTTAGAGTAATACGTGACCTTTTTAATACTACGTTGAGGCGCCATCATGCCCAAAACGTAGCATTAAAATTGGATCTCTGCAGTCTCGTATGTGTGAATTACCCCTTTGTGTTGTTTTCTTTCCGTTTCATGCATGCGCATCTGCATCATACCGTCACACATGCGTTGTATGTGGGTCTCGTCTTTTGTCATGGGAGGCCGGAAGATCCATATCGTCTTCTTAATTGCACACATGGGGCACTGCGCCCCCGAATGCGCAAGTAAGGAGAGATTATTTTCCGGACTCTCGTGTCCATAAATGCATTCATATCATGCACCGCATAAGCATCTCTTCATGGCATCATAACGAACATATCGTTCCTACATTTGTCCGTTATCATATTCCAGCATCACATTTTGCATGAGTCATTGCATCATCATGCATATGCGTTCAACAAACTTTTTTGATCTACAAATTGCATACTAATTGTTTTCATGTTTGCTCATGTGTGACCCTTGCGTTTCCCCCTACAAGACAAAAACAAAAAGAAAGCGCAAAAATTCACGATGCATTCTTAGTTGCATATATTCGGTACCATGAGCCAAACCATGTTGGGATCATAAACCCATTTCACTTAAAAGCAAAATGATTGAACATGGTACCTAATGCATGGTTAACTAAGAAAGGATGTTTCTTCGGGCATCTCAATCTCATAATTACATTTTCCATGCATAGCATGCATATTCCAGAGTTTTTCATCCCTATGAATTGTTGATGAAGTATTGGCGATCAAAATTACCATTCCCTGGGTTATGGGGTTGAACCAAGCTCGTGCTTTTACGAAAAGGTTCATCGAGTCAAGTTGAAGTATGGAAGTAACCATCTTAAAAAAATTGGGGCAAAAGATGGATCGTGTTACATCGCTGTTTCATCTACTGCCAAACACATTTAGGGCTGTCGATGTCCCTGTTACTTCTAGTTTCACCTTGACGAAGATGTCATGGACCATGTTGAAAATCTAAATTGATTCAACCCCATATCCTGCGTAGAAATTCGCAATACTTCAACTAGGCATCATTCGCATACATCCATGTTGTTCATTGGTTGCGTTGCTCATTGCATTCTTTCCTTGAAAAAAAAAAAAGAACTTAATCATTGTTATAAAAAAGAAAAAAAACATGCTTTACTGTGCTAGAGCTAGAGTAATGGGTAAAGCAGAGGAGGTATAAGAGTAGATGGAGGCCGACATGGAGGCCATGAAAGAGCAAATGGTCGCAATGATGGAGGCCATGATGAGCATGAAGAAGATAATGGAAGCCAATGCGGTTGCAATTGCCGCTACCAGCGTTGTTGCTAAGGTGAACCCGGCGTCCCCATCCGACATCAACCAAATGAATCATCCAACCTCAGATATGGTAGGCAGAGATTTGGAAAGTACGGACGGCCTCCATGATGTGCAAATTCAAAATGAGCACGCCTTCCCACCATATGGCTTGCCTCTTAACTATACACCACCCAATGTAGCGTACACTCCCAGTGAGAATGTCAATAACTCCACTCCTATACTCATTGAGAGCCGACAACCCCAAACTGATCATGCACATGTCTCTCAACCCATGGGGGAGACACATGAAATTCCCCATCACAATCTAGCCGACTTCGAGCCTTGGCTCGGATATGCCACTAAAGGGCAAGCAGTTGTTGGTATACCCCTTGAAAACACTTCGAAAGGCCCTCAGTATCAACCCCAGCTACACCTCTTCCATTCCACGACAAGTAAAAACCCTCATGCTATGGCAGAAATGGGAAAGCTGGATCATCTAAAGGAAAGGCTCAGGGCCATTGAAGGAGGTGAAGATTATGCCTTTGCTAACCTAGAAGAGTTGTTCCTAGTACCCAATATCATCACCCCTCTCAAGTTCAAGGTGCTGGACTTTGACAAGTTTAAGGGGATTACTTGCCCCAAGAACCATCTAAAGATGTATTGTCGGAAGATGGGGGCATGTGCAAAAGATGAGGAACTGCTGATACATTCCTTCCAAGAAAATCTTACTGGGGTAGCTGTTACCTGGTACACTAACCTGGAACCTTCTCGAGTCCACTCTTGGGAGGACCTAATGGTTGCCTTCATTAGGCAGTATCAGTACAATTTTGATATGGTTCTGGATAGGATGCAACAACAGAACATGTGCAAAAAGGGGCACAGATCTTTCAAAGAATACGCCCAAAGGTGAAGAACCTGACAGCTCAAGTGGCACCTCAATGACGGAGAAAAAATGATAATGATAGTAGACACATTACCAGTATTCTACTATGAAAAGATGGTGGACTACGCACCTTCAAAGCTTTGCGGATTTGGTCTTTGCCAGTGAAAGGATCGATGTGGGTCTGAAAAAAGGCAAGTTTAGTCATCCTGCTTGGACGAATGAGAAAATTGGGGCAAATGAAGAGGGTGAGGATGAAGGAGAAGCCCGTGCTGTGACTGCCATTCCTATACAGCCAAGTTTCCCACCAACCCAACAATGTCATTACTCAGCCAATAACCAACCTTCTCCTTACCCACCGCCCAGTTATCCACAAAGACCATCCCTAAAACAACCACAAAGTCTGTCTTCCACACTTCCAATGACGAACATCACCTTTAGCACAAACCAAGAGCACCAACCAAGAAATGAATTTTGCAGCGAGAAAACTTGTAGAATTCACCCCAATTCCAGTGTCCTATGCTGACTTGCTCCCATATCTACTTGATAATTCAATGGTAGCCATAACCCCAACCAAGGTTCATCAACCTCCATTTCTCCGAGAATACGACTCGAATGCAACGCGTGCTTGTCACGGAGAAGCCCCGGGGCATTCCATTGAACATTGTAGGGCTCTGAAGCGTAAGGTGCAAGGTCTAATTGATGTGGGCTGGCTGAAATTTGAGGAGAATCACGTGTAAATCCTGACATTAACAAGAGATGCCACACATGGGGCAATTTTGAAAGCTGTTGTTAGATGTCTCTAATGACTCATCAGGATTTTCAACTTTCACCAGAATTGAGTGCAAGCCATTGGTCTGTTTGCTCAAGCGACCTGTGCTCCTGAGTTTGGACTTCCAAGACCGTTCAATCAGAGATTACTCATCTTGCACGTTGTTGGGGGCGCCGTAAAACAACGAGTAAAGTTCAAAACAAATAAATTTCAAAATAAAAATAAAAAAAGTGGTCAAAAAGAAAAAAAAAGCATTTGATTGACTGTGTTTTCAAGACGTCCATGTGACCTCATTTTATCATTCCAGAAAGTCTGTCTTTTAGAGAGAAGTGAGTTATCAAGAATAGGATGTTGGACAAATGGTCTCAGTTATCTTAAGAAGGGGGGGTTGAATTAAGATACAAAGACTATGCCCCAATTAAACTTTCACTCTCTCTTTTCGGATTAACAATGCACACAGGGACAACCCTTCCCTTGTGTTAAGGAATCCTCTACAACAAGAGACCCACAGTCTCTTAATCCCTTTTCAGAAATAAGAAGAAGAGAAGAAGAAATCTCTCTTAAAAGAGATAGATTGTACAATAAAGATCAATCAAAATTACTTATTGAATATGCAAGTGGTTGACCAAGGAATCTTTTTGAGAGGATAAAATATTTCAGTTCAGAAAAACTCTTAATCTTTTAAGAGGATAAAAATTTTTGGGAAATGAAAACTCCCTTTAAGTTCGTGTTTCCAAGTCACCTTTGATGGCCATTCATAAAACTTTTGATAGATGTGACTCTTGGAAATTATTTTCTGAAAATCCCCTCTGGTAATTGATTACAAGACTTGTGTAATCGATTACAGGTTTTAAAAATTTGAATTAAAACATTCAATAAACTGCTGGTAATCAATTACCATCGATGTGTAATCAATTACACGTTATAAATTTTGAATTCAAATTTCTAGTGACTGTTATAAACATTTTTCAGCTGCTGGTAATCGATTACCAGAGAGCAAATCTCAATTTGAAATGATAGAATTCTTTGGTCAAACCTTTTGTTTTTTCAATTTGGAAACTTCTTCCTAAAGATTCTAGAAATCAACTTGATCATATATCTTGATTTTCTTGGATTCTTGTCTGGAGTAAAACTTAGAAGCACTTGATCCTTTAGCATCATCAAGACATCAAAACATCTTGCTTCTACATAGGAGTCATTTGACTTAATCCATCAACTGAAAGATCCTTCAACTATTTCTCGTCCTTGGAAAATTCTTTTTGCAAGAATCAACTGCTTCTTTCATTCTTCCTCACTATGAGGTTGTGAAAACAAGACAACGATTGGTACCTCTAAGCCCTACATTGGGGCAACGAAAGGCACCATGCAAAAACCTCAAACGAACCTAGGGGCAGATTAGAAGTTTTCACCCAATAGGTTCCCAGCTACAAGGTCATGACAAGACAACAATTGGTAAGGTCATGACGAAAGATAACAATTGGTACCTCAAAGCCTTACACTGGGGCAATGAGGGGCATTGTGCATGAGCCTCAAGTGAACATAGGTGCAGATCAAAAGTTCTCACCCGTCAATGTTTTTAAACAAGAAAAAAAGGGAGACAAGCCCTGGAATTTCAATAGATTGATTAAACTTCAAACGGCTCCATTCCCGTCACTCCAAAATGGTCAAGTGACTAAATCAAACAGAACATACACTCTGAGGGAGTTCCCGGAGAGATTTGCAAAGATAGGATAGGGTTGCATGAATTATCACCTTTTTCAAAAGGACAGTCAATCTGTGTTTTCCAAAAAGATTAAATCAAAATCAAAATCACAAAATAGGGAAAGAATGTCATGAACATTGTACAACTTTCCATTGCATTGCATTGTTTCATATAAGGTCAGCATTACCAAATTTCACAACAAAGGTTGCATGCGTTTGCATCCCTAAAAATCATGTTAAATGCATAGATTTCCTACATCTCGTGTCCAATCTTGTTGGATGACCGGCCCTCTTGATGGGCCGACCTCTTGTTTTCTCATAAAGGTGGACCCTTGGGTACTAGTACCTATCACCTTTAGAGGACCATATGTCCTCGCCATCAGAGGACTGCACGCCCTCGCCTTTAGAGGGCTACGCGTCCTCATTTTCAGTGTGCTCCATATCCACACCTTAGAAGAATATAAGGTCCTTTGCCCTTAGATGCTTCACCGAGACTTGCGCTCCTGGTTAAGGGGCCAGTAGTTTCCTTTCAACGGTTCCTGGGAGGCTATCACGCATCTACTATGCATACCGGGACAAGATTTCTCCCATGCCGCTGCAAAAAGACGAGTGTGGATCATGCGCACCAACATGACCACTTTTACATGGATATGGATGACGTTGCTATTTAGTAACATTCTGCCCGGCGACCACAATGCCAATCTCTCCCTGCAGATGTATCGGTTGGTCTGTGCCGTCATGATATAGGTAAGTATGCAGATGGTTCAACTAATTTCTGATACCATCTATTGTTTGCAGGAATCGCACCCACAAAGACACCCAGTGGACCCGGAGAAGTCCAACAGGTCCCTGGGGTTTCCAGCTCTGGTTACGGGCCTCTGTAGTCCTACAGGGTGCCCGTTCCCCCCCGGCAAGGTCACGTCATCATAGGTAAGTATGCACATCGCTCGACTGATTTCTGATTTCATCTATTGTTTGCAGGGATCGCGCCTGCAAAACATCCAGTGGACCCGAAGAAGTCCAACAGGGTCTTGGAATTGTCAAGCTCTAATTACGGGTCTCTTTCAGTTTTACGGAGTGCCTGTCACCTCCAGTAAGGGCATCAGGCCCCCTACTAATCGAGCTTTCATCAAGAAGTACTGCGTCTCCAGGCAGGCGCAGGGCGAAACACCACAACAGCCTGGGGATGGCCAGCAGCGGGCAACAGACGCACCGCCATCACCTCTATAGTTCACCTTAGCTCATCCACAAAAATATTAGAGCGTTGCTTACGACCCATGGCCGACCAATAGGCGACCAAGTCCAAAGCCAAAGGTAAGCAAAGTACTATGTCCGTGACCGACAAGCCGTCAAGCGTCCAGCTCAAGAAGTTAAAGAAGCGCTACTAGGAGGCAACCTAGTACCTTTTAAATCTCTGCTTGTTATTTGATCACCTTTGTTTCTCAAGTAATAGTAGGACACACCTAGTTGCTCTTGATCCTAGGAATTTAAATAAAACAAGCACAAGCTCGGAAGGTAGTCATACCTCACAAAAAATATATGTATATATGTATGTTTAGGTAGAAAGATACCTTGGATAGGCATGTATATAGCAAAAATATCTCACAAAACATATATATGTATGTTTAGGTAGCATGATACCTTGATATGCATGTATATAGCAAAAATATTATACGTATGTTTAGGTAACAAAATACCTCATGAAAAAAGAGAGAGCAAATAGAAAGCAAGCAAGAAAAGAATAAAAAGGAAGAAAAAAATAGTAAAGGTTGTCTAGCTAAAAAACAACATGCTTGTGAAAAGAGATAACTTCCCGCTTTTCTTTGAAAAATTCACTGATCATAACCAGTTTTTGAAAAAATGTGTGTACACATTTGAAGGGTAAATGCTGTGAAAAGTTTTTCGAACACCCAAGATAGACTCGGATGAATGCACAAATTGATAGAAGAACATATTTTGGAAATACTGGGTTGACTTAAAATAGGGAAAATGAATCTTGAGCCCTAGTGTCACATGACCATGAAAACTTGATGCTTGAGTGTCCACATGGGTGCATGCATGACCAGTTTTGCATAAAATTTCCTAATCATCATTTGTTGCATGTGTATCATGGGAATAATGTGGGGACATCCCCTTTATCCCCGAACCGCTGGCCAAATCCTGACATGTATCATGACCAGCCGTTCTACAAGCCTTGAGCCAAAATCCCAACTCACCATAATCCTTACCCTCGGAAGAAAACACAAAGAGAAGGAAAATTCCTAATCCAAGAAAGGGAGAAGACACAAAAAAAGAAGAGAGAATTCCAAATCCAAGAAAGGGAGAAGACACAAAACAGAAAGAAAATTCCCAATGAAAGAGTGGGAGAAAGCAAAAAAAAAAAAGAGAAAAAGAAAGAAAGATTCTCGATCAAGGATCGAAAGAAAACAGAAGAAATATGCAGAAAGGTCTTCGGACCAGACAATATCTGAACAATACAGAATTGTCACCAAGTAAACAAAAAAGAAAGGAAACCACGACCCAAAGTGGCCCTCTCCCTTTGATTGCCAACCAAAATCCTGTGCGCTAGCGACTTTCTCGCCATGCACTAAACAAAAACAGAAAAGGAAAAGGCAAAAACACTCAAAGCCAAATTCCCCACCTAAAAACCATGCCCAAAATAAGTCCTATTGATCCATGATCACGCATGTAATCTTTGATTTGATAGGAAATGATTTGCAAAATCAAGTCATGACATATCTATGGTTCAGAATTAGGATAAAACACTTACCTGTGTGAGATTGATACACTTTGAGTGATTTTCTCCAATCTTTGTTGGACCCAGTGTTTCCTCTAAATGGTCATTTAGAAATGAAATGCTAACATCCAAAATCTCATTTACGGTTATGAGAAAATTTCATCAGCATACTCTCCTTCCCCGATAGACACATTGTTTTTCATCCAAAAAGCATATGTTACTCTGATCAGTTGGAAGTTTTGTCTCTTTACTAAAGCATGTTCGCATTTTGGTGAAGAAAACACTGAGACTATTTTTAGTCTCACAGTTGTCAAGAACTACGTAGGTCTGAGTTCCTCATCACAAATTGAGGATACGTAGGAGCAAAAGCCCTGCTTTTGTCGACCACCCCACTTTTTGTTACCATGACCCAAGAGTCCGGGGGCATGCGGAGCCACATGACCGTGTGATCCCCAAATTCGTATGTTCCATCATTTATCATTTGTATGCTATCTTTTGTTTAACTGAGGGACTAACGTTTGTTTCGTTTTGATTGACTTTTGTTTTGTGCATACATGTCGTTTGGACTATTGCGTTAGTGCTTACTTCGTTGTTGTCAATAATGTTTGTTGAAATGCCGGGACCGTGTAGAGTTTTCCTAAAAAATAAAATGAACCAAAAATCCTAATAAAAAGAGAGAAGCGTTGTGAATAAAAGTCATGTTCGTAAAGAAAAGAAAAAAATGTTTTTTTTATATATACATGTATGAAAAAGGGAAATGTGTATAAAAGGATTCTGTGTGTGTAAGTGATTGATCGAGGCCGTACCCGAATCAAATAAACATGAAAATGCAGTAACTAGGAAGTGATCCTAGGTCATTTCCCAACGAGCAGTGACAAACCAAATGTTCATAATATACTTGCAGTACCAGTAACGATTGGGGGGGTTTGTTTGTTTTGTGATTAAAGAGCAGAACAAGTAAACTGGAATACGAAACTACTAATATTAAAAACGGATTGTTTCCTCTGATTCAGAAGCCATTCTCTTATCCTAGGTTATGGAGAATTTGTCCCTAACAGTCAACCACTTAATCCAACCCTATTTCAATTTACTAAGCGAAAATCAACTTAGGGTTTTCAATTCGTGATTAGGCACCACATACACCAGTTAGCCCTTCGTCCATTAAGCATGAACGCAAGTTAGGCTCAGAGGCAATTAATCGAACACGAAGCGTGCACTGATTAATATTCATGAATTTGGGATAACTGGTGAAGGGAAAACTGCCAGGAAACCACATTACAAGCGAAACCTCAAAGAGAGTTGGGCTTCGTCCTCAAAAGGAAACAACACCAGAAAATCTAGCCTTCCATGGATTCAAACAGAAAATGCAAATGAAACATGAAGCAGAAAAGTAAATGAACAAAAACGTAAATGAACTGAAATGTAGACGAAACAGAAACGTAAATGAGAGTAGAAGAAGAAGCAAGAACGAAATTGTAATTAGAAGTAGAAAACGTAAAATTGCATTATGTGAATAATAGCATCAAAGCAGAAAATGTAAACCCTAAAACAAAAGCTCTGAATAATGAATAGCATAACAGAATGCCTTGCACGAATCCCAAGGCTGCTATTTAAAAAGAGTCACTCAAAGTCACTGGGCCCTATTACAATACTCTGGCCCAAAACGAAATAAACACTAAACAACATAAAATAAAATTGCGAAATTTCCTAATTAACTAAGGTAAGCACTGCTTAATTTGCCCTCTTCAAGTCCATAACCAAAATCCGGATTAAGCCCAATGTTTCATTAATTCCTGAAATTAGATTAAAAACATCAAATTAGCTAAATGAGCCCAAATAATAAAACTGCCTAATTAATTGACAATTAAGACCAATCAGTAATTAAAATGGTGCAAAAAGGGTTTAGAAAATGGAAGAAAATGATGGCACATCAAAACCCCCCATACTTAGCCTTTTGCACTCCTGGGCAAAATGAAACAAAGAACAAAATCCAAGGATATTAGAGAGAGACAAACGAAAACATTCACATATTACTCAATGAACATCAAGGAATGAAAGTAATGGGTAACATCTAACATAAGGAGATCTGAAAAGTCAAGATATTCATGAAAATCATCCAAGCAACCCAATCATGGCAAAATAGTTAATCAGCTCAAGAATGAAAAGTGATAAAGCCTCACAAGATATACACTCTATCTCTCAAGTGTCTAGGCTACTATTTACCCTCAAAGCACCCATGAAAACAAACACCACATAAACTTGGCAAGATTCTAAAATTGACAATCAACCCATAAACACAAGCACATGAGGATCAAAAGGTCTTTTAAGGTTGTAATGGGGCCAAGGACAAGGTATGGAAAAATATGGAATAAGTGGCTAAATCCCAAAGGAATAGAGGAGCAATGGGGAATAAGTGCATAATAAGAAAATAAAAAGAAGTAAAGATAAAATTTAAACATAAAGAGTAGAACCAAGAGTCTCATCATTCTTTTGCCATTTAAGATCTTATTCACTTAACTTTATTGCTTTTTTTTTCATTTTCGATTTTTTTTCTTTCTTTTCTTTTTTTTTTTTTTTTACTCTATATCCTTTGAGAAACAGCATTTCATTCAGCATGTCCAACATTTAACCAATATACAATGTACATCAAGTATGGCCCAAAATACATCATGAAGTATAGCCAACAAAACAAGTTATCCAATGAAACAAAAACCCCCCCACACTTATTCCCAAAACAATTCCAAAGCTCCAAAATTCCTTAAGGATATGGTGATATCATGGTTTTTCACTTAAGGCTTGTAGTGAGCTTCAAAACAAGGAAAGGGAAACAAGGCTCAAAAGGGCTATCAAAGGAATTAATTCAAGGTAAGTCCATTTGGCTAGAAGCTTATAAGAACAAAATTGCCTCAATCATTTCCAAATATGCATGTGAATTAGGACGCATCAACAAGAATCAAGCCAAGGCTATTGTGCAAGCAGTCAATGGGGCAAAACACACCAAATGATTATGATGATGGATGATGGCTCAAATTCTCACAAAGGTAAACTCATCACTTTCAAATTGAGCTTTCAAAACTATCATGACATGTAGAGAAGAATCAAGGATTTCAAGTCACAAAATGTCAAGAACTTTTATTTTCAAAACAATTACCCATTTCTTGAACATATCCTATAATTCAAAGAAAAACATGCAAAGTCGTACATGCACACAAAATTGACCCAAAATATTAAACTAAAAATCTGACGAAACTAACAACATTAACAAATTAACACAACCAACAAAACTAGCAAAACCAAAGAACACTCCCCCCCATACTTAAACAACACATTGTCCTCAATGTAGCACAATTAAAAGATTAAAAACAATTAAATCATCAAAGAGAATCGGACAAGTGTAATAAAAGCAAAGAAGGAGATCGGAAAAGAAAAACTCCCTAAGTCATGGTGGAGGAAGAGTAGGGTGGAGTAAGGAAGTCTCTTCCACCACTACATCCACTAAAGAAGGGTTCGTGAGGAATGGCTTAAGTCGATGTCCGTTGACCTTGAAGCTCTTGTTTGTGGAGTCGCTTTTGATCACAATTGTACCATAAGGAAAAACATTAGTAACAACAAAAGGACCAATCCACTTAGACCTCAACTTACCACTCATGAGTCCAAGCCTAGAATTATACAATAACACTTTTTGCCCAACCACGAAGTCTTTTTTAACTATCATGCTATCATGGAACTTCTTGGTCTTTTCTTTGTAGAACTTGGCATTCTCGTAGGCTTCTAGGCGGATTTCATCTAACTCACTCAGTTGCAACTTTCTTTCCTCACCAGCTTGATCCATAGAGAAGTTGCAAGTCTTCACTGCCCAGTAAGCTTTGTGCTCAATTTCCACTAGAAGATGACATGCCTTTCCAAAGACAACCCGATAAGGAGACATTCCTATGGGTGCTTTGTAGGCAGTCCGATGTGCCCAGAGAGCATCATCAAGCCTAGTACTCCAATCTTTCCTGCTTGGCTGCACAATCTTCTCTAAAATTCGCTTGATTTCCCGGTTAGAAATTTCTGCCTGTCCATTGGTCTGGGGGTGGTATGGTGTGGATACCCTGTGTACCACCCCGTACTTTTTAAGCAGGGCATGCATTGTTCTGTTGCAAAAAAGGGTTCCTTGATCACTAACAATTGCTTTAGGTACTCCAAACCTGCAAAACAGATTAGACCTGACAAAGTCTGCGACAACTTTAGCATCATTAGTTCTAGTGGGCTTGGCTTCCACCCATTTTGAAACATAGTCAACTGCAAGGAGAATGTAAACATAACCAAAAGAGACAGGAAAAGGACCCATGAAATCTATGCCCCAGACATCAAACACCTCACAGAATACCATAGGTTGCTGAGGCATTTGTTGTCGCCATGTAAGTGTATTTCCTGCTCTCTGACACTGCTCACAAGTGCTGCAGATCTTCCACGCATCTTTAAAGATGGTGGGCCAATAAAAACCACAATCAAGCACTTTGCGAGCTGTCCTTTGAACACCCAGATGACCTATCGGTGCGGAAGAATGACAGAACTGCAGGACTGAGTCAGTCTCATGATCTGGAATGCACTGCCTAATGACTTGATCACTGCACAATTTCCACAAGTAGGGGTCATCCCAAATAAAATGCTTAGCATCACTTTTAATTTTATCTTTTTGGGCCTTAGATGCTAAGGGAGGAAAAACAGAAGCAACTAAATAATTGACAATATTAGCAAACCAGGGAGTAGAAAGAGAGTCAGAAATACTATACAGTATATACAAATGATCATCCGGGAAATCATCCCGAATAGGTGAATCTGCATCAGATACACATTCGATCCGACTCAAATGATCAGCAACTAGATTTTGTGCTCCGCTCCTATCACGGATCTCCAAGTCAAACTCTTGGAGCCAGAGCATCCATCGGATCAACCTAGGCTTAGAATCAGCCTTCTTCAACAAGTACTTTAGAGCTGCATGGTCAGTATAAACAATAATGCGGGTACCAAGCAAATAAGATCGAAATTTTTCAAGAGCAAAAACTATGGCTAGAAGCTCTTTCTCAGTAGTAGTATAATTCGCTTGGGCAGCATCTAAAGTCCTAGAAGCATAATATATCACCCTGGACAATTTATCAATTTTCTGAGCAAGGACAGCCCCCAATGCATAATTTGATGCATCACACATAAGCTCAAAAGGGGCTGTCCAGTCGGGTGCCTGGATGATGGGGGTGGTAGTCAACGCTCTTTTGAGGCAATCAAAAGCCTCTTTGCATCTGTCATTAAAGTCAAACTCCACCTCCTTTTGCAACAAGTTGGACAATGGAAGGGCTACTTTGCTAAAATCCCTTATAAAGCGCCTGTAGAATCCTGCATGACCAAGAAAAGATCGCACCTCTCGCACACAAGAGGGGTAAGGCAATTGTGAAATAACAGAAATTTTTGCAGAATCTACTTCAATACCCTTATTGGAAATAATGTGGCCTAAAACTATACCTTGCTCAACCATAAAATGACATTTTTCAAAATTTAGAACAAGGTTAGTTTCAATGCATCTATTCAAAACTTTTTCCAAACTATTCAAACAACCATCAAAAGAGGATCCATATACAGTGAAATCATCCATAAACACCTCTATGCCATTTTCTAAAAAATCACTGAAAATACTAATCATGCACCGTTGGAAGGTACCAGGGGCATTGCACAGGCCGAAAGGCATCCTCCTATAGGCAAAAGTGCCGAAGGGGCAGGTGAATGTGGTATTTTCCTGATCCTCAGGAGCAATAGTAATCTGCATATAACCAGAAAAACCATCAAGGAAACAGTAGTGGGATTTACCTGCTAGGCGTTCAAGCATCTAGTCAATGAATGACAGGGGAAAATGGTCCTTTTTGGTAACCTAGTTCAGCCTCCTATAGTCAATGCAGACTCTCCAACTGTTTTGCACCCGAGTAGGAATTAGCTCCTCCTTCTCATTTTTTATCACTGTGAGGCCGGTTTTCTTTGGGACTACCTGGACGGGACTCACCCATTAGCTGTCGGAGATAGGATAAATGATTCCAGCTTGCAAAAGCTTGGTTATCTCCTTCTTCACTACATCAAGAATCACCGGGTTGAGTCTTCTCTGTGGCTGTCTTACTGGTTTAGCTCCATCCTCTAAATTTATTTGATGCATACATGTGGATGGGCTAATACTAGGAATGCCCGCCAGGGTCCAACCTATAGCCTTCTTATGCTTCTTGAGAACTGACAACAACTTCTCCTCTTGCTCATCAGCAAGGGAGGCAGATATAATCACTGGAAAACTCTTGCTATCATCCAAGTAAGCGTATTTTAAATTTGATGGCAGAGGCTTCAATTCTGGTGTGGTCGGCTGGACAGTGGTAGAAGGAGATGGTTTCTCAGCCTTTACCTCATAAAGAAAGTCAGAGGTATGTGTACTTCCTGAAACATGGTTAGTCCTATCTGACTCTATAAAATCAATCTCAAGAGGTAAAACACCACCACCAGACATGCAATCAATATCACTCTCAAATTCACTCTCAGATTCACTCTCAGCATCAAATTCAGACATATGATCAAGTACAATTTCAGACTCAATGCATGAAGAGTGAGAGGCATACAGATTAGAATAAAGATCAGTAATGTATTCATCAACAACATGGTCAATTATTTCAGCACGAAATACAGAAAGATCTTCAGATGGGTATTTCATAGCATCCAGAATATTAAAATGAACAGTTATATCACCAAACTCCATAGACAGTGTGCCTGCATAAACATCTATCTTAGTTCTAGCAGTTTTCATAAAGGGTCTGCCTAGAATGATGGGAACTGATCCTTGAGAAAATCCATCTTCCATATTCAAGATATAAAAATCAACAGGGAAAATCAGTTCACCAACTCTAACTAAGACATCTTCTATGAAACCAACAGGATAGGCAACACTTCTATTAGCTAAATGAATTACCACATCAGTTGACTGCAAGGGACCTAGAGATAGAGAATTAAAAATCGACAGAGGCATAACACTAACAGAGGCTCCTAAATCTAGCATGGCATTGTCAAACTTACTATTCCCTATAATACAAGGTATGCTGAATGTACCTGGATCTTTGCATTTTTCAGGAATTTGAGGAACAGATTTACCAATCAATGCGAAGACATTTCTGCCCATGCTAATTCGTTCACTTCCTTTAAGCTTCCGCTTATTAGTGCACAGCTCCTTCAAGAATTTGGCATATCTAGGAATTTGCTTTATTGCATCCAACAGAGGTATGTTTACCTCTGCTTTTCTAAACGTGTCCAAGATCTCTTTCTCTTCCTCTTCCATTTTTTTGTTGGAAACTGCTCTTAGAGGGAATGGAAGAGGGGGAATGTGGTGCTTTTGCAAATCAGAATTACCTGTGGAAGAAGATTCACCTGCACAAAAATTGTTAGGTAAATTTTTGTCATCACCTTTTTCTAGAGTAGAGTGAAGTTTGGCAGGTTCATTTGCAGATGAGGAAGGTGCTACGGGTTGAGGTCCTTGACACTGCTTCCCCGACCTCAATGAAATGGCACTGACATTTTTGGGATTTTGGACAGCTTGAGAAGGCAGCTTGTCAGAATTCTGGGACTGTTGTTGATTCAATTGGGTAGCCAATTGTCCCATCTGATTGGTTAAGCTCTGAATTGGGTAGCCAATTGCATAGTCATTTGCCTCACAAGTTCTTCGAGGGAAGGTTGTGGAGGGGCCTCAACTGTTGGTTGTTTCTGGGGTTGTTGCTGTTGTTGGATTGGTGGAGGAATGTATGGTCTGCTAGGGCCAACAGCATTTTGGAAGGAAGGAGCAGGCTGCTGTTGTTGTTGCTGAGGGCTAGACCATCTGAGGTTAGGGTGATTCCTCCATCTAGGGTTGTATCTGTTGCTGGAGACGTCATAGTTGTTCTGCTGTGGTTGATTTTGCTGCTGAGGTTGAGGAGGTCTATTGTAAATATTTGCAGCATAGGCTTCAGGCTGCTCGATTGCTCCAGGTTGCTGCATGGAAGGGCAAAGGTCTGTATGGTGGTCAGCAGAGGAGCACAAACCACAAACCCTTGCAACAGGTACAGATTTCTAATTCAAGGCCAGCTGGGGTTACCAAGTTAACCAATGCATCCAGTTTGCCTTCAAGCTTCTTAGTCTCAGATGATGCAGCTGAGTTTGTAGCTACCTCATGCACTCCTCTAATGACTATGACATCATTTCTGGCGCTAAACTGCTGGGAGTTGGAAGCCATCTTCTCAATTAAATTTCTGGCTTCAGCAGGAGTCATGTCTCCAAGGGCTCCACCACTGGCAGCATCTATCATACTTCTCTCCATATTACTGAGTCCTTCATAAAAATATTGGAGAAGAAGCTGCTCCGAAATCTGATGGTGAGGGCAACTGGCACATAATTTTTTAAATCGCTCCCAGTACTCATACAGGCTCTCTCCACTGAGTTGTCTAATACATGAGATATCTTTCCTGATGGTTGTGGTCCCGGAAGCAGGGAAATTTTTTTCTAAGAATACTCTCTTAAGGTCATCCCAGGTCGTGATGGACCTTGGAGCAAGGTAATACAGCCAGTCCTTTGCCACTCCCTCCAAAGAATGAGGAAAAGCCTTCAGAAATATGTGATCCTCCTGGACATCTGGGGGTTTCATGGTGGAGCAGACAATATGAAATTCCTTCAAATGTTTGTGCGGGTCTTCACCTGCAAGGCCATGAAACTTTGGAAGCAAATGAATCAGTCCAGTTTTAAGAACATATGGGACATCCTCATCAGGGTATTGGATGCACAAGCTTTCGTAGGTGAAATCAGGTGCAGCCATTTCCCTTAGAGTCCTCTCACGGGGTGGAGGTTGTGCCATGTTCTCAGAATGTGCAAAATCAGAATGCTCAGAATCAGAATGCTCAAAATTATAATGCTCAAGATCAGCATGTTCAAAATCACCAATAACAGAATGCACAGATTCACCAGTAATGGAATGCTTAGAATGATCAAAAGGTATAAAATGATGCCTAACTAATCAATGAAATGTCCTATCTATCTCAGGATCAAAGGGTTGTAAGTCAGATGGATTGCCTCTAGTCATACACTACATTCAGCATGCACACAACTAGTTGCCTTGTCATGTAAATAAAGGTGCAGGTTTGAACTACAGCTACCCTCAAATGATATCTAAATGACTTGAAATTTTGTGAGCAACCTTATAAAATGATGAGAAGATAGCACAAAAAATTTCAGACAAAAATTCAAAGTCTAACTATGAAAGCTAAAAATGGTAGGTTAAGAAAAATAAGTGAATAAAACTTGAAAAATAAAAAACTTTTGACAGAATCGCTTTTTTTTGGACGATGGAGACCTCAGCCGGCCCAAGGCCCGCTGCCACGGTGTAGGAAATTTTTTTCTACCCCAAATGCATATATAATAATTGCGATTCTGATAACCGGAGCAAAAGTTATGGCCGTTTGAAGTTTTGACAAACACAAAATTTGCTAGTTTTTTTGGAACTTTCAAATCTTATCAAACTAAAGGCTCTAGCTATTTTTCCCACAAAATATGGATTAAAAGAAGTTACCACAAAAAAATTCAGCCAAAAATAACAACCCTAGCTACTAAAACAAAAAATCACAAATAATTCAGCATGGGTGGTCGCTAAAATCCGTCTCTAATTGATTTCTACTACTACTACTCTGTTTTGCCGCAAGCACAATCTTCATAGCAAAACACCCAAGACTGAAACAGGGGAAACGCTTAATGGGAAAACTGAAACAGAACACACATTAAACAAAATACCAGGACACTAAACAACACTAACACACATACTAACACAATACTAACAATTTAAACATAAAACACGAAAGGATTAAACACACAACACTAGCTAGCTATTATGAACCTTTGGACACTGCTCCCCGACAACGGCGCCAAATTTGATCGAGGCTATACCCGAATCAAATAAACATGAAAATGCAGTAACTAGGAAGTGATCCTAGGTCGTTTCCCAACGAGCAGTGACAAACCAAATGTTCATAATATACTTGCAGTAACAGTAACGATTGGGGGGGGGGGTTTGTTTGTTTTGTGATTAAAGAGCAGAACAAGTAAACTGGAATACGAAACTACTAATATTAAAAACGGGTTGTTTCCTCTGATTCAGAAGCCTTTCTCTTATCTTGGGTTATGGAGAATTTGTCCCTAACAGTAAACCACTTAATCCAACCCTATTTCAATTTACTAAGCGAAAATCAACTTAGGGTTTTCAATACGTGATTAGGCACCACATACACCAGTTAGCCCTTCGTCCATTAAGCATGAACGCAAGTTAGGCTCAGAGGCAATTAATCGAACACGAAGCGTGCACTGATTAATATTCACGAATTTGGGATAACTGGTGAAGGGAAAACTGGCAGGAAACCACATTACAAGCGAAACCTCAAAGAGAGTTGGGCTTCGTCCTCAAAAGGAAACAACACCAGAAAATCTAGCCTTCCATGGATTCAAACAGAAAACGCAAATGAAACATGAAGCAGAAACGTCAATGAACAGAAACGTAAATGAACAAAAACGTAAATGAACAGAAATGTAGACGAAACAGAAACGTAAATGAGAGTAGAAGAAGAAGCAAGAACGAAATTGTAATTAGAAGTAGAAAACGTAAAATTGCATTATGTGAACAGTAGCATCAAAGCAGAAAACGTAAACCCTAAAACAAAAGCTCTGAATAATGAATAGCATAACAGAATGCCTTGCACGAATCCCAAGGCTGCTATTTAAAAAGAGTCACTCAAAGTCACTAGGCCCTATTACAATACTCTAGCCCAAAACGAAATAAACACTGAACAACATAAAATAAAATTGCGAAATTTCCTAATTAACTAAGGTAAGCGCTGCTTAATTTGCCCTCTTCAAGTCCATAACCAAAATCCGGATTAAGCCTAATGTTTCATTAATTCCTGAAATTAGATTAAAAACATCAAATTAGCTAAATGAGCCCAAATAATAAAACTGCCTGATTAATTGACAATTAAGACCAATCAGTAATTAAAATGGTGCAAAAAGGGTTTAGAAAATAGAAGAAAATGATGGCACATCAGTGATGCGTGGAGAGAAATTCTTGTGTGTGTAAGCAACGAATGTATATAAAGAAATTTTTGTATGAGCCATAGGTGTGTGTTGGACAAAAACGAAAAGGATCTTTGAATGTAAATAGGGTTTGATCATGTGACGTAAAGAGAAAGATTTCCAATGCGTGTACAGAAAAAGTTTGTCATGTATAAGAATATAGATGTACAAAGAAGGTTTTCCTCATAAAGGACCACAGGTGTATAACTTTGTGAATGAAACAAAAAGGAAAAAGAAAGAAAGACCGCAAAGGTCAACATGTTATAGTTAAGAAGTATAAATCATTCGTAAAGAGCAAACGTATCTTCTGGAAACAAGGGACTGATGCTAAGAGTTTATTTTCCGGAATGAACCGAGATAAGGATGGATGAATTCATTGAACTGATGAAAGAACATAACTTGGAAACGTTGGGTCTGTCTGTGTAAATTCCCAACCGTAGTATAACAAAGCCATAAATAGGATGCTTGAGTGCCCACCTGGCTATAGCCAAGACTAATTTTGCACGTTGTTTTCAAATCATCATTGTCACGCGTGCCTTATGGAACAATATGGAAGCTCGGCCCGAAATCGACAACTTGACACCCAAATTTGTTTTGCCCCAGATATCAAGATTGGGTTCCCACGATAAAAGACCCCATTGAAACACAACCTTAGACTTTTTGAACCTTGGCCTATAAAAAAGAATCCTCATTCCTTCCCCGAAGCAAAGGATAGCGGAATCTCCTCAAGGGAGAGCAAATAGAATGCTAAAACCGGATTTCCCAAACAAAAGGATGGGAAATGAGAGGTGAAAAGAAAGAAAAAGAAGAAATGGAAAGAAAGAAAAAGAAAAAAAGATGAAAATAAAGAAAAGAACAAAAAATAATAGGAAAAGGTTCCCGGTCGAAAGTCGAAGAGAAGTGAAAAGGGAAAAGAAGCAATTCTCGATCAATGAAAAAAGAGGGCAAAAATTCTTCAAGCCAGATTGCCACTCGAAATCATTTTTCGACTGGCAATATCCCACCTCACGTGAACAAAGAGGAAAAGACCGAAACACCCAACTTCCTCTCCAAAAACACCACCCTCGAGAAAATCCTATTGGTCCGTGATCGTACGTTTGATCTTTGATTCAATAGGAAGTCGCGTGCAAAATAGAGTCATGGTGCGGTTATGGTTTGGGAATAGGATAAAACACTTGCCTTGTGAGTTTTATACACTATGAGTGATTTATTTTCAGCTTAGCCCGATGTTTCCCTTCGTGTTCATCTGAAAGCTAGAAGTTGACATCCTACCCTTCATTCTTGGTTACAAGGAAGATTACCCTTGGCACAAGTATATTGTTTCTCTAAGATGTGGTTCTCTCGTGAATGATTTATTTTTCTTTGCAAAAAGCATGTTATCCTTTTAGGTGGAAAAACTCGGTGGATCGTTCGGTCCCGCCAACCCCTTTTTCGGAGCCCCATGAATGAATTGCATTGTCATTCATGTGTCCTCCATTTTCGAGTTTGGAGCTGTGTTCCATGATTTCCTAAGAGAGGACCCTCAAGGCAATCCTCCATTCTCATCCTTTTCCGGAGCCACATGAATGTTATTGCTTAGGGCTGTTCATGTGTCCTCCACTTTTGAGTTTGGAGCTGTGTTTCATGATTGCCTAAGAGAGGACCCTCAAGGCAATCCTCCATTCTCACCCTTTTTCGGAGCCCCATGAATGAATTGCGTTGTCATTCATGTGTCCTCCATTTTCGAGTTTGGAGCTGTGTTCCATGATTGCCTAAGAGAGGACCCTCAAGGCAATCCTCCATTCTCATCCTTTTTCGAAGCCACATGAATGAATTGCGTTGTCATCCATGTGTCCTCCATTTTCGAGTTTGGAGCTGTGTTTCATGATTGCCTAAGAGAGGACCCTCAAGGCAATCCTCCATTCTCATCCTTTTCTGGAGCCACATGAATGTTATTGCTTAGGGCTGTTCATGTGTCCTCCACTTTCGAGTTTGGAGTTGTGCTCCATGATTGCCTAAGAGAGGACCCTCAAGGCAATCCTCCATTCTCACCCTTTATCGGAGCCCCATGAATGAATTGCGTTGTCATTCATGTGTCCTCCATTTTCGAGTTTGGAGCTGTGTTCCATGATTGCCTAAGAGAGGACCCTCAAGGCAATCCTCCATTCTCATCCTTTTCCGGAGCCACATGAATGTTATTGCTTAGGGCTGTTCATGTGTCCTCCTTTTTTGAGTTTGGAGCTGTGTTTCATGATTGCCTTAGAGAGGACCCTCAAGGAAATCCTCCATTCTCATCCTATTCCGGAGCCACATGAATGAATTGCGTTGTGATTCATGTGTCCTCCATTTTCGAGTTTGGAGTTGTGTTCCATGATTGCCTAAGAGAGGCCCCTCAAGGCAATCCTCCATTCTTATCCTTTTCCGGAGCCACATGAATGAATTGCGTTGTCATTCATGTGTCCTCCATTTTCGAGTTTGGAGCTGTGTTCCATGATTGCCTAAGAGAGGACCCTCAAGGCAATCCTCCATTCTCATCCTTTTCTGGAGCCACATGAATGTTATTGCTTATGGCTATTCATGTGTCGTCCACTTTGGAGTTTGGAGCTGTGTTTCATGATTGCCTAAGAGAGGAGCCTCAAGGGAATCCTCCATTCTCACCCTTTTTCGGAGCCCCATGAATGAATTGCGTTGTCATTCATGTGTCCTCCATTTTTGAGTTTGGAGCTGTGTTCCATGATTGCCTAAGAGAGGACCCTCAAGGCAATCCTCCATTCTCATCCTTATTCGAAGCCACATGAATGAATTGCGTTGTCATTCATGTGTCCTCCATTTTCGAGTTTGGAGCTGTGTTCCATGATTGCCTAAGAGAGGACCCTCAAGGCAATCCTCCATTCTCATCCTTTTCCGGAGCCACATGAATGTTATTGCTTAGGGCTGTTCATGTGTCCTCCACTTTCGAGTTTGGAGCTGTGTTCCATGATTGCCTAAGAGAGGACCCTAAAGGCAATCCTCCATTCTCACCCTTTATCGGAGCCCCATGAATGAATTGCATTGTCATTCATGTGTCCTCCATTTTCGAGTTTAGAGCTGTGTTCCATGATTGCCTAAGAGAGGACCCTCAAGGCAATCCTCCATTCTCATCCTTTTCCGGAGCCACATGAATGTTATTGCTTAGGGCTGTTCATGTGTCCTCCACTTTTGAGTTTGGAGCTGTGTTTCATGATTGCCTAGGAGAGGACCCTCAAGGCAATCCTCCATTCTCATCCTTTTCCGGAGCCACATGAATGTTCTTGCTTATGGCTGTTCATGTGCCCTCCACTTTCGAGTTTGGAGCTGAGTTTCATGATTGCCTAAGTGCGGACCCTCAAGGCAATCCTCCATACTCCACCTTTGTTCGGAGCACCATGAATGTCATTGCCTAGCGCTGTTCATATGTTTTCCATTATCAAGTGCGAAGCTTCTGGTGACTGGGAAGCACGTTATTCTGTTGTTTTCCAGATCGGTTCCTTCACCAAGTATGTGTATATGTGTATATGTGTATTATATTCGTTGTTCTGGTTGTTGTTTGTATTTTGTTTTGTGCAGAAGAAAAAAAGAAGAAGTAGAGGTGAGAGTCGTCATCACGGAAAGGGCAGGACGGACGAAATCAGTGTCCTATCTTTGCTTTCCTCTTATCTCCGATGAGAGGTAAGTAAAGAGGGGCAACTGTCATACCCTAATTTCGTCCGGGGATTATTACTTGATGACATGCAACCTTTGGATAGCCGCTTTGAGATACTTGGCGTCCTTTGTTGCACAGTAAATGAAGTCCCGAGACGTCTCAGAAATCTAAAGGAAGCAGGCTTGCGCGATCCGTGAAATTCCGTAATGTGGCGGAAGTTGAAAAGAGGTGTTTTTGCGCAATTCGTAAGTTTCCGTAACTTCTTCGAAAGCTAAAAAAGAGTAAATACATAATCCGTAAGGATTCATAACCTTGCGGAAGAAAAATAAGTATCGTTACGAAATTCGTAAAGTTTCGTAACATTACGGAAAAAGAATCACAAAAAAAAGGGCAGGGGGTGTATTTAGTAAAAATGGGGGTGCAAATAGCAACCAGGCCCCCTTGGGCCCTCCAGAAGGCTGTTGCTTCTGGAGGAAGCCACCTTGCTCGCCTGGGCGAGCTGGGTGGCAAGCTTCTCCCCTATTTTGCTATAAATAGGGGATGAAGTGAAAAAGAAAAGGGTTCAGCCCCTTAGGCACTTCTCTCTCTCTCGAAATAGCTGAGGAAAATTAGTTCCGTGAAGAAAATCCAAGCCGAGGCCCTTCCGTAACGTTTCCGTAACGTTTCCGTGAGTAATTACGCGAAGATTCTCGACCGTTCTTCAAGATTCATCATTCGTTCTTCGTTTTCTTCAGTCTTCAACGGGTAAGTACCTCAAACCAAGCTTTTCAATTCATTCTATGTACCCGTGGTGGTCCATATTTTGTTTCATGTATTTTTGTTCTCGTTTTCATTCACTTTTTATACCCCCTTTTGACGTGCTTAAGCCATTTATTTAAGTCATTTATCGCCTAATCTAAAAATAAAATAAATTTCCACCGATCATTTGAATTTTATCATCCGTTAATTTCTGTTAAAATGAATTCCGACCGTTTGGTCGTGCCGTAACCACGTTGGAAATGAAAAAGGAGGTAAATTAATAATATAATAATAAAAAATATCTTTTATTAAAAGGAAGCGAAAAAAATCAATCGGACATTTTCTCTTTGGGATTTCTGATTCTTAATTGAATTGACTAATAACTAAAGTGAAACTAAGGCTAAAATCAAACTCGCCTAGTCAAGCTCGTCCACAAAAATAGGTTTTTTGAAAGTTTATCATTTCAGTTTCTTACTAAGTAAAAAAGATCATTTTTAAGGTCCAATGCCTTAAAATAATCACCCCTCAAGTAAAAAGAATCGCTTGATTCATGCATATGAAAGAACTACGTAGGTCTGATTTCCTCTCCAAAGGAGGGTACATAGGAGCAAAAGCCCCGCTTTTGTCGACCTCAAAAAATAAAAAAGAAATAAAAGTCAAGATAACACAATTCCACAATTCTAACAATAGGTTGTTGTCTTTCGAGACAAACGTGAGAGGTGCTAATACCTTCCTCAAGCGTAAATATAACTCCCGAACTTAGAATTTTCATTTTGACCGGTTTCCTTCGATTTTCCCGACGTTTTCCACAAATAAACGTTGGTGGCGACTCCGCGCATCTTTCCTCCTTTGGAAAGCGCACCCGTGAGCCTCGCCCTCGCTCGCCCGCGAAGGGCACGTTGCGACAATCATATTGAGTGTTCCTATTGCAAACAATTTTGGATGGTGCAAAACTTAAAATTAAATGAGAATTTCGTCACTTTATAACATAAGCACTTAAGTCATATCTCTTAATAGAGAATTTGGATGCTTGTGTTATAGGAAATTTTGGATCCTTTATATTGGTTGGACCTTATAGTCTACATTGAATATATAAAGGGAAAATAAACAAACAAAATGGAATTCGGGTGTTGAAAGAACTAAGGATGTCTTAGAACTAATACATACATATATTAGTGTTCTATTCCTATTGGATTCATGAAATGAGCAAATCTATTTTATTATGTTCATAGATGCTTTCTCTTTATTTAAATTATGAGAAGTTTTGGCCTCTAGACATTTAGTCTTTCAAAGATGAAGTTGAACTTAAACTAGGAAAGAAAGTTAAGGTTGTCAAATCTGACTGTGGGGAATACTATGGTAGATATGACATAAGGTGCAACGTTTGGAGTCCCCAATGTGTTTTCTTCAATAATTGTGAAATTTTTCTACAACATATAATGTTAGGAAAACATACCATGAACAAATTTGTAAATGATGAAACTAGACTTGTACAAATATGGTAAGAAGTTTGATTTTTCTCTGCCAAAGTCTCTTTGGGGAAAGACAATAAAGAATGCAATTTATATCTTTTTAGGGTATCAATTAAAGTATTTACTAATAACCCCTATAGGTGTGATCTAGAGATATCATAACATTAGGCATATGCACATTTGGTGATGTCTAGTCGAAGCAATGCCTTATAGGCTACATGAAGGTAAACTGGACTTAAAGATAATTAGTTATAATTTTTTTTGGTACATTTAAAACTCTCATATGTATAAGTTTTACAATCCTAAGCTCATGTTTGAGTCGGGAATGCAAGACTCCTTGAGGAAATTGAGTTACGGAAGCGTTACGGAAACACCTCGGCTTGAATTTTCACATAATCGCTTACGAAAGCGTTACGGAAGCACCTCGGCTTGAATTATCTTCATGAAAGCACATTTTTTCACCCAAAATAGCCGAAATGCATAGTTAATGGGTGATGAATATTTTTGAAACAGCCCCCCTCCCCTATTTATAGGGAAAAAGAGAGGTGTTTGCCGCCCAGAGACTTAATGAAGAAGATTTCTAAGTGCACCTGAATTACTAAATTCACCCCCCTTTTCGTATTTTACAGAAAAGTTACGGAAGCCTTACGGAAGTGTTTCGAATTTGATTTTCATCTTTTTTCCTCTTCCCTTTCACCAATGTTAAGTGAAATATGCTTACCCAAGGTTTTTGGAAATTTTACGGAAGCATTACGGAAGCCCCGGAAACCATTTTTCAAAAATGTGGAGGAGCTAGCCGCCCAGTTGCTTCCTCCTTAAGCAACCCAACTTCCAAAATGTTTCGGAAGGGCCTATACTCGAATTGCTATTTACACCCTTGTCTTGATAAGTTCACCCCCCATTTTTGTGTTTTTGACTGTTTTCTTTCCAAAATGTTACAAAACTTTATGGATTACATAACGACACCCATTTTCTTTCTAGAATGTTGCAAAACTTGACGGATTGAACAACAATGCTTCTTTTCGACTTCAAAAATGTCACGGAACTTTATGGATTACCTAACAATGGGTTTTAAGTATCTCGAGACGGTCAAGCGAAGGTTGCATGCCACCAAACAATGATTTCCGGACGAAATTAGGGTATGACACCTAGGCCCCAGCTCGCCCAGGCCAGTATTTGGCTGCCCTGGGCTACCAAATAACTTCAAGGATAAGGGATTAGCATGCTTGGGCGAGCTCATTGCTTCAAGGTTAAGTTTTAGCTCGCCTAGGCGACCTGCAACCGCCCCAAGGTGGCCTTTTGCCTATAAATAGGCATCCTAGGGTTGTTTTTAAGGGTTCTAAGGTTCAAAAGTGGAGGGACTTGAGAGAACTAAGAAAGAAGAGGAAACGAAGTTGAGGCGTTATCGAATTGCAACCGCGATCATTCCTTACGTCGTTTTCTTGTTCTGTGTTCTTCGTGCGACCGTCGCTTAGTTTTATTTTAAAGTTAAAGGATTGAATGTGATCTATGTACCCTTAGGGGTCCCCCTTGTCATAAATCATCGATGATCTCATTTTTCTTTGTAAAGTTCAATCTTAACCGACCACTAGTGTTGTAAAGTTGTCTTTAAAGAGATTGAAAGTTAATAAACAAAACCAAGATAAAACCAACTCATAACTAACTTCATTTCATCAAATATCACTTGAGATCGCTTCAAGGTCCAACGCCTGAATGATTATCTCCGCTTTTCAAAATTTAGAACATTGTTTCAAGGTCCAACGCCTTGAACAACTCTTTGTTCGCAATTAAAATAAATCTTTCCAAAACATAAAATCAACTCAACACACAAACATTCAGACTTAAAGAACTACGTAGGTCTGAATTCCTTCTCGCACCTGAGGATACGTAGGAGCAAGGGCAGCCCCCTTGTCGGCCCCAAAAAATATAAAATATAGAAAAGGGCAAAATAAATAATTTTGAAGTCACATTGCACATACTCGATTAAAAGTTGTTATCCCTTGTGATGGGCGCGTGGGGTGCTAATACCTTCCCTATGCGTATACAACTCCCGAACCCTTTTTTTCAAAATTCGCAGATTCTTTTTGGTTTTTCTAACGTTTTCCTCGAATAAACGTTGGCGGCGACTCCGTTCATTTTCTCCCTTGGAGACGAATACTTTTGCTTATATATTTTCAGAGTGAATAGGCAATTTAGTCCCTGAGATTGTACCCATTTTGCATATTAGTCCCTAACTTAATATTAAATTCAAAATAGTCCCTATCTTTGCATAAATGTTACAAAATAGTCCTTCCATTAAATTTTAAAGTAACGCTGTTAGTGAGGTCAATTTTAGTGCCACATGGACTATCCAACGTGGCACTAAAGGATGATGTAGCATGACACGTGGACGTGCCTCTTAAAAGATGCCACATCATTTGATGATAACAAAACAAGTAAATAGGCAATTTAGTCCCTGACTTTGTACCCCTATTGCATATTGGTCCCTAACTTAATGAAAAATTCAAAATAGTCCCTATCTTTTGCATAAGTATTGCAAAATAGTCCTTCCGTTAAATTTTAAAGAAACGTTGTTAGTGAGACCAATTTTAGTGCCACGTCATTTGATGATAATTGAATGAGTGGCTTCTTCAAATTTGATGGTTCTGAACCAATTGAGACATATATACGAAAAAGAACCCACACACACTTGCACAAATAAAAAGAACCAAAAATCCACAGAACAACCTTATCTTTGTAGCCGTCAACACCAATGGGTGAGGTCTGCATAACCATTCTCTTTTCCTCTTTTTTTTCTTCAATTACCATCAATGTATCATTCCGGGTTTTGATTTTTTTTTTGTGTTTTGAATAGGAAGAGAAAAAACCAGAGGAAAATAAAGTGGAGGAGAAAAAAGCAAATGAAGAAGAAAAGAAAGAAGAAGAAAAAAACCAGTGGAATCAAAAGATGACAAGGAATCCAAGGAGGAATCTGCGCCGCCAAAAATCGTGCAAGGCACAACCTTTGCAATGCATGGACACTTTAAGCACGATTTCTGACATCTTTTAAATTAGGGACTATTTTGCAATACTTATGCAAAAGATAGGGACTATTTTGAATTTTTCATTAAGTTAGGGACCAATATGCAATAGGGGTACAAAGTCAGGGACTAAATTGCCTATTTACTTGTTTTGTTATCATCAAATGACATGACATCTTTTAAGAGGCACGTCCACGTGTCATGCCACATCATCCTTTAGTGCCATGTTAGATAGTCCACGTGGCACTAAAATTGACCTCACTAACGGCGTTACTTTAAAATTTAACGGAAGGACTATTTTCCAACACTTATGCAAAGATAGGGACTATTTTGAATTAAATATTAAGTTAGGGACTAATATGCAAAATGGATACAATCTCAGGGACTAAATTGTCAAAGGGTAGTGTCATACCCCATTTTTGACCTACTGTCAATTCATTGCTCTCGTCTTTTAAACCGGAAATTTTCGTCGTTTCAGACGAAGTTTCGGCAGGGAGTTGTGTTAAAATACCTCATTTTTGTCCCGAAGGCGACCGTTTTTATTTTATTTTTATTATATTTATTGGTTATTTTCATTTTTCTTTGTTTTTATTTACCTTCTTATTATTGGTTTTTTTTTTCTTTCTACTTTTATTTTCGTTTTTTATTGTTGCTGTTTTTTTTGTATTGTTTCTATTTATTTATTTTAAGTCATTTTTAGGTCAATTATTTTGTCCAGGCCCAGAGGGACATTTTTTGTCTTTGTATTATTTTATACTGTCCTTTAAATAGTGCATTCAATGCACAGTAAGAGTCAGAGAATCTGTCAGAATTACAATACCAGTCAATACTACCACTGGCCACCACTCAACGCCACCTTCCTCCTCCGTGAACCACCAACACAAAAGAAAAAAAAAAACCAAAATCATCTTGTTCATACTATTCACTTCCTTCTCTAGAAATCACAACATTAGAACATAAACCCACACAAACACAGTAACCCACTCACTCACGCGGCCTAAAGCATACTAAATCACACACCCACGCCACGCCACCACAAAACGGAAATCACACCCTAAACCAAAAAACAAAACACGCCGCCTTCAATTACATAACCCACACAACCCAAGCTGCAACCGATTTTACTCTGAAGCTTAAACGATAACATAAGGATAAAGGTAGTTCACTTTTTTTTTTTTCTAAGATTCAAGGCTAGATCTAGGCTTTATCAGTACTGGTTTTCAAAAAAAATAACTGTGGATTCGAGAACTAGGAAAAAAAGGAATTCAGAATATGTAGTTTTTTTTTTTTTTGCATCATATTTACTTTATGCCCTTGCATTTTTTTATTTTCTTTATTCATTTTCCAGCACCGTATCTATATTACGCCTTGCATTTTATTTTCCAGTATCATATTTATTTTTGTCTTGCATTTTTTATTCTATTTTGATTTCATGCATCATATTTATTTTATGCTCTTGCATTTTTTATTTTCTTTATTCATTTTCCAGCACCATATCTATTTTACGCCTTGCATTTTATTTTCCAGTATCATATTTATTTTTTGTCTTGCATTTTTTATTCTATTTTGTTTATTTTTATTTTATGCATCATATTTACTTTATGTCATTTTTTTTATTTTATGTATCATATTTATTTTTTTTGTCTTGCATTTTTTATTCTATTTTGTTTATTTTTATATGCAGCATATTTACTTTATGTCGTGCATTTTTTTTTATGTATCATATTTATTTTTTTGTCTTGCATTTTTTATTCTATTTTGTTTATTTTTATTTTATGCAGCATATTTACTTTATGTCGTGCATTTTTTTTTATGTATCATATTTATTTTTTTGTCTTGCATTTTTTATTCTATTTTGTTTATTTTTATTTTATGCATCATATTTACTTTATGTCGTGCATTTTTTTTATGTATCATATTTATTTTTTGTCTTGCATTTTTTATTTTGTTTTGTTTATTTTTATTTTATGCATCACATTTACTTTATGTCTTGCGTTTTTTTATTATTTATTTTTAGCATCATGCTTATTTTATAGCATTATATTTATTTTTATGTCTTGCATTTTTTTTTCTTTATTTATTTTATGCATCATATTTATTTATTGTTTTTCATTTCATGCATTTTTTATTATTTCTTCTAGCATATTTATTTTAATGCATTTGCAATTTTTTATCTGTTACTTTTTATTATTTTTGTCATTTATTTTATTGCCAATTAGAATGTATCTAGGTCCAATGTAAATAAAAATATAAATGAGAATATGCACTGACACCCACACTAATTTTTATGCTTTATGCCGAGGACGATAATGTAATTATGACCGTATCCGAGGAAAAGGACCCTCACTTGATCCAACGTCATTTTGAGGGATCCGGCGCATTTGGACCTATCACTGCATAACTTAGTCTCTGGACTTTAGGACTTAATCGAAATTTGTAGATGCAACTGGCTTTGATGTTTTGATGATGATCATGATGATGTGTTGCAATTGATGCAAATGGGCTTTTCAAGATTAAAATTCAAGACAATACTTCAAGATTACAAGTCACAACATCAAGATGATCACTAGAATATTAGGAAGGGAATTCCTAATTGAATTAGCAAAGGTTTGGCCAAGTGATTTAAATTAAAAAGTGTTTCTCAAAGGTTTTACTCTCTGGTAATCGATTACCAGAGGATGTAATCGATTACCAGTGGCCAAATACGTTTTATAACAGCTACAAAAATTTGAATTCGAAATTTTAGACTGTGTAATCGATTACACAATTTTGGTAATCGATTACCAGCAGTTAGTAAACGTTTTAATTCAAATTTTAAAAGCTGTAATCGATTACACAATTACTGTAATCGATTACCAGACAGGATTTTCAGAAAAATAATTTCAAGAGTCACAACTTTTCAAAGGCTTTATTCATGACCACCAATGGTCTATATATATGTGACTTAAACATGAAATTGCTCAGAGATTTTCATAACAACAAAGTGTTTATCCTCTCAAAGAGCAAATTCATTTTATCCTCTTAAGAATTCCTTGGCCAATTCAATTGCAATTCATTAAGGAATTATTTGAGTGCTCAATCTGTAAAATCCATCTCTTTCTAGAGAGATTTGTTCTTCTTCTTCTTCTCATTCTCTAAGGGATTAAGAGACTGTGAGTCTCTTGTTGTAAAGGATCTCTAAACACAAAGGAAGGATTGTCCTTGTGTGTTTAGAACTTGTAAAAGGAATTTACAAGATAGTGGAACTCTCAAGCGGGTTGCTTGGGGACTGGACATAGGCACAAGGGTGTGGCCGAACCAGTATAAAACTGAGTTTGCATTTTCTCTTCCCTTAATCTCCTTTATTTATTATTGCTTTATATTCATATTCAAATTGTTTCATTTGAATTAATATTTAAGAAGATTGTCATTAAGGGAATTCATAACTTGAGTAAAAAGTGAAATAGATTTTTAATTAGGGGAAACAGTTTGGAATATCTTAATTCAACCCCCCCTTCTTAAGATATCTGAGGCCACTTGTCTAACAAGTGGTATCAGAGCTTCATTCTTGTATAAAGTTTAAAAGCTTCAAGAAAAAGATGGCCTCAGCAAATTCCTTATTTCCGGAAGGGAATTCTATCAATAGACCTCCAATCTTTAATGGAGAGGGTTACCACTACTGGAAAACCCGAATGCAAATTTTTATCGAGGCAATAGATCTAAATATCTGGGAAGCCATAGAAATAGGGCCTTATATACCCACCACAGTAGAAAGAGTTTCAATAGATGGTAGTTCATCAAGTGAAAGCATAACCATAGAAAAATCTAGAGATAGATGGTCTGAAGAGGATAGAAAACGAGTACAATACAACTTAAAAGCCAAAAACATAATAACATCTGCCCTAGGAATGGATGAATATTTCAGGGTTTCAAATTGTAAGAGTGCTAAGGAAATGTGGGACACTCTTCGATTAACACATGAAGGAACTACATATGTTAAAAGATCTAGGATAAATGCACTAACTCATGAGTATGAATTATTTAGAATGAATGCAAATGAAAATATTCAGAGTATGCAAAAGAGATTTACACATATAGTAAATCATCTAGCAGCCTTAGGCAAAGAATTTCAAAATGAGGATCTTATAAACAAGGTGTTAAGATGTTTAAGTAGAGAATGGCAACCCAAAGTAACGGTCATTTCTGAATCAAGAGATTTGTCTAACATGTCTCTTGCCAATTTATTTGGTAAGTTGCAGGAACACGAGATGGAACTATTGAGATTGCACCAAAATGAAGAAAATGACAAGAAAAAGAAAGGAATTGCTCTTAAAGCATCATCCTCAATTCAAGAAGAAAGTGATCAGGATAATGATCCAGATGATGATGATGATGATCTAAGTCTCTTTGTAAAAAGATTCAACAAGTTTCTTAAAGTAAGAGGAAATCAGAGGCAACCAAATTTTAAATCAAAGAGAAGGACAGAAAATTCATCCTCTATTCTAAAATGCTTTGAATGCAATCAACCTGGACATTTGAGGGTTGATTGTCCCATCTTCAAGAAAAAGATGGAAAAATCTGAAAAGAAAAATCATAGTGAAAAGAAACTGAAGAAAGCATACATCACATGGGATGAAAATGATTTGGAATCCTCTGAAGATTCTGAAAATGAAGAGATAAATCTCTGCCTTATGGCCAAAAGTTACGAAAGTGATGAAGAGGTGTCTTTGAGAAAGAAGTGGTACATAGATAGCGGATGCTCAAAACATATGACTGGAGATGCATCAAATTTTACATATATATCTCCAAAGAAAAGCGGGCATGTAACATATGGTGACAACAACAAAGGTAGAATTCTTGGAGTGGGAAAAATAGGTACAAATTCTTCAAACTCCATTGAAAATGTTCTACTTGTTGAAGGCCTTAAGCACAGCCTGCTTAGCGTTAGTCAACTATGTGACAAAGGCTATCTAGTATCATTTGATTCTCAGAAATGTCTTATAGAACATAAGCATGACATTAATATAAAGCATGTAGGACATAGAGTCAATAATGTTTACATGATAGACTTAAGCATAAAACAAGAAAACAATCATTGCTTTCTTAGTAAAGATGATGATCCATGGTTATGGCATAAAAGAATTGCTCACATAAACATGGATCACTTAAATAAGTTAATTTCAAAAGATTTAGTAGTTGGTTTGCCTAAATTGAAATTTGAAAAAGATAAACTATGCGATGCATGTCAAAAGGGCAAACAAACAAGAGTCTCATTCAAACCTAAAAATGTTGTTTCAACCACTCGACCATTACAGTTATTGCATATGGATCTATTTGGTCCATCTAGAACCATGAGTTTTGGAGGAAATTACTATGCTCTAGTTATAGTTGATGATTTCTCTAGATATACTTGGACACTATTTATTACACATAAAAGTGATTCATTCCAAGCATTTAGGAAACTTGCTAAAGTCATACAAAACAAGAAAAATCTCAAGATTGCATCCATTAGAAGTTATCATGGGGGTGAATTTGAAAATAAAGATTTTGAATTATTTTGTGATGAACATGGTATTGAACATAATTTTTCTGCACCAAGAACCCCTCAACAAAATGGAGTTGTTGAGAGGAAAAATAGGTCATTGGAAGAAATTGTAAGAACTTTATTAAATGATACTTCTCTTCCAAAGTATTTTTGGGCTGAAGCTGTCAATACTGCATGTTACATCATGAATAGGGCCTTGATAAGACCTATTTTAAAGAAAACCCCATATGAGTTATTTAATGGTAGAAAACCTAATATTTCTCATCTACATGTTTTTGGTTGCAAGTGCTTTGTACTTAATAATGGTAAAGATAATCTAGGAAAATTCGATGCAAAATCTGATGAAGGCATTTTTCTTGGATATTCATTACAAAGAAAAGCATATAGAATATATAATAAGAGAACTATGAATATAGAGGAATCCATTCATGTTACCTTTGATGAATCTAATGCTATATTGTCAAGAAAGAATATGCTAGATGACATTGCAGATTCTTTAGAACATATGAACATTCATGAACAAGATTCCAAAGGAAATGACAAAGGAAACAATGAAGATCCTCCAGAAGAAGTCAAATCCAATGATGCACTCCCAAGAGAATGGAAAACTTCAAGAGATCATCCCCTCGACAACATTATTGGTGATATCTCAAAAGGGGTAACAACTAGACACACTCTTAAAGATTTATGCAATAATATGGCTTTTGTATCCATGATTGAACCTAAAAATATAAAAGAAGCCATAATAGATGATAATTGGATCATTGCCATGCAAGAAGAATTAAACCAATTTGAAAGAAATAATGTGTGGAAATTAGTAGAAAAACCTGAAAATTATCCTATCATAGGAACAAAATGGGTTTTTAGAAATAAATTAGATGAACATGGTATAATTATTAGAAATAAAGCCAGGTTAGTAGCAAAAGGGTATAATCAAGAAGAAGGAATAGACTATGAAGAAACATATGCTCCTGTTGCAAGATTAGAAGCCATTAGAATGCTATTGGCATATGCATCCATAATGAATTTTAAACTTTATCAAATGGATGTTAAGAGTGCCTTTCTAAATGGCATAATTCAAGAAGAGGTATATGTTGAACAACCCCCTGGTTTTGAAATTCCTGATAAACCAAACCATGTTTATAAATTACAAAAGGCTCTTTATGGTTTAAAACAAGCCCCTAGGGCATGGTATGAACGATTAAGCAATTTTCTTCTAGAAAAAGATTTCTCCAGAGGTAAAGTGGATACCACATTGTTCATAAAGAGAAAGCATAATGATATTTTGTTGGTTCAAATATATGTTGATGATATAATTTTTGGATCCACTAATGATTCATTGTGCAAGGAGTTTTCCCTTGATATGCAAAGTGAATTTGAAATGTCAATGATGGGAGAACTAAAGTACTTTCTGGGATTACAAATCAAGCAAACTCAAGAAGGTATATTCATCAATCAATCCAAATACTGCAAGGAATTGATCAAAAGATTTGGGATGGATAGTGCAAAACACATGTCTACACCGATGAGCACTAATTGTTACTTAGATAAAGATAAATCTGGTCAGTCTATAGACATAAAACAATATCGAGGTATGATCGGATCTCTTCTTTATTTATCTGCTAGTAGACCTGATATTATGTTTAGTGTATGCATGTGTGCTAGGTTTCAATCCAACCCCAAACAATCACATTTAAGTGCAGTAAAGAGAATCATGAGATATCTATTAGGAACAATCAATTTAGGATTATGGTATCCTAAGAATTCAACATGTAACTTAATAGGATATTCTGATTCTGATTTTGCCGGATCTAAAACTGATAGAAAAAGTACAAGTGGAACTTGTCGATTTATTTGATCGGCTCTTGTCTCATGGCATAGTAAGAAACAAAACAGTGTTGCTTTATCTACTGCTGAAGCGGAGTATATCTCTGCCGGTAGTTGTTGTGCACAGATTTTATGGATGAAGCAACAATTATCTAACTATGGCATCATTCTTGATCGCATACCTATTAAGTGTGATAATACTAGTGCCATAAATCTATCCAAAAACCCAGTTCAACACTCTAGAACTAAACATATAGAGATTAGACACCACTTTCTTAGAGATCATGTCCTAAAGGGAGATTGTGTATTAGAATTTGTTGATACTAAGAATCAACTTGCTGATATTTTCACTAAACCTCTCCCCAAGGAAGTGTTCTTCTGTAGTAGAAGAGAATTAGGTCTCTTAGATGTAAGAGATTTAGAAGATTAGGGATTGATTGGTTGATTGAATGGTTGGTTGATTGGTTGATTTACTCTTACCTTTTGATTATAGATGGTTTTGTTTGATCTTGTTTAAATTCTTGTTTTTATGATAGAATTTATGATTTCTTGTGTATATAATAATTGAATGATTGAGTTTACTGTAATCGATTACAATGCGTCATCTTCTATAAATACTCACGAAATCAGAGCTGCTGCGCAGCCAAAGCATCCTCCGCGTTTTCCTCCATACCTAGAACTTCAAACCTTCGATTCTCACTCAATTCTTCACCAAATCACGTCCCGTAAAGCCCAATCTTCCTCTTTTTCACTCCTCTTTCACTTCCACCGATCAAAATCCAGAAAAACTTCATCAAATGGCAGAGCCATCAAAAAAGAGAAAGGGATCATCCTCCACCGCTACCGCTGCTGCCCATCGCCGTCACGGCCCATCCGGAGCACCCACAACACCTATTCCTCCTTCTTTGTCATCTCCAAGATCATCAACACTGTTTTCATCCGATGATCAACGTCTACGGTACCTTTCTCAGTTTTCTTCTAGAATAATCTTAGATCCTAAGTACCTAGACGTAGAGTTCTTTAATGATGAAACGTTTGATTGCTATCAAGTGTTTCAAAATTCTGGTCTTGTTGATTTCATGTCATTAAAATTGCCATATTATCCTGAACTTGTTAAGGTCTTCTACTGCAATTTAAAAATTCAGGATGGTATTATTATGTCTGAGGTGCATGGTACTTCTAAGGTCATTGATGAGTCACTTTTCTTTTCTTTGACTCATTTACCCAGTCAAGGTGCACCTTTTGAGGGCACCATTGTTGATGACTGGAAGGATGCACTCCCTCCTCAAGATGAACGTACTCCTTCACCTCCCCCTCAACGTGAAGATTCCGCACTCATGAATGAAGTCCTCTCCGAATTACGGGGTCTTCGTTCTTATGTCGGTGACCGCTTCGACTCGTTAGATTCACGCTTTGCCGGTATAGACATTCGCCTTACACAGCTTGAAGAGGATGTCGGATACATTCGTCAGAGTTTTGATCTTCCTCCACCACCTCCATCTTCTTAGATTTTAGTTTCTGACTATATGTCTTTTTATAAGCCGTGTATTTTGGCTTTTAGTTTCTTAGAATTTACAATATTATGCTAAGTACTTTGCTTATTTATCTTTTGGTTTTTAAATTTCAGTCTTGGATATTTTGTGGTTGTTGACATTTTATGTTATTTGAATTCTGGTTTGATTATTTCTTGTTTGTGAGTTTGGCTTATTGTGTTTAATACTCTGATATTTATATCTTGCTACTCCATTGTTATATCTGTGTTGATTTCCGAGTTCTTTGGCTTTTTGATGTTGCCAAAGGGGGAGAAAAGGTTGCTTAACAAACTTAGAAATCAAGTGATCATGTATTCCGAAATATAGGGGGAGTAAACGCATGCACATTTTATCTATGTACAATTGTTTGTTGCTTGCTTGAATCTTGATTTCAGGTATTGTATTGTCATCATCAAAAAAAGGGAGATTGTAGATGCAATTGGCTTTGATGTTTTGATGATGATCATGATGATGTGTTGCAATTGATGCAAATGGGCTTTTCAAGATTAAAATTCAAGACAATACTTCAAGATTACAAGTCACAACATCAAGATGATCACTAGAATATTAGGAAGGGAATTCCTAATTGAATTAGCAAAGGTTTGGCCAAGTGATTTAAATTAAAAAGTGTTTCTCAAAGGTTTTACTCTCTGGTAATCGATTACCAGTGGCCAAATACGTTTTATAACAGCTACAAAAATTTGAATTCGAAATTTTAGACTGTGTAATCGATTACACAATTTTGGTAATCGATTACCAGTAGTTAGTAAACGTTTTAATTCAAATTTTAAAAGCTGTAATCGATTACACAATTACTGTAATCGATTACCAGACAGGATTTTCAGAAAAATAATTTCAAGAGTCACAACTTTTCAAAGGCTTTATTCATGACCACCAATGGTCTATATATATGTGACTTAAACACGAAATTGCTCAGAGATTTTCAGAACAACAAAGTGTTTATCCTCTCAAAGAGCAAATTCATTTTATCCTCTTAAGAATTCCTTGGCCAATTCAATTGCAATTCATTAAGGAATTATTTGAGTGCTCAATCTGTAAAATCCATCTCTTTCTAGAGAGATTTGTTCTTCTTCTTCTTCTCATTCTCTAAGGGATTAAGAGACTGTGAGTCTCTTGTTGTAAAGGATCTCTAAACACAAAGGAAGGATTGTCCTTGTGTGTTTAGAACTTGTAAAAGGAATTTACAAGATAGTGGAACTCTCAAGCGGGTTGCTTGGGGACTGGACGTAGGCACAAGGGTGTGGCCGAACCAGTATAAAACTGAGTTTGCATTTTCTCTTCCCTTAATCTCCTTTATTTATTATTTCTTTATATTCATATTCAAATTGTTTCATTTGAATTAATATTTAAGAAGATTGTCATTAAGGGAATTCATAACTTGAGTAAAAAGTGAAATAGATTTTTAATTAGGGGAAACAGTTTGGAATATCTTAATTCAACCCCCCCTTCTTAAGATATCTGAGGCCACTTGTCTAACAAAATTTTCATAAAAAAAAATCAAAATCAAATAGTCAAAACCCAAAAAACATTTTATAATCAAAATCCCAAAAAAAGGTCAATCTTTGTTTTTATCTTCTTAATCAAAATTTAATCAACTTTTAATCAATCAAACATTTTCCAATTTAAAATCAACCAAACTCACATTCTATTCTTCTATGCCTTTACGGCTTCTTATCTTTCTTAAACTTTTGTTTCAAACTTTAAAATCAACCAAAACCAATCACTCGGCTTTTTACCCCGAACTACATGATTTTGATCCCATTCAGGTATGTAGGCAAAAGACTTTGTCTTTCCAAATCAACAAAATAACAAAAACATTTTTCTTTCTTTTAAACTCATCACTTTAATTCTTATACACTTAAGCATTTATTTTACAAACAAATAATCATTTTAGCATAAAGATAAAAATAAGCAAGAGGTTCCTATAGAGTACTATAGACGTTTAGGGTGCTAATACCTTCCCTTTGCGTAACCAACCCCCGGACCTTGATCTCTCTTAAAAATAGGGTTTTTTCGAACTTTCTCCCTTTTCCTCGGAAAAATAAAAGATCGGTGGTGAATCTTAAAATTGCGAGTCAACGCTAATTAATAGCCTGATATCCAAAAATCACCGCGACAGAAAAATGGCGACTCCACTGGGGATCAAAATCCTAAGTGGGTTGAACCTATCTTGTTTTCTTTATGCTTTATTATTATTTGTAATTGTAAATACGTGCTTAAGTGTTTATCTTTTACATGAGTGGTGAGATAAGTCCTATACCCAGACTTGAGGGAAACATAAGATAGGATGGGGTATAATCAAAGTGCCATACCAAGAGTAGTCTTGGGTTTTGGTACATGTGATAATCCCACTCAATGGAGGTCTCTTAAAAGTAGTACCATGTCGACATGAGTAGTCGTGTTTGGCATTGTTATTTTTAAGTGACCTATGAAGTTGAGGACCTTTAGTTACCTAACCCATCTTGGCCTTTTAGGACGTAGTGCGGTGGCTAATCAAGAGTAGTCTTGAGTTGGTCGATACGCGATACTACACTCAAACGAGATTTTCCTACGAACGTTGTTGGACCAGGAGTAGTCCTGTAATCCGACAATATTCGAAGGTGGTCAATGACTTTGGGAACTTGGTAGAACCCGTGATACAGGTACATGTGAAACCATAGTCCTTACCAAATGGCGGGTTTACCCTCAGCTCCAACATTACGAACTTAACCTCACCATGTTTTCTCCGTTCCTTTAGCATAACCATGCATACATGCACTCATTCATAAACTTTTTTTTTTCATCAAGTATCGAAGGATTTAGATAAGTTTTGTTGTAAACATCGTAGGAATGAACTTCACAAAGAGGAACACTCAGAAGTATAACTTCAAGGACCCGGATTTGACAAATTTAAGGAAGCTAGGATCCTTGGTAGTTAGTCCGGACGACTTCCGAAAACGCTACGGGAATTTGCTCAGCATCCTCAAGACAAACGTTGAAGAGGGGATCCTTAATACCTTGGTCCAGTTCTATGACCCTCTCTATCATTGTTTCACGTTCCCAGATTACCAGCTTGTCCCCACTTTGGAAGAATACTCCTACCTAGTCGACTTACCGGTGTCTGACAAGTTACCTTTCAGTGGCCTCGAACCAACTCCTAAACCTTTAACTATTGCCGCAGCTCTCCACCTCAAAACTTCCGACATAACCAGTAACCTTACTACCAAAGGAGGCTTCCAAGGCCTAACTCCCAGTTTCCTCTACCAAAAAGCCTACACCTTTGCCGAAGCCGCCAGTACCGGTGCCTTCGAAGCCATCCTTGCCCTACTCATCTATGGCCTTATACTCTTCCCTAACATCGACGATTTCATCGACATTAACAGAATCCAAATTTTCATATCCGGAAACCCTGTCCCCACCTTACTTGCAAACACCTACCATTCCATTCACCACAGAACACAAAAGAAATGCGGAATTATCACTTGTTGTGCACCTTTGCTATACAAGTGGTTTACTTTACATTTACCCCAAACCCACCTTTTCAAGACTAATCCAGAGAAAACCCGTTGGCCTTAGAGAATCATGTCCCTCACTCCAACTGATATCCTTTGGTACCAACCAGCTAGTGACATTGGAGTAATCATCGACAGTTGTGGAGAGTTTCCTAATGTACCCCTCATCAGTACACGTGGAGGAATCACTTACAACCCCACTCTTGCCAGACGCCAGTTTGGATACCCCATGAAGGAAAAACCTAACAACTTCTCCTTAACCGGTGAATTCTACCTCAACCACGAGGACCATGCAGGCATGAGATTGAGATTTGTGCGAGCCTGGCACACTGTTCGTAGGCTTGATAGGAATCAGTTAGGAAGAAGGACGGGTTTTGTACATGGATCCTATACTCAGTGGGTCGTCGACAGAGCTTCGATTCTTGGTTTACCCTACCCCCTACCCAGGCACGTATCCTCAACCGTTCCATCACCATCCTTACCTGTGCCCTTTGATAACAAAGAGGAATGCAATGAGCAGTTGATTCAAATGCGGCTTGAAAGGGATACTTGGAAGAGAAAATACCAGGAGCTCGAGCGTGAGAATGAGACCTTGAAGGGAAAGCTGGCACAGAAAGATCATGAGCTTTTCGTTCAGAATCAGAGGATAATTGAGAAGGATGACTTACTCCGTCGAAAGGACGCTTTGCTCAGACAAGATTCCAAGAGGAGAAGGAGGTTTATGGATTCGCTCTCTAGTGCACATCCGGATTTCGAGGACCCATCTACTCCGGGAGTTTGAGTTTGAAGCTTTTAGGACCTTATGTTTAGTTTTTTGGCTTCTAAATCTTTTGACTTGTAAACAAAAAGTTTCTTTGTAATATTTCAATGCTTAAGTGAAGTGTTCAGATTATGATGTTTACAATTACTTCAACAAGTCCTTCGATAATAAATTGTTCTTTCTTTTTGCATAAGCATAATCATGCATCATTCTGCATTCATAGTTTCCGCATCAAGTCTCACACTGTGTTCACCACTTCAAAAGGATAATCAGCCGCCGTCCGAAGAAAGTGGCCCGACGAATTCTCCGCAAACCAACTCGCATTTTCAGAAATGGATCTAATTGAGCAAGAAAATCAGAGTCTCAAGGAGGAGGTTGCCACTTTACGAGAAGGAATGGATAGGTTGACGACCATGATGAATGCACTCCTGTCCGCCCAGAATTCTCAAGCTGCTGCTGCTGTTGTAGATCAGCCTTTCATGCCTCCAGGTTGTACATGGGGAATGCCACCTCCAGCCTGTGGAAATATCCAGCCCGCTGTATCTGAAGTTCCACTTTCTTTCGCTCAGCAGTTAGCACCGGTTCCACAACCCGGCACATCTTTCCCTCAAGCTGCAATGACTTATTCAGCACCACTGATTCACACTATTCAACAAGAGGTTGAGCCAATTTACCATGCTGAAAGTATTGGAGCTCTGGACAAGGTGGACGAACTCCAAGAAAGATTTGATGGTATGCAAAAAGAAGTCGAAGCCCTCCGAGGAAGAGATTTGTTCGGGAAGGATGCCCGTGAATTATGTTTGGTCCCAAATGTTACTATTCCCCACAAGTTCAAGGTGCTAGACTTCGAGAAGTATAAAGGAAACACTTGTCCCCGCAGTCACTTGGTGATGTACGCGCGAAAAATGTCCATGTATACTGATAACCATAAGTTGCTCATCCACTTCTTTCAGGATAGCCTGACTGGCGCTGCTCTGAAATGGTATATGAATCTGGATAGTGCAAACATCCGAACCTTTAATGATCTTGGTGAAGCGTTCATCCGTCAGTATAAATACAATCTGGACATGGCCCCAGATCGTGATCAACTCCGTGCAATGACGCAGAAAGACAAGGAAACGTTCAAAGAGTATGCCCAGCGTTGGAGGGAAGTGGCTGCCCAGATTGTCCCACCATTGGAAGAAAAGGAAATGACGAAGATATTTTTGAAGACCCTGAGTCAATTTTATTACGAGAAAATGGTTGCAAGTGCACCAACAGACTTCACCGAAATGGTCAACATGGGTGTGCGATTGGAGGAAGGTGTCCGAGAGGGACGTTTGACCGTGGAAAGTACTCCTGCTGTAAGTAATACCAAGAAGTTTGGAAACCACTTTGCGAAGAAGAAAGATCAAGAGGTGGGAATGATAGCCCATGGTAAACCCCAGTAGAATTACACCCCGTACCGTCAGGTTGCGAATGTCGCATCCACTATCCCGAACCCAGCATATCACCAACAAAGGCCACATTACCCTTACCAATATCCTCCACCACAGTATCCCCCACAACAATACCATCAACCACAATACCCTCAACAACAACAAAATCGCCAAACCCCTCAACAACCATATCGCTCACAAAACCGCCAAAAAGTGACCTTTGATCCAATCCCGATAAAGTATGCTGATTTGCTTCCCGCTCTACTCACTAAAAACCTTGTCCAAGTCAGGGCACCTCCCCGAACACCAGATGTTTTACCCCCCTGGTACCGGCACGACCTAACATGCGCCTTCCACCAAGGAGCGCCCGGCCATGATGTTGAGCATTGCCTTGCTCTCAAGACCGAAGTCCAAAAGCTAATCCAGGCGAAACTTTTGACCTTCAAAGACTCCGACTCAAGTCCCAATGTCCAGGCCAATCCCTTACCTAACCACGGATCCTCTGTTAACATGGTCCAAGATGACCAAGAAGGTTGCCCCATTTTCAATGTTCAAAATATTAGGACTCCCCTGGTCCCAATACATATCAAGATGTGCGAGGCAGCTCTGTTTGACCATGATCATGTAGCGTGTGAAGTGTGTTCCGTGAATGTGAAAGGATGCCAGAAGGTACAAGAGGATGTACAAGGGCTGATAGACAGCAAAAAATTAATCATCACCAGGAAAGACAAGGAAGTGTGTGTTATTACCCCTGAGTTCCAGCAGCTGGAAATAAGTTATAACAGTGGGAGACTAGCTACTACTCCACTAGTGATTAGCTTGCCAAGACCCGTGCCTTATGCTTCTCTAAAAGCGGTCCCTTACAAGTATAATGTCACAATGTTGGAAAGTGGACAGGAGGTGCCTCTCCCCTCTCTAACTCCTGCGACTTATGTAGACAACATTGTCAGTAACAGCAAGGTTCTGAGGAATGGGCGTGTTATGTTAGACAAGTGGCCTCAGATATCTTAAGAAGGGGGGGGGTTGAATTAAGATATTCCAAACTGTTTCCCCTAATTAAAAAAATCTATTTCACTTTTTACTCAAGTTATGAATTCCCTTAATGACAATCTTCTTAAATATTAATTCAAATGAAGCAACTTGAATATGAATATAAAGCAATAATAAATAAAGGAGATTAAGGGAAGAGAAAATGCAAACTCAGTTTTATACTGGTTCGGCCACACCCTTGTGCCTACGTCCAGTCCCCAAGCAACCCGCTTGAGAGTTCCACTATCTTGTAAATTCCTTTTACAAGTTCTAAACACACAAGGACAATCCTTCCTTTGTGTTTAGAGATCCTTTACAACAAGAGACTCACAGTCTCTTAATCCCTTAGAGAATGAGAAGAAGAAGAGGAACAAATCTCTCTAGAAAGAGATGGATTTTACAGATTGAGCACTCAAATAATTCCTTAATGAATTGCAATTGAATTGGCCAAGGAATTCTTAAGAGGATAAAATGAATTTGCTCTTTGAGAGGATAAACACTTTGTTGTTCTGAAAATCTCTCTAAGCAATTTCGTGTTTAAGTCACATATATATAGACCATTGGTGGTCATGAGTAAAGCCTTTGAAAAGTTGTGACTCTTGAAATTATTTTTCTGAAAATCCTGTCTGGTAATCGATTACAGTAATTGTGTAATCGATTACAGCTTTTAAAATTTGAATTAAAACATTTACTAACTGCTGGTAATCGATTACCAAAATTGTGTAATCGATTACACAGTCTAAAATTTCGAATTCAAATTTTTATAGCTGTTATAAAACGTATTTGGCCACTGGTAATCGATTACATCCTCTGGTAATCGATTACCAGAGAGTAAAACCTTTGAGAAACACTTTCTATTTTAAATCACTTGGCCAAACCTTTGCTAATTCAATTAGGAATTCCCTTCCTAATATTCTAGTGATCATCTTGATGTTGTGACTTGTAATCTTGAAGTATTGTCTTGAATTTTAATCTTGAAAAGCCCATTTGCATCAATTGCAACACATCATCATGATCATCATCAAAACATCAAAACCAATTGCATCTACAATCTCCCCCTTTTTGATGATGACAATACAATACCTGAAATCAAGATTCAAGCAAGCAACAAACAATTGTATATAGATAAAATGTGCATTCGTTTACTCCCCCTATATTTCAGAATTCATGATCACTTGATTTCTAAGTTTGTTAAGCTTTTTCTTAAGCTTTTTCTACAACCTTTTCTCCCCCTTTGGCAACATCAAAAAGCCAAAGAACTCGGAAACCAACACAGATATGACAAAGGAGTAGAAAAATATATAAATATCAGAGTATAAAACACAAGAAGCCAAACTCACAAAGAAGAAATAATCAAACCAGAATCCAAATAACTGAAAATGTCAACAACCACAAAACATCCAAGACTGAAATTTAAAAACCACAAAATAAGCAAAGTACTTAGCATAATAATGTAAATTCTAAGAAACTAAAAGCCAAAATACACGGCTTATAAAAGATAAATAATCAGAAACTAAAATCTAAGAAGACGGAGGTGGTGGTGGAAGATCGAAACTCTGACGAATGTATCCGACATCCTCTTCAAGCTGTGTAAGACGAATGTCCATACCGGCAAAGCGTGAATCTAACGAGTCGAAGCGGTCACCAACATAAGAACGAAGACCCCGTAATTCGGAGAGGACTTCATTCATGAGTGCGGAATCTTCACGTTGAGGGGGAGGTGAAGGAGTACGTTCATCTTGAGGAGGGAGTGCATCCTTCTTCAGCCATTGTCCATTCCGATCTTTACGATACCCAAAGGAGGTCACTGCACCAGCACCAATTGCAAAGGAACGCTTGACTTGAACAAAGGGTTCATCATCAAGCGGAATTTGAAAATGACGCAAAAACAGAGTAATCAAATGTGGATAAGGAAGAGGTGCATTGGCCCGTAATGCCTTATGCATTCGGTACCGAACCAAATGGGCCCATTCGATCTGACGACCGGTTAGAAAAGCCCACATAAGAATCAAATCCTCCTCAGAGGCTTGTGCTAAATTTGAAGACCGAGGAAGCAAAATTCTAACAATGATATAATGCATGATGCGATTATCAAAAGTTAATGACCCGGCCAACAATCTACCGGTCATTTCAGCTTGATATTTGCAGACCATGCGACGAGCATCATGACTCGAATAATAGAATTTCCAGTCATCAACAATGGTGCCCTCAAAAGGTGCACCTTGACTGGGTAAATGAGTCAAAGAAAAGAAAAGTGACTGATCAATGACCATAGAAGTACCATGCACCTCAGACATAATAATACCATCCTGAATTTTTAAATTGCAGTAGAAGACCTTTACAAGTTCAGGATAATATGGCAATTTAAATGACATGAAATCAACAAGACCAGAATTTTGAAACACTTGATAGCAATCAAACGTTTCATCATTAAAGAACTCTACGTCTAGGTACTTAGGGTCTAAGATTATTCTAGAAAAAAATTGAGAAAGGTACCGTAGACGTTGATCATCAGATGAAAACAGTGTTGATGATCTTGGAGATGACAAAGAAGGAGGAATAGGTGCTGTGGGTGCTCCGGATGGGCCGTGACGGCGATGGGCAGCAGCGGTAGCGGTGGAGGATGATCCCTTTCTCTTCTTTGATGGCTCTGCCATTTGATGAAGTTTTTCTGGATTTTGATCGGTGGAAGTGAAAGAGGAGTGAAAAAGAGGAAGATTGGGCTTTACGGGACGTGATTTGGTGAAGAATTGAGTGAGAATCGAAGGTTTGAAGTTCTAGGTATGGAGGAAAACGTGGAGGATGCTTTGGCTGCGCAGTAGCTCTGATTTCGTGAGTATTTATAGAAGATGACGCATTGTAATCGATTACAGGTATTGGTAATCGATTACAGGCCCAATAAGCCTTCTGGTAATCGATTACAGGATGTTGTAATCGATTACAGACTGCCTGTTCATGTGTAATCGATTACACTGGATGGTAATCGATTACCAGAGCCTATCCTAGGCTAGTTTCTAAGAGAATATCTATATTTATGCTCAAATACATCCTATATGACTAATTTTCACTACTAATACACTAAATTCAATCATTCAATTACTATATACACAAGAAATCATAAATTCTATCATAAAAACAAGAATTCAAACAAGATCAAACAAAATAATCTACAATCAAAAGGTAAAAGTAAATCAACCAATCAATCAACCAATCAATCCCTATTTTTCTAAATCTCTTACATCTAAGAGACCTAATTCTCTTCTAATAGAGAAGAACACTTCCTTGGGGAGAGGTTTAGTAAAAATATCAGCAAGTTGATTCTTAGTATCAACAAATTCTAATACACAATCTCCCTTTAAGACATGATCTCTAAGAAAGTGGTGTCTAATCTCTATATGTTTAGTTCTTGAATGTTGAACTGGGTTTTTGGATAGATTTATGGCACTAGTATTATCACACTTAATAGGTATGCGATCAAGAATGATGCCATAGTCAGATAATTGTTGCTTCATCCATAAAATCTGTGCACAACAACTACCGGCAGAGATATACTCCGCTTCAGCAGTAGATAAAGCAACACTGTTTTGTTTCTTACTATGCCATGAGACAAGAGCCGATCCAATAAATTGACAAGTTCCACTTGTACTTTTTCTATCAGTTTTAGATCCGGCAAAATCAGAATCAGAATATCCTATTAAGTTACATGTTGAATTCTTAGGATACCATAATCCTAAATTGATTGTTCCTAATAGATATCTCATGATTCTCTTTACTGCACTTAAATGTGATTGTTTGGGGTTGGATTAAAACCTAGCACACATGCATACACTAAACATAATATCAGGTCTACTAGCAGATAAATAAAGAAGAGATCCGATCATACCTCGATATTGTTTTATGTCTATAGACTGACCAGATTCATCTTTATCTAAGTAACAATTAGTGCTCATCGGTGTAGACATGTGTTTTGCACTATCCATCCCAAATCTTTTGATCAATTCCTTGCAGTATTTGGATTGATTGATGAATATACCTTCTTGAGTTTGCTTGATTTGTAATCCCAGAAAGTACTTTAGTTCTCCCATCATTGACATTTCAAATTCACTTTGCATATCAAGGGAAAACTCCTTGCACAATGAATCATTAGTGGATCCAAAAATTATATCATCAACATATATTTGAACCAACAAAATATCATTATGCTTTCTCTTTATGAATAATGTGGTATCCACTTTACCTCTGGAGAATTCTTTTTCTAGAAGAAAATTACTTAATCGTTCATACCATGCCCTAGGGGCTTGTTTCAAACCATAAAGAGCCTTTTGTAATTTATAAACATGGTTTGGTTTATCAGAAATTTCAAAACCAGGGGGTTGTTCAACATATACTTCTTCTTGAATTAAGCCATTTAGAAAGGCACTCTTAACATCCATTTGATAAAGTTTAAAATTCATTATGGATGCATATGCCAATAGCATTCTAATGGCTTCTAATCTTGCAACAGGAGCATATGTTTCTTCATAGTCTATTCCTTCTTCTTGATTGTACCCTTTTGCTACTAACCTGGCTTTATTTTTAATAATTATACCATGTTCATCTAGTTTATTTCTAAAAACCCATTTTGTTCCTATGATAGGATAATTTTCAGGTTTTTCTACTAATTTCCACACATTATTTCTTTCAAATTGGTTTAATTCTTCTTGCATGGAAATGATCCAATTATCATCTATTATGGCTTCTTTTATATTTTTAGGTTCAATCATGGATACAAAAGCCATATTATTGCATAAATCTTTCAGAGAGTGTCTAGTTGTTACCCCTTTTGAGATATCACCAATAATGTTGTCGAGGGGATGATCTCTTGAAGTTTTCCATTCTCTTGGGAGTGCATCATTGGATTTGCCTTCTTCTGGAGGATCTTCATTGTTTCCTTTGTCATTTCCTTTGGAATCTTGTTCATGAATGTTCATATGTTCTAAAGAATCTGCAATGTCATCTAGCATATTCTTTGTTGACAATATAGCATTAGATTCATCAAAGGTAACATGAATGGATTCCTCTATATTCATAGTTCTCTTATTATATATTCTATATGCTTTGCTTTGTAAAGAATATCCAAGAAAAATGCCTTCATCAGATTTTGCATCGAATTTTCCTAGATTATCTTTACCATTAATAAGTACAAAGCACTTGCAACCAAAAACATGTAGATGAGAAATATTAGGTTTTCTACCATTAAATAACTCATATGGGGTTTTCTTTAAAATAGGTCTTATCAAGGCTCTATTCATGATGTAACATGCAGTATTGACAGCTTCAGCCCAAAAATACTTTGGAAGAGAAGTATCATTTAATAAAGTTCTTGCAATTTCTTCCAATGACCTATTTTTCCTCTCAACAACTCCATTTTGTTGAGGGGTTCTTGGCGCAGAAAAATTATGTTCAATACCATGTTCATCACAAAATAATTCAAAATCTTTATTTTCAAATTCACCCCCATGATCACTTCTAATGGATGCAATCTTGAGATTTTTCTTGTTTTGTATGACTTTAGCAAGTTTCCTAAATGCTTGGAATGAATCACTTTTATGTGTAATAAATAATGTCCAAGTATATCTAGAGAAATCATCAACTATAACTAAAGCATAGTAATTTCCTCCAAAACTCATGGTTCTAGATGGACCAAATAGATCCATATGCAATAACTGTAATGGTCGAGTGGTTGAAACAACATTTTTAGATTTGAATGAGACTCTTGTTTGTTTGCCCTTTTGACATGCATCGCATAGTTTATCTTTTTCAAATTTCAATTTAGGCAAACCAACTACTAAATCTTTTGAAATTAATTTATTTAAGTGATCCATGTTTATGTGAGCAATTCTTTTATGCCATAACCATGGATCATCATCTTTACTAAGAAAGCAATGATTGTTTTCTTGTTTTATGCTTAAGTCTATCATGTAAACATTATTGACTCTATGTCCTACATGCTTTATATTAATGTCATGCTTATGTTCTATAAGACATTTCTGAGAATCAAATGATACTAGATAGCCTTTGTCGCATAGTTGACTAACGCTAAGCAGGCTGTGCTTAAGGCCTTCAACAAGTAGAACATTTTCAATGGAGTTTGAAGAATTTGTACCTATTTTACCCACTCCAAGAATTCTACCTTTGTTGTTGTCACCATATGTTACATGCCCGCTTTTCTTTGGAGATATGTGTGTAAAATTTGATGCATCTCTAGTCATATGTTTTGAGCATCCGCTATCTATGTACCACTTCTTTCTCAAAGATACCTGCATAATCAAGTTTTTGACTTAGGTACCCAAATTTTATTGGGTCCTTGCATGTTAGTATAAACTGAGGATCCTTTTGGGACCCATATCATTTTAATGTTACTGTAATTTTTCTTGAAGTAGCAAGTTGATATGCCATGTCCTCTTCTTCCACAGTAAAAACAAGTGATAGAATTAGAATTACATTTTTGTGTGGAAGTGGAAAAGTTTTTATGAACCTTTTGTAGTTTTTCAGATTTATACCCTAGTATATTTTTATTAGACACATATCTTTGTTTACTTAATATAACATCTAAATTATTTCTACTATATGAAAATTTTGCAAGTGAATTTTTTAACTCTTTAATTTCTTTTACATATTTATCACAACAACTACAAGAATCTGTTATTTTCTTGTCATTAATAGTGGAGATATTAACTTTTTCATTTGTTTTAGAGATTGAGACTTCATTTCTAAGATGATCTAATTCTTTGTTTAATTTTGAAATTTCATTTTCTAAATTTAAAATTGTTTTCTTTGATGATGAAACTAATTTTGCAAGTTTAATTGATTCTTTATGCAAATCAGCAAATGCATCTTGCAATTCATCAAAAGAAATAGATAAGTTGTTTGAAGATGTTACCTCTTCATCACTTTCGTAACTTTTTGCCATAAGGCAAAGATTTATCTCTTCATTTTCAGAATCTTCAGAGGATTCCAAATCATTTTCATCCGACGTGATGTATGCTTTCTTTAGTTTCTTCTCACTATGATTTTTCTTTTCAGATTTTTCCATCTTTTTCTTGAAGATGGGACAATCAACCCTCAGATGTCCAGGTTGATTGCATTCAAAGCATTTTAGAGTAGAGGATGAATTTTCTGTCCTTCTCTTTGATTTAAAATTTGGTCGCCTCTGATTTCCTCTTACTTTAAGAAATTTGTTGAATCTTTTTACAAAGAGACTTAGATCATCATCATCATCTGCATCATTATCCTGATCACTTTCTTCTTGAATTGAGGATGATGCTTTAAGATCAATTCCTTTCTTTTTCTTGTCATTTTCTTCATTTTGGTGCAATCTCAATAGTTCCATCTCGTGTTCTTGCAACTTACCAAATAAAGTGGCAAGAGACATGTTAGACAAATCTCTTGATTCAGAAATAGCCGTTACTTTGGGTTTCCATTCTCTACTTAAACATCTTAGCACCTTGTTTATAAGATCTTCATTTTGAAATTCTTTGCCTAAGGCTGCTAGATGATTTACTATATGTGTAAATCTCTTTTGCATACTCTGAATATTTTCATTTGCATTCATTCTAAATAATTCATACTCATGAGTTAGTGCATTTATCCTAGATCTTTTAACATCTGTAGTTCCTTCATGTGTTAATCGAAGAGTGTCCCACATTTCCTTAGCACTCTTACAATTTGAAACTCTAAAATATTCATCCATTCCTAGGGCAGATGTTATTATGTTTTTGGCTTTTAGGTTGTATTGTACTCGTTTTCTATCCTCTTCAGACCATCTATCTCTAGGTTTTTCTATGGTTATGCTTTCACTTGATGAACTACCATCTATTGAAACTCTTTCTACTGTGGTGGGTATATAAGGCCCTATTTCTATGGATTCCCAGATATTTAGATCTATTGCCTCGATAAAAATTTGCATTCGGGTTTTCCAGTAGTGGTAATCCTCTCCATTAAAGATTGGAGGTCTATTGATAGAATTCCCTTCTGGAAATAAGGAATTTGCTGAGGCCATCTTTTTCTTGAAGCTTCTAAACTTTGTACAAGAATGAAGCTCTGATACCACTTGTTAGACAAGTGGCCTCAGATATCTTAAGAAGGGGGGGGGTTGAATTAAGATAGTCCAAACTGTTTCCCCTAATTAAAAAAATCTATTTCACTTTTTACTCAAGTTATGAATTCCCTTAATGACAATCTTCTTAAATATTAATTCAAATGAAGCAACTTGAATATGAATATAAAGCAATAATAAATAAAGGAGATTAAGGGAAGAGAAAATGCAAACTCAGTTTTATACTGGTTCGGCCACACCCTTGTGCCTACGTCCAGTCCCCAAGCAACCCGCTTGAGAGTTCCACTATCTTGTAAATTCCTTTTACAAGTTCTAAACACACAAGGACAATCCTTCCTTTGTGTTTAGAGATCCTTTACAACAAGAGACTCACAGTCTCTTAATCCCTTAGAGAATGAGAAGAAGAAGAGGAACAAATCTCTCTAGAAAGAGATGGATTTTACAGATTGAGCACTCAAATAATTCCTTAATGAATTGCAATTGAATTGGCCAAGGAATTCTTAAGAGGATAAAATGAATTTGCTCTTTGAGAGGATAAACACTTTGTTGTTCTGAAAATCTCTCTAAGCAATTTCGTGTTTAAGTCACATATATATAGACCATTGGTGGTCATGAGTAAAGCCTTTGAAAAGTTGTGACTCTTGAAATTATTTTTCTGAAAATCCTGTCTGGTAATCGATTACAGTAATTGTGTAATCGATTACAGCTTTTAAAATTTGAATTAAAACATTTACTAACTGCTGGTAATCGATTACCAAAATTGTGTAATCGATTACACAGTCTAAAATTTCGAATTCAAATTTTTATAGCTGTTATAAAACGTATTTGGCCACTGGTAATCGATTACATCCTCTGGTAATCGATTACCAGAGAGTAAAACCTTTGAGAAACACTTTCTATTTTAAATCACTTGGCCAAACCTTTGCTAATTCAATTAGGAATTCCCTTCCTAATATTCTAGTGATCATCTTGATGTTGTGACTTGTAATCTTGAAGTATTGTCTTGAATTTTAATCTTGAAAAGCCCATTTGCATCAATTGCAACACATCATCATGATCATCATCAAAACATCAAAGCCAATTGCATCTACATGTTATCCCCACATTGTTTTCAAAGAAAGTGAATGATCCGGTAGTTGAACAGGTGACAATGAACGGCCCTGGTACAAAGAAGGAAATAGGCCAACCTAGTGGGACCGGCAAGGATGCAGATCATGATGAAATTCTGAAACTGATCCAGAAGAGCGAGTATAAAGTGGTAGACCAGCTGCTGCAAACTCCCTCCAAAATATCTATCTTGTCTTTGCTGTTGAACTCAGAAGCACACCGTGAGGCTCTAATGAAGGTGTTAGACCAAGCTTTTGTGGAAAAGGACGTGACTGTTAATCAGCTGGACAGTATAGTAGGAAACATTACTGCATGCAATAATTTAAGTTTCAGCGATGAAGAGCTTCCTGAGGAGGGAAGAAACCACAATCTGGCGTTACACATATCAGTGAACTACAAGTCTGATGCTTTGTCAAATATACTTGTGGACACTTGTTCCGCATTGAATGTAATGGCCAAAACAACATTAGATCAACTCTCCTACCAGGGGCCTTCCATGAGAAGAAGCGGGGTAGTCGTCAAAGCTTTTGATGGATCAAGGAAGTCAGTCATTGGGGAGGTCGACTTACCTATTATAATCGGACCATCTGTTTTCCAAATTACATTCCAGGTGATGGACATCCGTGCTACATATAGTTGTCTGTTGGGTAGGCCGTGGATCCATGAAGCGGGGGCCGTGACATCAACCTTGCATCAAAAGCTGAAGTTTGTCAGAAATGGGAGATTGGTTATTATGAGTGGAGAAGAAGCTTTGCTGGTTAGTCATTTGTCAGCCTTTTCCTTCATTGGTGCTGATGAAACTAAAGGAACTTCTTTCCAAGGCCTGACTGTGGAGAATAAGGAGCCAGAGAAGAATGAAGTGTCTTTTGCCACTTGGAAGAGTGCACATAAAGTGGTGCAGGAAGGAACAGGCGTGGGACTGGGAAAAGTTGTGCAGTTGCTAGAGAGTAAAAACCGTGAAGGACTGGGGTTTGCTTCTTTTGCAAGATCCTCAAAGAACAGTGTTGGGTCGAGCTCCATTAGTAGCACCTTTTGTAGTGCCGGGTTCATCAACGACTTGCCAGAAGCCAATGTCGTCTTGGAAGCTGTTCCTAAAGAGATAGTGCCAGCATTTGTTACACCTGGAAGACTTGTTCGCAACTGGGACGCGGTTAACATCCCTTCAGTAGTTCATGCGTCAAAGTAATATGTCTTTGTTTTTCTGTTTTTTTTTTTTTCAAAAAGATCATTTCATCTAGCCCAGGACGAAAGTGCAATCATGTAGGGCTATTTTGTATCAAGTACTACTTTTTATTAAGGAAAAATGTGGTTTATCCCGATGTCTATATTTATTGCTTTTTCTGGAAAATGGTAACACAAAAAAACCCAAAAATATTTTTATTTTTTTTATTTCATTTTTATTTTCAATCAATTTCAAGAGTCTGCATTGTTCACTCATTCTCTAAAATCAATCATCAATCACATGCAGACTAAGCATCAACGAGCCCGTTGAGCATAATAACCCTACACTCTCTCCCAACTTCGAATTTCCTGTCTACGAGGCTGAAGAGGAGGAGGATGAAGAAATTCCAAATGAAATTGGTTGACAAGGCTAGTCCGAAGGATGATTTCCCTTTACCTCACATCGATGTATTGGTTGACAACACTGCTAAGTCCAAAGTCTTCTCCTTCATGGACGGTTTCTCTGGATACAATCAGATCAAGATGGCAGTTGAAGACAGAGAAAAGACATCTTTCATCACGCCTTGGGGCACCTTTTGTTACAGGGTGATGCCTTTCGGGTTGATAAATGCAGGTGCCACTTACCAAAGAGGCATGACTACTCTCTTTCATGACATGATGCACAAATAGATAGAAGTGTACGTGGATGATATGATCGTTAAGTCGGGTAATGAAGAAGAACATGTCGAATATTTGCTTAAGATGTTTCAACGGCTAAGGAAATATCAACTACGGCTGAATCCCAACAAATGTACTTTCGGTGTTAGATTTGGAAAACTCTTGGGTTTCATTGTTAGCCAGAAAGGTATTGAGGTAGACCCCGACAAGGTCAGAGCTATCAGGGAAATGCCTGTTCCACAAACAGAGAAACATGTGAGAGGTTTTCTTGGACGGTTGAATTACATCTCCCGTTTCATTTCGCACATGACAACCACGTGCAGACCCGTATTCAAGCTGCTTCGAAAAGATCAGGGTGTTGTTTGGACTGAAGATTGTCAAAAGGCTTTTGATCGCATCAAGAATTATCTGCTAGAACCTCCAATTCTTATCCCTCCAGTTGAGGGAAAGCCTCTGATTATGTACTTGATTGTGTTAGAAGATTCTATGGGTTATGTGCTTGGACAACAAGACGAGACCGGAAGGAAAGAGCATGCCATTTACTACTTGAGCAAGAAGTTTACAGATTGTGAGTCCAGGTACTCCCTACTTGAGAAGACTTGTTGTGCACTAGCATGGGCTGCCAAGCGTCTTCGCCACTACATGATTAACCACACCACCTGGTTAATATCCAAGATGGACCCGATCAAGTATATCTTTGAGAAACCAGCTTTGACAGGAAGAATTGCTCGTTGGCAGATGTTGTTGTCCGAGTATGACATCGAGTACCGCACTCAGAAAGCCATCAAGGGTAGTATTCTTGCTGATCATTTGGCTCACCAACCAATTGAGGACTACCAACCCATCAAGTTTGACTTTCCTGATGAAGAGGTTATGTATTTGAAGATGAAGGATTGTGATGAACCATTGCCTGGAGAAGGTCCAGATTCCGAGTCTAGATGGGGCTTGATATTTGATGGAGCAGTGAATGTCTTTGGCAACGAAATTGGGGTAGTTATTATCACTCCTGAAGGTAATCATCTCCCTTTCGCTGCAAGGTTACAGTTCGATTGTACCAACAATATGGCAGAATATGAAGCATGTATCCTGGGCATTGAAGAAGCCATTGACTTGAGAATCAAGAATCTTGACATTTACGGGGATTCAGCGCTGGTAATCAATCAGATCAAAGGAGAATGGGAAACTCGCCATCCCGGTTTAATTCCATACTAAGACTACGCAAGGAATTTGTTAACTTTCTTCAACAAGGTGGAGCTTCACCACATCCCTTGTGATGAAAACCAGATGGCGGATGCGTTAGCAACTTTATCCTCCATGTATGAAGTGAGTCACCGGAACAATTTGCCAACAATCAGAATTCAGCGCCTCGAGAGGCCCGCTCATGTGTTTGCAGTCGAAGAAGTTGTGGATGATAAGCCATGGTTCCATGATATCAAGTGTTTTCTCCAGAGTCAGGAATATCCACTCGGAGCATCCAACAAAGACAAGAGAACCTTGAGAAGATTGTCTGGTAACTTCTTTTTGAACGGTGATGTTTTATACAAAAGGAACTTTGACATGGTACTACTCAGGTGCGTAGACAAGCAAGAAGCAGAACTTTTGATGCATGAGATACATGAAGGCTCCTTTGGAACTCACTCCAATGGACATGCAATGGCTAGGAAGTTGCTAAGAGCAGGTTATTACTGGATGACAATGGAGACAGATTGTTGCAAGCATGCCAGGAAGTGCCACAAATGCCAGATTTATGCTGACAGAATTCATGTACCACCAACTACACTTAATGTTCTTTCTTCTCCATGGCCTTTCTTTATGTGGGGCATCGATATGATTGGTAGAATCGAACCGAAAGCTTCAAACGGGCATCGTTTCATTCTAGTGGCTATTGATTACTTCACCAAGTGGGTTGAAGCGGCATCCTATGCAAATGTGACTAAGCAAGTGGTAGTTCGTTTTATCAAGAATCAGATCATCTGCCGCTATGGTGTGCCCAACAGAATCATTACAGATAATGGAACAAATTTGAACAACAAGATGATGAAAGATCTGTGTGAAAAATTCAAGATTGAGCATCACAATTCTTCTCCTTACAGACCTCAGATGAATGGCGCAGTTGAAGCTGCAAACAAAAACATCAAGAAGATAGTGCAGAAGATGGTGATCACATACAAAGACTGGCATGAGATGTTACCTTATGCTTTACATGGATATCGCACTTCCATGCGTACCTCAACAGGGGCAACTCCCTTTTCTTTGGTGTATGGCATGGAAGCAGTACTCCCTGTGGAGGTTGAGATTCCATCAATGAGAGTTCTAATGGAGGCCCAATTGTTAGACGCTGAATGGTGCCAAAGCAGATATGATCAGTTCAATCTAATTGAAGAGAAATGTCTGAATGCCTTGTGCCACGGACAACTTTATCAACAGAGGATGAAGCAAGCTTTTGACAAGAAAGTTCGTCCTCGTGTGTTCCAAGAAGGAGATCTCGTGCTCAAGAAGGTTTTATCTTTCCAACCCGATTCCAGGGGCAAGTGGACGCCTAATTACGAGGGTCCATATGTCATCAAGAGAGCTTTCTCCGGTGGTGCTTTGACTCTTACGACTATGGATGGTGATGAGCTCCCTCGTCCTGTGAATGCTGATGCAATCAAGAAATACTTTGTCTAAAAAATAAAAGAATAGCTCAGTAAGTCGAAAACCCGAAAGGGCGGCTTAGGCAAAAATGAGCATCTCGGTAGATCGAAAACCCGAAAAGGGCGGTCCAAGCAAAAATTAGAGACATAAAACAGAAAATAATCATCCTGATAGGTCGAAAACCCGAAAGGGCGATCTATGCAAAAGTTAAGGATCAAAAGACAAAGTAACTGCATTGAGCTGATCTTTATTCACTTGGGGCACAATCAAATGTCAAAGAAGCTCTGAATTTGAAGCATCCAAACAGTGGAATTCAAAGTTGTCAGGGGAACAGCGGTTATTGTGTTCAATGTACCTCCAATTTATATTTACCATTTTCTGAACTTTGTAAGATCCGTGGAGCCATGCCATTGGCAGGTCACCACTCTTTAAAATAAATTTGAGCCCATTGCCTTTCATTTGGAATTCTCATTTATTCAGTTTATAAAACCTTTTCTATTTTTGATGGTAGCATTTGAAACAAATTTTTTTCTCCAAAAATTCTTTTTTCATGTCTTTTTGGAAAAGCACAAATAACAAAACATATTTTCTTTGAACTCATGAATAAGTGAAGGGTACGTCAATAGCTATCCTGAGAACGGATAAGCTCTGCAGGCTGAACGTGGTCAAACGCTAAAAAGAAAAAAAAAAGAAAAAAAAAACAAGAAATAAGCATGACCACGGAAGCACTAGTTCTTCTACCAGGTTTTGGATTGGCACGTTCTTCCCAAGAAGTGTTTACTCCCCATCAGTTGCGGCGTATGTCGGGCTTTACCCCATCAATGTTTTGGTATGTTCCCAGTGGCATCATCCCCATTGAGGATTGCCGAGTGTTCATGATGCTACGTCGGGTCACTTCTCATCTTATCCGTCCAATCTTGTCTCATCAAGTCAATCCTTCATACAATTATACAAGTCAATCCTCCATACGGTTATACAAGTTGTGTGGTCATTCATGCATTCATACATTCATGCATATACAACATACAGGCAACATCATTCATACATGGTTGCATTAACCACCCTGAGTCTCTTTTCGCCAAGTGGCAGTTCCTTAACGAACAGCTTGAGCATTTTCTTATCCAGTCTTTTGTCGTCAGTAGCAAGTTCGGCAACAACCCGAGCAGCTGGCATTTACCTTTGTTTCATGTCGTCAGTGGCAAGTTCGGCAACAACCCGAGCAGCTGGCATTTACCTTTGTTTCCTCTCGTCGGTGGCAAGTTCGGCAACAACCCGAGCAGCTGACATTTATCCCCAATGAAATCATGTTATCCCTAATAAAGTCGGACCCCGTTTCTTTAACAGACTCAAGTCCCCTTTTGTTTTGTTATCCCCAACCGAGTCATCTTTACTGTATTGCATTCATACTTACATCGCGAGCATTTACGACACTACATGCAAAACATCACATGCATAGCATCGCATTCACAAGCATTTTGCAGTTAAAATCGGTCAAAAATGGTGTACTCTATATTTAAGTCTCTTCGACCTGTCGATCTAAAAATCTTACTTTTTAAATCTCCATAAAGAAGAAACTTAAATAGGGGCATCTGTCATCCCCCATTTTTGACCTATTGTCAATTCATTGCTCTCGTCTTTTAAACCGGAAATTTTTGTCGTTTCAGACGAAATTTCGGCAGGGAGTTATGTTAAAATACCTCATTTTTGTCCCGAAGGCGACCATTTTTATTTTATTTTTATTATATTTATTGGTTATTTTCATTTTTCTTTGTTTTTATTTACCTTCTTATTATTGGTTTTTTTTTCTTTCTACTTTTATTTTCATTTTTTATTGTTGCTGTTTTTTTTGTATTGTTTCTATTTATTTATTTTAAGTCATTTTTAGGTCCATTATTTTGTCCAGGCCCAGAGGGACATTTTTTGTCTTTGTATTATTTTATACTGTCCTTTAAATATTGCATTCAATGCACAGTAAGAGTCAGAGAATCTGTCAGAATTACAATACCAGTCAATACTACCACTGGCCACCACTCAACGCCACCCTCCTCCTCCGTGAACCACCAACACAAAAGAAAAAAAAAACAAAATCATCATGTTCATACTATTCACTTCCTTCTCTAGAAATCAAAACATTAGAACAGAAACGCACACAAACACAGTAACCCACTCACTCACGCGGCCTAAAGCATACTAAATCACACACCCACGCCACGCCACCACAAAACGGAAATCACACCCTAAACCAAAAAACAAAACACGCCGCCTTCAATTACATAACCCACACAACCCAAGCTGCAACCGATTTTACTCTGAAGCTTAAACGATAACATAAGGATAAAGGTAGTTCACTTTTTTTTTTCTAAGATTCAAGGCTAGATCTAGGCTTTATCAGTACTGGTTTTAAAAAAAATAACTGTGGATTCAAGAACTAGGAAAAAAAGGAATTCAGAATATGTAGTTTTTTTTTTTTTTTGCATCATATTTACTTTATGCCCTTGCATTTTTTTTATTTTCTTTATTCATTTTCCAGCACCGTATCTATATTACGCCTTGCATTTTATTTTCCAGTATCATATTTATTTTTTGTCTTGCATTTTTTATTCTATTTTGATTTCATGCATCATATTTATTTTATGCTCTTGCATTTTTTATTTTCTTTATTCATTTTCCAGCACCATATCTATTTTACGCCTTGCATTTTATTTTCCAGTATCATATTTATTTTTTGTCTTGCATTTTTTATTCTATTTTGTTTATTTTTATTTTATGCATCATATTTACTTTATGTCGTTTTTTTTATTTTTATTTTATGTATCATATTTATTTTTTTTTGTCTTGCATTTTTTATTCTATTTTGTTTATTTTTATTTTATGCAGCATATTTACTTTATGTCGTGCATTTTTTTTTTATGTATCATATTTATTTTTTTGTCTTGTATTTTTTATTCTATTTTGTTTATTTTTATTTTATGCAGCATATTTACTTTATGTCGTGCATTTTTTTTTATGTATCATATTTATTTTTTTGTCTTGCATTTTTTATTCTATTTTGTTTATTTTTATTTTATGCATCATATTTACTTTATGTCGTGCATTTTTTTTATGTATCATATTTATTTTTTGTCTTGCATTTTTTATTTTGTTTTGTTTATTTTTATTTTATGCATCACATTTACTTTATGTCTTGCATTTTTTTTTATTATTTATTTTTAGCATCATGCTTATTTTATAGCATTATATTTATTTTTATGTCTTGCATTTTGTTTTCTTTATTTATTTTATGCACCATATTTATTTATTGTTTTGCATTTCATGCATTTTTTATTATTTCTTCTAGCATATTTATTTTAATGCATTTGCAATTTTTTATCTGTTACTTTTTATTATTTTTGTCATTTATTTTATTGCCAATTAGAATGTATCTAGGTCCAATGTAAATAAAAATATAAATGAGAATATGCACCGACACCCACACTAATTTTTATGCTTTATGCCGAGGACGATAATGTAATTATGACCGTATCCGAGGAAAAGGACCCTCACTTGATCCAACGTCATTTTGAGGGATCCGGCGCATTTGGACCTATCTCTGCATAACTTAGTCTCTGGACTTTAGGACTTAATCGAAATTTTCATTAAAAAAAAAAAATCAAAATCAAATAGTCAAAACCCAAAAAACATTTTATAATCAAAATCCCAAAAAAAGGTCAATCTTTGTTTTTATCTTCTTAATCAAAATTTAATCAATCAAACATTTTCCAATTTAAAATCAACCAAACTCACATTCTATTCTTCTATGCCTTTACGGCTTCTTATCTTTCTTAAACTTTTGTTTCAAACTTTAAAATCAACCAAAACCAATCACTCGGCTTTTTACCCCGAACTACATGATTTTGATCCCATTTGGGTATGTAGGCAAAAGACTTTGTCTTTCCAAATCAACAAAATAACAAAAACATTTTTCTTTCTTTTAAACTCATCACTTTAATTCTTATACACTTAAGCATTTATTTTACAAACAAATAATCATTTTAGCATAAAGATAAAAATAAGCAAGAGGTTCCTATAGAGTACTATAGACGTTTAGGGTGCTAATACCTTCCCTTTGCGTAACCAACCCCCGGACCTTGATCTCTCTTAAAAATAGGGTTTTTTCGAACTTTCTCCCTTTTCCTCGGAAAAATAAAAGATCGGTGGTGAATCTTAAAATTGCGAGTCAACGCTAATTAATAGCCTGATATCCAAAAATCACCGCGACAGGTAGGTTGCGATAGATGGCGACTCCATTGGGGAGTTATTAGAGAGTTATGTCATTGTATCAGTGTGTAATGTTTTATCGTGCCTTCTTCTTTATTTATGTTCCCTTTTCTCTTTTTTATCTTTCATTTTGTCCATATTTGTACATAATCTTTTCTATGTTATTGTGTTTGGCATGTGTCTGCCTATCTATTACATTTGTAGCTAGAAATATTTTTGTTATATGCACACATGGCACCTACACCTTTGCATACACGTTGAGATATTAGGCCCTATACCCGGGTCTGTGTGAGAAATGGGGAGAGGAGGTCGATCTGTGGTCATGTTGGGTCTCCGACTTGCTTGATAATAGTGAAGCCTCATCTAGAGTTTTCCTTTTTTGATAATGCATTGTTGCTGTTAGTCCTTACTGCCACAATATTGTTACCTAAGAGGATGATATCTCTAGAAGCCAGTAAAGTTATGTGCAACCACCCTTGGGAACTATCACTAGAAGTGGACTGTTGGTTCCTTTCCGTTAGGTTCCTGAATTAGGGGCACAAAGCAAACTTACTCTGGCTTGTTCCTTGATCGCATCATACATATCTTCATGGCATCATAATGGACATATCATTCCTTCATTTATCATTTACCGTATTCATGCATTGCATTTGCATAAGTCATTGCATTATCATACATCTTCATTTGGCATGCTTTTGTTCTGCCAATCACATAGATTCTATTTTCATCATCTGCATGTTATGTTCACGCATGCATGATCATGACACATAGTTTCTCATATCTTGCATTTTCCTAAAAGAAACAAAAAAAGAAAACACAAAAAACAAAAAAAAAGGAACAGAAAGAAAGTCACAATGAAGCATGAAAGTTTACACCGCATTCTTAGTTACATGTGCTGGGTACCATGATGATAGCTATAAACAAACCATGCTGGGATTATACACTCATTTCTCTTGAAAAATGATTGAAAATCACGTGAGCATGGTACCTCATGCCTTTTTAACTAGGAAAAGGGTGGTTCTTCGGGCATCTCATGTTGATCTCATAATTATGTTTGTCATGCATGGCATAAGTGTGCCCTAATCATTCATCTCTATGATAGGTTGTTGAAGTATTGGAAATCAAAATTTCTATTCTTGTGAACATAGGGTCAAAACAAGCACATGCTTTTAAGAAAAGGTTTTCATCAAGTCAAGGTCAAGTATGGAAGTAACCAGCTTGCAAAGTTATGGCAGAAGATAGATTGAGTTTACATAGCTTCTTCGGCTACTGCCAACACATGATTGAGCTAAATAATTTACAAAATTAGGGACTTTTGATGTCCATGTCTTATTTCTAATTGCACTTTGACTCTGACAAGATGTAATGAACAATGTTGCTTTAATCTGAATTGATTCGACCCTATGTTCTACTGAATGCCCTATGTAAATTTGCAATACTTCAACAATGTATTGTTCACATACATCTATGCTTATTTTTTCTTTTCACATTGGTTGCATTGCTCATTTCATTCTTTCCTTGAAAGCTGACATGTAATCATTGTGATCAAAAGGAAAGAACACACTTTACAGCGCTCTTACCGAATGCGTGCCAAAGCTAGAGTGATGAGTGAAATAAAGGAGGTGCAAGAGCAGATGAAGGCCGACATGGAGCCCATGAAAGAGCAAATGCCCACAATGATGGAATCCATGATGAGTATGAGAAAAATGATAGAGGTCAACACAGTTACAGTCGTTGCCGCAAGTACTGCCACTGAGGTGGACCCGACTCACCCATCTAGCATCAATCAAGCAAGTCATCTAGTCCCAGATATGATAGGTCAGGGAGGCGAAGCATTGGGAAGTACAGGCAGCCCCCATTTTGTGCAAGTCCAAAGTAAGCATTCCTTCCGACCATATGGCTTGCCTCCCAACTATACACCACCCAATGTTGCACACGCTCCCGATGAGAATGTTGATAACTCCGCTCCCATACCCATTGAGAGCCAACAACACAAATCTGGTCATGCACAGGTCCCTCAACCCATGGGAGAGAGACCTGAAGTACCCCGAGACCACACTCTAGCCAACTTCGAGCCTCACCTCGGATATGCCACTAAGGGGCAAGCATTTGGTGGCATGCCACTGCCAAACCCTTTGGGGGGCCCTCAGTATCGCCCACAACCACATCTACAATGATGTAGCACCATGTGGAGCTTGTAGGCCTTGGATCTTCTTCATCAATGGAGTTCTTTGCTTCTTAAAGTTCAATGGCAGTAGAATGGAGAAGGAAGAAAGATGATTGGAGACGCCACTTCAAGGAGAAGATGAGTTAAGAACAAGTTCACCACCATAGGAAGCCATGGATAAGAGCTTGAAAGTAGAAGAAAATGAGTGGAGGGAGAAAGAGAGAAGGAGCACAAAATATTATGCCTTAGATGAGGTCTGAACTTTGAAGTTTAATTCTCAAATGATCGAAATTGAAAAAATACATACACATGACCTCTATTTATAGCCTAAGTGCCACACAAAATTCGAGGGAAATTTGAATTTTTATTCAAATTTCACTTGAATTTGAAATTGTTGAGCCAAATGTTGGAGCCAAATTTTCACTAATTATGATTAGTGAATTTTAGCTATGGTTCAACCCACTAATCCAAGATCACGTCCAAGATTCTACACTAAGTGTGCTTATGTGTCATAAGACATGTAAAGCATGAAGCACATGCACAAAGTATGACTATATGATGTGGCAATGGGGTGTAGCAAGCAAATGCTCACCTCCCCCTTTAAAATTTAATTGGATTGGGCTTCTCCCAATTCAACTAAATTTATTTCCCAACACACACATCAAATATTCACTTTATCCATGTGAAATTACAAAACTACCTCTAATACAAAAACTAGTCTAGGTGCCCTAAAATATAAGGGCTAAAAAATCCTACATTTCTATGGTACCCTACCTACATTATGGAGCCCAAAATACAAGGCCCAAAAATAATGAAATCCTATTTTAATATGTACAAAGATAAGTGCACCCAACCTTGGCCCATCGGCTCAAAAATCTACCCTGAGGTTCATGAGAACCCTAGGGCCTTCTTCAGCAGCTCTAGCCCAATTCTCTTGGAGCCTCTTGCTCATGGCTCTGGTGACTGGTCCCTTATTAGGGAGGATTGCATCATCCCCTCCCCCTTGAAGATGACTTGACCTCAAATCTGTTGGTTCCTCCTCCTCAATATCAGTTCCACCTGCAAAAGGAATTAAATAAAAAATGTTAAAAATGGTGTTGACTCCATATTCTTCTATGAGGTCCAACCTATAGGCATTATTATTGATCCTCTCTGAGACCTAAAAAGGTCCATCCCCTCTAGGGCTAAGCTTAGATTTCCTTTTAGTAGGGAATCTATCCTTCCTAAGATGGAGCCAAACCCAATCCTCCTCATTAAGAACTAGCTCCTTTCTTCCTCTATTACCTTTAGTTGAATACACCTTTGTTTGGTTCTCTATTAGGTTCTTAACCCTCTCATGCAACTTCTTTACAAACTCTGACCTAGATTTCCCTTCTTTATGTATAAAAGAAGTGTCAAGTGGGATAGGAATGAGGTCGAAGGGTGTCATGGGATTGAACCCATAGACAACCTCAAAAGTGGATTTCTTGGTGGATCTATGAACCCCCTGTTGTAGGCAAATTCTACATGAGGAAGATACTCATCCCAAGACTTATGGTTGCCTTTCAGAAAAGCCCTTAAAAAGGTGGATAAAGACCTATTCACTACCTTTATTTTGCCCATCAGTTTGTGGATGGCAAGTGGTAGAGAAAAGAAGCTTAGTTCCTAGCTTAGCCCATAAGGTTTTCCAGAAGTGGCTAAGGAACTTAGCATCTCTATCTGACACAATTGTCCTAAGCAAACCATGGAGTCATACAACTTGTCAGAATAAGAGTTTTGAGATGTGGGAAGCATCATCCACCTTGTGGCATCATATAAATTGTGACATCTTGCTAAACCTATCCACCACCACAAAGATAGAGTCTACACCTCTTTGGGTTCTAGGAAGCCCAAGGAAAAAGTCCTTACTAATGTCTACCCAAGGTGCAGATGGGATGGAACAAGCCACACACCTAGTGCAATGCTTATGGACATTGTTGGATTTCCCCTGTAGTTGCTTTTTGTTCCACTCTTTCTTCGTTCAAATATATTCAAGGGAAATCCGATTTGCTGGAAAGTGCATCGGATCATCAAGTATTTAAAAATTAAAATGGATGAATCTGAGTATCGAACATAGGGAACTAACGTTATGATTGATAACATGTAGCATTGTTGAGAGAACATGTATGATTGATAATTTCAAACAGAATTTAAACTAAACTTTTATGCTAAATCTATGAAATGCAAAGTAAAAGTGACAGTAGTAGGTAGAAATGTTGGGTCTTTCTCATAAACAAGCTGATGCATATAAATATATTTCGATAATCAATCATGCTCTTGTGTTCTATGTTGTAGCCTAAATTACTAAACCTCGATCCATCGTCAGACCGAATCAATCCAAGCTTCATCCTCAGATCCCTCTTGTTGGACTAGGCCCAATTAAGATAGCCCTCTTAGGTTTAGACTAACTTAAACCGAGTTTCGCCTGTAGATCCCTCTTGTAAGACTAGATTCAGCTCAAGCAGCTTACGAAAGTTTAGCCTAATTTAGCCTAAGCTTCGTCCGCAAATCCCTCTTGTAAGACTAGGCCTAGACTAAACAACATTATTGTAAGAGCATAATTAAAACCAAAACTTAATCTGCAGATCCCTCTTGTAAGATTAAGTTTCGATCCTGCTTCAATCAAGTTCTAAGGCAACAGTACATTTCCCAATGCTAAAGTCACCTAACTATGCACACAAATGGATAATCAGACCAAAAGCATACAAACATTAAGCATTGAAGGAAGCATTGAACACAGAAAACATAATCAATTAGATATTAGGTATTTACATCGGTCGTTCATTAGAAATCCCCAACTAGGGTGCTTAGCCACCCATTACAAAGAAACCCAAACAATAATAATCTTACAAAACCTAGGTTTCAATGAGCAAGCTACTCCTCTTGATGCTTCTAGGGCTCTTTTCCCCAAATAGGCACTGTGGTGAGCTCCGGAATCTATGCCCTTTCTTCTGCCTACAATCTATCTAAAAGTTCGTAAAAGTGTGTGTCAAAAAAATGTGTTGTACCCTAATTCTACCCAAGACAGGCTTTAAATAGGCTCTGAATTCGCGACGTTGCGCTTAACACGCCACCCTCGCGCTTAGCACGGGTAAGTGGATTTGAGCTTAGCGCCAGTCGTGCGTTGAGCATAGCTGAAGACACCTGTTGTGCTTAGCGCATTAATCTTGTGCTTAGCGTGCGGCCTTGATGCTGATGCTCTGCCAGATTCTCCTTCGCACTAAGCGCGTTGAAGCTGTGCTTAGCGGTGGATGCGCGCTTAGCCCAATTGTTGAGCTAAGCTCAACTGTCACTTTTTGCACTTCATGACTTAGCCTCTTTTTTTACCTGAAAATGCACAAATTTTATCATTAAATCCAATGGACATATTCTAAAGACAACTTTAACCATAAAACAAGATTTATTTACAAGATTACTCCAAAACAACCATAAATTGGGGAACTATACAAGTTTTGGAAAATAATTTCTATGCAAAATTTAGTCGTATAAGGCGACTAACAATCTCCCCCAAATTTATAGTTTTGCTTGTCCTCTTGCAAAAAAGAATAACTCACTTGTCCTCAAGTGACAAAGATAGTGGTCAATCAAAAGAAAATGGTGTCTGATTCAAAAAGGAATTCAACCATATGAACTGAATATCATGGAATGCTTAAATCAATTACTTCTCACAAGCATGCAACTTTTCAATTATAGAAGCATACGCATTAGAGTCACAGCTGAAATAAGCTAGTAAGCATGACAGAAATCAAGGAAGGATCATCAACCAAAACCTCACAATCATTGTTTCACGCAAGCTCAAGTGTTTAGGCTTATTTCATCATAAACAACCAACACAAGTTCCAACCTTTGCATTTCATCTCATATCATACAGCAATGAACACACAAAATTGATTCCGAAGGACTTTCTAGGCTTGTAATGGGGTTAGGATGCCAACAATTCATGGTTTTTCAAGGATTCAAAAGCTTAGGTTCTAGGAGAGCATTCATCCATAGAATAACCTTCACTTTTTCATTCATTCCTACCCCGTACTTGCCCTTTATTTAGGCACTTAGCTTTCATTCATTATTTTGCAGTATACACACTTATTAATTCCATTTGTAGATTCAAACATTTGGGAAGAAATAGAAATAGGACCTTATGTACCCACCATAGTAGATGGAACCACAAGCACAACAACAGAAAAACCTAGAGATAAATGGTCTGAAGAAGATAGAAGAAGAGTCCAATATAATCTTGAAGCCAACAACATTATTACTTCTACCCTAGGAATAGATGAATATTTTAGAGTTTCAAACTATTTAAATGCCAAGGAGATGTGGGATACACTACAACTCACACATGAAGGCACCACTAATGTGAAAAGATCTAGAGTCAACACCCTTACACATGAATAAGAATTATTTAGGATGAACACAAATGAGAACATCCAAAGCATGCAAAAAAGATTCTCACACATAGTTAATCACCTTGCCTCCTTTGGAAAAACCTTTCCTAATGAAGATTTAATTAATAAAGTTTTGAGATGCTTAAGTAGGGAATGGCAGCCCAAGGTAACTGCCATTTATGAAAGTAAAGATCTTTCTTCTATGTCTCTTGCCACACTTTTTGGCAAATTACAGGAACATGAGATGGAACTTCAATGGCTAAATCAAAATGAGGAAACTGACAAGAGGAAACAAAGCATAGCACTAAAATCTTTCTCATCAATGCAAGAGGAAAATGAAGATGAAGAAGACTTCTCACTTTTTGTGAAGAAGTTTCACAAATTTTTCTAGAATAGAAGAAGCGAGAGGCGTCAAAATTTCAACCATGGAAAAAGATCCCATGAAGGCTCTCCAACACTTAGATGCTACAAGTGCAATCAACTTGGTCACATCAAAGCAAATTGCCCCTCAAATGAGCCATGGCCTGAGAAGAGTGATAAGAAAAATCATGAAGAAAGAAAGACCAAGAAGGCTTACATCGCTTGGGATGACAATGATTCATCCGAAGGATTTAAAAAGGAGGAAATCAACCTTCTAACAAAAGACTACGAGAGTGAAGAGAACATCACTCAAAGGGACTAAAATCATGATGGCAATCTGATTTCCATTTCATTCCAATGATGAAGATCAAACATTCTAATCACGAAAAAGGTATTATCTTATCCAATCACTCAACTTAAGTGGTTCACTTCATTAATTTTAAATTCAATTGTTAACATGATGACTAACATTTTTTTTGTTGATTGTTGTTTTGGGATTGTTTTTAAAATGATTGATTGTGTTCTTTCAACTTTCCAAGTTTTAAATTACTCAAAATATTATGCTTTTCAAAATTATTATATTTTATTTCAAATAAAATTATTTTGATATGTTAGAACCTTATATGTTAATAAAAATTCATCTTGGTAAGTGGTGATAGTCAATTAGGACTTAGTCTTAGGAAAAAGGTGTCTTGTAATCGATTACCTTCACAAGTAATTGATTACAGATAGTTAGACTAAGTGTAATCGATTACAACATTCCTGTAATCGATTACAGAGCATCTCTGCCTATAAATTTGAATTTTTTTCAGAAACCACTAGAACATGATTTCTGCAGCGATGCGACCCCTAAATCCCAAAATTTCAAAACTCAATTTCTCCCTTAATTCTTGTCCAAATCACGTCCCACAAAGCCCAAAATTCATCAATTTTCATTCTCTTTCTTTTCCACCAATCAAAACTTCCAAAAAATCCCTCAAATGGCAGAACCATCAAAGAAGCGAAAGGGTTCTTCAAGTAGAAGCCAACAGAACTCAGAGTCTCAGGATACTCCGATTCCACCATCCATTTCGTCCTCCACGTTGTTCTCATCTGAAGAGCAACGTATCTGGTACACAACTCTTTTCTCTTCTTGCTCAATTATAGATCCTAAGTTCATGGACATGGAGTTCTTTTCTGACGAAATGTTTGAGTGTGTTCAAGCATTTCAGAACTCCGGTCTCATTTCGTTTATGTCTTTAAAATTTCATGTTTTTCCTTTGTCATACCCTAATTTCGTCCGGGACCATTTGTTTGGTGGCATGCAACCTTCGCTTGACCGCTTCGAGGTACTTAACACCCATCGTTAGGCAATCCGTGAAGTTCTGCGACATGTCGGGTGTAACACCCTGATATATATATCTATATATTATTAGTAATTATGTTTGATGTTTGAATATTTGTTTTGTTATTTTCATCCGTAATTATTTTTAAGGAAGTTAATTTAGTTAATAGAGGGGTGGATAGATAAGGATCTAGCTTCTCAAAGAAGCCTCTTGAGAAAGCTTCTCAAAGAAGCCACGAGGAAGCTTCTAGAGAAAGCTACATGAAGCTGCCTCGGTAAAAATGCTGCCTAGCCTTCATTAACCGTTGGATCTTCTCAAAATTTGGTCTGCAACTTCACAAAACACTTTTCCATGATCTGACCGTTGAGATCTTTGAGAAGTTGTCTGGAGTGTGCTATAAGCCTCTTAATGAAGCTTCTGGAGGAAGCCTCTTAATGAAGCTTCTAGAGAAAACTACATGAAGCTGCCTCGGTAGAAACGCTGCCTAGCCTTCGTTAACCGTTGGATCTTCTCGAAATTTGGTTTGCAAATTCACAAGACACTTTACCATGATTTAACCGTTGGTATCTTTGAGAAAATATCTGGAGTGTGCTAGAACTTCCGTTCCCGAGAGCATATCTTATTTAAGCATTTCAGCCTTTGCTTTCTTGTAGCTTAGGAAAAATGCCATTTCTTCTTCTTTCTTTCTTCCAAATCCGTTTCTAAAGTTCCAAGTACTTTCTCCATCACCCACATCCACCATTAGCCACCTCTAACCATCATTGTTCTCCATTGAAAACCCACACCGAGAGGAACCCTTCAACCGAAGCAGAATTTCCAACTTGGCTTGCGGTTTCGGTAGAGAACGAAAACCCTCATATGATCTTTCGTTTTCTTTCGAGGTAACCATGATTCTATGCTTGTTTCTTGTTAGTTTCATCTTGTCTTTGCATCTTTTCTAACTTTGCAACCGCCATTGCATGTCTTATGCTTCCTTTGAAAAACCTTAGAGAAAGAGACTTTGTAAACATTATCCTTTCATGAAATGCATGTTATTTTCGTAACCTACACTGAACCCCGGTCACATTGGCGTGGTCGAAATTTCCAAATTACGTTCCTTTGTAAAACCCGAAATACTCTCAGCTCTTTCATGTAGTGATGTGGGTGTTTGACCCAGAGCACTGTTACTAGCTTTGTTTTCTTAAATTCATACTAAATCTCCTTCGTTTTGGCATGGTAGAGGCTTGTGTGGAATCGACAAGCAAGGACAAAAAGGAATCTTCAAGTGACACGACGAGGAATCCGTGGGGTAGCTCACTATAGGTAAGGGGAGTTTATTATAAAATTTACCATTTTAACACCATAGTTAGGGTCAGGGAACCTAGCTATGAGGATATCTGCCTGTCCCTGTTGCATGCTGATTTTTCTTCAAAGAAAATTATGTTTTAACTAATGGGATGCGATATATATATGTATTGTGATGAATGATATTGTTTTGGCTGTTTGAAGACTGTGCGTGTGGAAATGATATTGTTGTGTTTGTTTGAATTGTTGTTGATGTTGCTATTGAGGATTTTAATTGATATGTGATGATAATGATGATTATGATGATATTGATTTGAGATGACATTGTTAATAAAGACCATGTCAACATGAATTGTTATTATTGATGAATATGTGAATATGAAATGAGGTTGTTGTTGTTGTTGATAACGTCATTGAGATGAGATGATATTTATGTTGTGAATGACATGGAAATACGATTTGTTGATTGATGTTGGAAATGCGTTGGCATGTGCATGTTGTGTATGTTCGTGGGGGGCACTGTGCACTGACCTTTCAGGGTCTTTGGCACTAGCTTTTGGCCACGTTCATACGTTGGATGTTGTGTATGATCGTGGGGGGCACTGTGCACTGACCTTCCAGGGTCTTTGGCACTAGCTTTTGGCCACGATCATACGTCGTATGAAGTGTATGTCATGGGGGGGTAGAGTGCACTGACCTTGTCGGATGGCCCAGACGTGGGTAACTAGCGTGGTTAGAGAATCTAAGCATTCCTGAGGGGATGCTTAGGTGCTTTAATTGGTCCATGGTCTTTGGCATTTACCTTTGGCCGTGATCATAGCTCATACGACACAGGAAATAGAGTAACTGTGGCCAAGTGTACTTTGTACTAGGGGGCTGTCACCTGGTAGGGAAGACCTTCGGGCTCCCAGGCTGATCACCTATGGGAGGGGGGCTGTTACGTGCACAACCGAGTGGTCTCGACAAACTCAGCACAGTTCCCTAAGTGAGAGTGTCGTGTAGACACGCTTAGGCTATTTCCTGAGATTTGGTTGTTGTTGGTACATACCACATTGCATCTGAGTGTTGAGTTAGGTGCATGCATCATTCTGTGCAGTCTTGATTGGGTCCACGGATGGATGATGAGTAATTGTTGGATGTGAATGATGAATATTTGTTGGATATGAGTGATGAATAATGATTGTTGTGTATGCATATCATGTTTGCCTATGTTCCTTGCTAATTGTGGTTATTTGGAATTGGTATTGGTTCTTTTATAATAAACTCACCCTTGCAATTTTGTATCGTGTGGTTGATACCTGTGATGATCACGAACCTTGTTCATGGGAGCAGAATGACAGTGGCAGGGTGTAGGGAGTAAGATTCTGGTGAGGAGCCGCCGAGCCGACGTGATGACGTTGGCGTTATTTTGGGAGAGAGTTGTGTTTTGTAATCAACTCCTCTGTAGTTGGTTGTTAAGTTTTATTTTGTTGAGTTAAAGATGTAAAACTGGAATTTTAATTATATATATATGAACATATTTAATTTTCGTTATGTGTATGACTGTACCGAATTATTGTTTCTATGTAATTATGCATATTCACTTAAGTAATGGCGTGTTGTTGGATGAATTTATGTTGTGACAAAATCACTTCTATTTTCATAATAAAAAAAATTAAGGGAGTTCTTTTTATAAAAATTGAAATTATCAAATATTAGAGTGTGGATACTGTAAAATTCCGTAACATTCCAGAAGTCAAAGAAGGGATGGTTGCGTAATCCGTAAAGTTTCGTGACATTACGGAAAGAAAACAAGTATCGTTACGTAATCCGTAAAGTTCCGTAACGTTACGGAAAAAGAATCAGCAAAAAAGGCAAAGGGGGGTGTATTTAGTAAACAGGGTTGTGCAAATAGCAACCAGGCCCACTTGGACCTTCCAGGGTGTTCCAACAGAAGGCGGTGCCTTCTGGTGGAAGCAACCCAGCTCGCCTGGGCGAGCTGGGTGACAACCACCTCCCTCTTTTCCCCTATAAATAGGGGAAAGAGGGCTGAGCAAATTCGTTAAACAATCCTGGTATCTAGGATTCTCTTGAAATTAGTGAGAAAAATTGTTTCCGTGAAGAAAATCCAAGCCGAGGCGCTTCCATAACGCTTCCGAGACGTTTCCGTGGGCAATTTCGTGAAGGTTCTTCATCGTTCTTCGTCGTTCTTCGGTCTTCAACCGGTAAGTTCCCGAAATCGAACCTTTCAATTCATTCTATGTGCCCTTAGTGGTCCCCACTTGTTTCGCGTGCTTTTATTTTTATTTCATTTTTTTTTCGTACCCCCTTTTGACGTGCTTTAACCATTTATTTAAGTCGTTTTCTCGCCTAATCAAAAATAAAATAAATTTCCACCGATCATTTGAGTTGTAATATCTTTTAATCTCTGTCAGAATAAAATCCGAACGATCTTTCATGTCGTAACCATGTTTAAAACCAAAAAGAGGCAAAATAATAATATAATAATAAAAAAATATCTTTAAATAAAATAATCAAAAAAATCAATCGGACGTTTTTCTTTGGGATTTTTCTTAATTGAATTGACTAATAACCAAAGTGAAACTAAGGCTAAAATCAACTCACAAATCAAGCTTTTGTCATTAAAAATCACCTAAAAACCATTTTAAGGTCCAACGCCTTGAAATGGTCCTCTTTGCTTTTATTGGTTAAATGTGGACTTTTGAAAGCCTAAAATCAACACATAACTTTGTCACCTCTTTCAAAAAACCAAGAAATCATTAATGGTCCAATGCCTTAATGTTTTTTCTCTCCTTTCAAAAGAATCAAAAGGTCGTTTAATGGTCCAACGCCTTAAATGACCTGTTATTCAGTCGAAATATATCTTGCAAAAAAAGGATAAAAACAACTTAACCAACGTTTAGTTCTCAAAGAACTACGTAGGTCTGATTTTCTTATCACAATTGAGGAATACGTAGGAGCAAGGGAAACACCCTTGTCGACCACTAAAAGATAAAAAAATACAAAAAAAGGCATAAAAAGACATAAAAACGTAAAAGAGAAATAAAACAAATTGAAGTCATATTTGCACACTTGATTAAAGGCTGTCATCCTTTGTGACGGACTCGTGAGGTGCTAATACCTTCCCCGTGCGTAAATACAACTCCCGAACCTTTCACACTTAAAGTTCGTCGACCACACCTTTTCCGGTTTTTCTGACATTTTCCTCGAATAAACGTTGGTGGCGACTCCATGCATTTTCCTCCCATGGAAGGCGCACCCACGAGCCCCGCGTTGCCCTCCCGCCGAAGGGTAGGTTGCGACAATTGGCGACTCCACTGGGGACTGTTTTTAGAGAGTTAGGCCAATCAATCAGTGTGCATTCCTTACCATGACTTCTCCTTTGTCCTTTTTCCTTTTATTTCTCTTACTTTCTTGTATATAACTCTATGATGCTTTTAGTGTGTTTTTAAGGTATGCATGAGATAGATATTTATTCATTTGATGCACACAAACACCAACACTATTTGCACACACGCTGAGTTGAAAAGGGGCCCTATACCTGGGTCCATGGGAACATAAGGAGTGGAGGTGAATCTGTGACTTGCTTGATAACAGTGAACCCTCATCTAGAGTTTTTCTCTTTGATAACATATTGTTGTTGGTAATCCTTACTGCCGCAATATGTTTTTCGAAGGGGATGATACCTCTAGAAACCATCAAGAGAGATATGGCCACCTTGGGAATTATCACTAAAAGCCTTTTAGTTCCTCCCGTTTAGATCCCTAAAATTGGGGCACGAAGCAAGCACGTTGTGTGCCTTTTAAACACTGCCATGCATATAACCTAAATGTCATGTATGCCTTTGATGTATGATTATTTATGGATATTGCCATACTGTGTACATCCCCATGTTATGCTTTTGCATGTCTGCATCATGTCGTCACGCACGTGTTGTATGTTGGTCTTGTCTTTTGTCATGGGAAGCCGGAAGATCCATATCACCTTCTTAACTACACACATGGGGCACTACACCCCCAAATGCGCAAGTAAGAAGAGATAATTTTCCAGGCTCTCGTGTCTGTAAATGCATTCATATCATGCATCGCATAAGCATCTCTTCATGGCATCATAATAAACATATCATTCCTGCATTTGTCTGTTATCATATTCCAGCATCACATTTTGCATGAGTCATTGCATCATCATGCATATGCGTTCAACATACTTTTTGTTCTACAAATTGCATACCTTTTGTTTTCATGTTTGCTCATGCATGATCCGTGCATTTTCCTCTACAAAACAAAAACAAAAAAGGGAAGCATGAAAATTCACACCGCATTCTTAGTTGCATGTGTTAGGTACCATGAGCCAACTATGTTGGGATCATAAACCCATTTCACTTAAAAACAAAATGATTGAACATGGTACCTAATGCATGGTTAACTATGAAAAGATGTTTCTTCGGGCATCTCAATCTCATAATTACATTTTCCATGCATAACATACGTATTCCCGAGTCTTTCATCTCTATGAAATGTTGTCGAATTATTGGCAATTGAAATTGCCATTCCTTGGGTTATGGGGTTGAACCAAGCTCATGCTTTTACAAAAAAGGTTGATCAAGTCAAGTTGAAATATGGAAGTAACCATCTTGCAAAAATTGGGGCAAAAGATGGATCGGGTTACATCGCTGCCTCGTCTACTGCCAAACACATTTAGGACTGTTGATGTCCTTGTTACTTCCAGTTTCACCTTGACAAAGATGTCATGGACCATGTTGAAAATCTAAATTGATTCAACCCCATATCATGCGTAAAAATTCGCAACACTTCAACTGTGCGTCATTCGCATACATCCATGCTTTTCATTGGTTGCATTGCTTATTGCATTCTTTCCTTGAAAAAAAATGAACTTAATCATTGTTATCAAAAAGAAAAGAACACGCTTTCGGCGCCCTTACTGAACTCGTGCTAGAGTTAGAGTAATGAGTAAAGTAAAGGAGGTGCAAGAGCAAATGGCCACAATGATGGAGGCCATGATGAGCATGGAGAAGATATTGGAAGCCAATGCTGTTGCAATTGCCGCTACCAGCGCTGTTGCTAAGGTGAACCCGATGCCCCCATCTGGCCTCAACCAAATAAATCATTCAACCTCAGATATGGTAGGTTTGGAAGGAAAAGATTTGGGAAGTATGGGCAACCCCCATTATGTGCAAATTCAAAACAAGCACGCCTTCTTGCCATATAGCCTGCCTCCCAACTATACACCACCTAATGTGGTGTACACTCCCAATGAGAATGTCAATAACTCCACTTCTATAGAGCCAACAACCACAATCTGATCATGCATATGTCTCTCAACCCATTAGGGAGACACATGAAGTGCCTCACCACAATCTAGCCGACTTCGAGCCTTGCCTCGGATATGCCACTGAAGGGCAAGTAGTTGGTGGTATACTCCTACAAAAAACTTTGGAGGGCCCTCAGTATCACCCACAACCACACCCCTCACATTCCACAGTGATTATAAACCCTCATGCTATGGCAGAAATGGGAAAGTTGGATCATCTAGAGGAAAGGCTCAGGGCCATTGAAGGAGGCAAAGATTATGCCTTTGTTAACCTAGAAGAGTTGTTCCAAGTACCCAATATCATCACCCCTCCTAAGTTCAAGATGCCGGACTTTGACAAGTACAAGGGGACTACTTGCCCCAAGAACCATCTAAAGATGTATTGTTGGAAGATGGGGGCATACACAAAAGATGAGGAACTGCTAATACATTTCTTCCAAGAAAGTCTTAGTGGGGTAGTTGTTACTTGGTATGCTAACTTGGAACCTTCCCGAGTCCATTCTTGGAAGGACCTAATGGTTGCCTTCGTTAGGCAATATCAGTACAATTCTGATATGGCTCCGGATAGGATGCAACTATAGAACATGTGCAAAAAGGGGGCACGAATCTTTCAAAGAATACACCCAAAGGTGAAGAGATCTGGCAGCCCAAGTGGCACCCCCAATGATGGAAAGGGAGATGGTAATCATGATGGTAGACACATTACCAGTATTTTACTATGAAAAGATGGTGGGCTACACACCTTCAAGGTTTGCTGATTTAGTTTTCACTGACAAAAGGATCAAAGTGGGTCTGAAAAGAGGCAAATTTAATCATCTTGCTTGGATGAATGAGAAAACTGGAGTAAATGAAGAGGGTGAGAATGAAGGAGAAACCCATGCTGCGACTATCATTCCTATACAGCCAAGTTTCCCACGACCCTTAGCACCAATGCTAAACACCACCCTTAGCACGAACCAAAACACCAACCAAGGAAGGAATTTTGCAGCAAAAAGCATATAGAATTCACCCCAATTCTGGTGTCCTATGCTAACTTGCTCCCTTATCTACTTGATAATGCAATGGTAGCCATAACCCCAACCAAGGTTCCTCAACCTCCATTTTTCCGAGGATACGACTCGAACGCAACCTGTGCTTGTCATGGAGAAGCCCCGGGGCATTCCATTAAGCGTTGTAGGGCCCTGAAGCAAAAGGTGCAAGGTCTAATTGATGCGGGCTGGCTGAAATTTGAGGAGAATCACTTGTTGAATCCTAACATTGACAAGTGACACCACACATGGGGCAATTTTGAAAGCTGTTGTTAGATGTCTCTAATGACTCATCAGGATTTTAAAGTTTATGCCATTATTGTAAACCATAGTTACAATGCTAAATAAAATGGATAAATTTGACATCTTTGTCCCTCATCCTCTCGTAATTACATCTTTGCTTCCATTGGAATGTGGGTGCAAGCCATTGGTTTGTTTGCTCAAGCGACCTGCGCTCCTGAGTTTGGACTTTCCAAGACCGTTCAATCAGAAATTACTCGTGCTACACATTTGGTGAGGATGCCATAAACAAAAAGTAAAGTAGAAAAGTTCAAAAAAGAAAAAGAAAAAAAACATTTGATTGACTGTGTTTTCAAGTAAAAATATAGACATTCATGTCACCTCATTCCGAAAAGTTTGTCTTTTTTAGAGAGAATTGAGTTATCTAGAATAGGAGTCATTTGACTTAATCCGTCAAATGAAAAATCCTTCAACTGTTTCTCGTCATTGAAAGTTCTTTTTGAGAATTAGTCGCTTCTTTCATTCTTCCTTGCTACAAGGTTATGAAAACAAGACAACGATTGATACCTCAAAGCCTTACACTGGGGCAATGAGAGGCACCATGCATAAATCTCAAGCAAACCTAGGGGTAGATTAGAAGTTCTCACCCAATAGGTTCCTTGCTACAAGGTCATGACAAAAGACAATGATTGGTACCTCAAAGCCTAACACTGGGGCAATGAGGGGCATCGTGCATGAGCCTCAAGTGAACATAGGGGTAGATTAAAAGTTCTCACCCGTCAATGTTTTTAAACAAAAAAAGGGGGGGACAAACCCTGGAATTTCAATGGATTGATTAAACATCAAACGACTCCATTGTCGTCACTCCAAAATGGTCAAGTGTTTAAATCAAACAGAATATACACTCTGAGGGAGTTCCCGGAGAGATTTGCAAAAGATAGAATAAGGTTGCGTGAATTCTCACCTCTTTCAAAAGGACAATCAATTTGTGTTTTCCAAAAAAATTAAATCAAAATCAAAATCACAAAATAGGGAAAGAATGTCATGAACATTGTACAACTTTCCATTACATTGCATTATTTCATATGAAGTCCGCATTTACCAAATTTCACGACAAAGGTTGCATGCATCTGCATCCCTAAAAATCATGTTAACTACATAGATTTCCTACATCTAATGTCCAATCTTTTGAGTTTGGAATGATCGGCCCTCTCAATGCGTCAATCTCTTGCTTTCTCATACGGGGGGACCCTTGGGTACAAGTACCCTCACCTTCAGAAGACTACACGCCCTTGCCTTAAGAGGGCTACACGTCCTCACCTATAGAGGACCACACGTCCTCACCTTCAGAGGACAACACGTCTTCGCCTTCAGAGGACTCCACGTCCTAAGTTTCAGAGGGCTGCACGCCCTCGCCATCGGAGGACTACATGTCCTCACCCTCAGAGGACTACACGTCCTCACCCTCAGAGGACTGCACGTCCTCGCCATCAGAGGACTGCACGTCCTCGCCATCAGAGGACTGCACGTCCTTGCCCTCAGAGGACTACACGTCCTCACCTTTAGAGGACTACGCGTCCTCATCTTTAGAGGGCTACACGCCCTCACCTTCAGAGGGCTGCACGCCCTCACCTTCAGAGGACTACACGTCCTCGCCATTAGAGGGTCGCGTACCCTCAACTTCAGAGGACTACACGTCCTCGCCATCAGAGGGTTGCGTACCCTCAACTTCAGAGGACTACATGTCCTCGCCATCAGAGGGCTGCACGCCCTCACCTTCAGAGGACTACACGTCCTCGCCTTCAGAGGACTGCATGTCCTTACCTTCAGAGGACTGCACATCCTCATCTTCAGAGGACAGCACGCCTTCACCTTCAGAGGGCTGCACGCCCTCACCTTCGAGAGGGCTGCACACCCTCGCTTTCAGAGGGCTGCACGCCCTCACTTTTAGTGGGCTCCACATCCGCACCTTAAGAGAATTTAAGGTCTTCTGCCCTTAATGCTTAACCGAGACTTGCGCTCCCGGTTAGGGGGCCAGTAGTTTCCTTCTATCAGTTCCTGGGCCACCCCCTGATCCTGGAGGACGACCAACTATGCGAGCACAACCAGAGGAGGAGGCTATCGCGTAGCTACTGTGCATACCGGGGCAAGATTTCACCCGTGCCGCTACAAAGAGACGAGTGCGGATCGTGCACACCAACATGACCACTCTTACATAGATATGGATGACGTTGCTACTTAGCAACATTCCGTCCAGGGACCATGTCATACCCTAATTTCGTCTGGGGACTATTGTTTGATGGCATGCAACCTTTGATTGACCGCTTCGAGGTACTTGGCACCCTTTGTTGCACAATACTTGAAGTTCTGAGACATGCCGGAAATCAAAAGGAAGCATTGTTACGCAATCCGTGAAATTCCGTAACGTGCTGGAAATCAAAAGGAAGTGTTGTTGCGCAATCCGTGAGTTTTCGTAACATTCCAAAAGCTAAAAAAAGGAGTAATTACATGACTCGTAAGGTTCCGTAACCTTACGGAAAGAAAACAAGTATCGTTACGAAATTCGTAAAGTTTCGTAACGTTACGGAAAAAGAATCACCAAAAAAAGCAAAGGGGTGTATTTAGCAAAAAAAGGGTGCAAATAGCAACCAGGCCCACTTGGACCTTCCAGATTCTTCCTCCAAAAGGCGGTTTCTTCGAGAGGAAGCAACCTGGCTCGCCTGGGCGAGCTGGGTGGCAAACTCCTCCCCTATTTTGCTATAAATATAGGGAGGAGTGAAGAAGGAAGGGGTTCAACCTTCTTGGCACTTCGTATTCACTTGAAATCAGTGGGAAAAATTGTTTCCGTGAAGAAAATTCAAGCCGAGGCGCTTCCGTAACGTTTCCATAACGTTTTCGTGGGTGATTTCGCGAAAATTTTCAACCGTTCTTCGTCATTTATCGTTCGTTCTTCGTCGTTCTGCGGTCCGGTAAGTTCCCGAAATCGATCTTTTCAATTCATTCTATGTACCCATAGTGGTCCTCATTTGTTTCGTGTACTTTTATTCTCTTTTCATTTACTTTCCGTACCCCCTTTTGACGTGCTTCAGTCATTTACTTAAGTCATTTTCTCGCCTAATCAAAAAATAAAATAAATTTCCATCGATCGTTTGATTTGTAATATCCGTTAATTTCTGTTAAAATGAAATCCGATCGTTCGGTCACGCCGTAACCACGTTGGAAACCAACAAGAGGTAAAAAAATAATATAATAATAAAAAAATATCTTTTAGTAAAATAAAGCAAATAAAATCAAACGGATGTTTCTCTTTGGGATTTCTCTTTCTTAATTGAATTGACTAAATAACAAAAGTGAAACTAAGGATAAAATCAACTCGCAAAGTCAAGCTCGTCCGCAAAAAAATCACTAAAAAGGATTTTAAGATTCAATACCTCAGTTTTTCTTACCAAGGAAAAAGGATCATTTTTAAGGTCCAACGCCTTAAAATGACCACCTTCCAAGTAAAAAGAATCACTTGATTCACCCTTAAATTAGAACTACATAGGTCTGATTTCCTCTTCGATGGAGGGTACGTAGGAGCAAGAGCCCCACTTTGGTTGACCTCAAAAATAAAAAAGGAAATAAAAGTTAGGGTAACACAATTTCACACAATTCTAAAAGTAAGGTTGTTGTCCTTTGAGACAAACGTGAGAGGTGTTAATACCTTCCTCAAACGTAAATACAATTCCCGAACTTGGAATATTCTTTATGACCGGTTTCCATCGGTTTTTCCGACGTTTTCCACAAATAAATGTTGGTGGCGACTCCGCGCATTTTCCTCCTTTGGAAAGCGCACCCGTGAGCCTCGCCTCGCTCGCCCGCAAAAGGGTAGGTTGGGACAGTTGGCGACTCCACTGGGGACTGTTTTTGTGAGTGAGGCCTATTTTAGGAAATTGTGGAATTGTGAAACTTTGTACGTGTGTGCATTTTTTGAATTGTGTAAATATAATAAATGTTGTCTCTTCCACATTTTTACACTGCATTCTAAGCACCCACGGGTTTGAGTAAAAAAGGGGCCCTATACCCGGGTCCATGGGAATTTAAGGAGTGGAGGTGAATCTATGGTCATGCCAGGTCTCCGACTTGCTTGATAATAGTGAAACCTCGTCTAGAGCTTTCTCTCTTTATAATGTGTTGTCGCTGGTATTCCATACCACCGCAATATTATTATCTTGAGTGATGATACCTCTAGAAAACAGCCATGTGATATATGGATCGTTGGGAGTAGTTATTAGAGACCCCTAGATATTATCCTATAGGTCCCTAAAATAGGGGCACGAAGCGAACATGCTGCGTGCCTTTTAAACACTCTCATGCATATAACCTAAATGTCATGTATGCCTTTTGATGCAATCCAACCCCGCAAGGGCATTGGATAGAAAACTCCAAGTAGATTGGGCCAGAGATGCAAGAGAAGGCCCTAGGTTTCTTATGAGCCTTAGGGTTTCATTGTAAATATTAGATTAAGGTTTCATTGTTTTTGGGCCTTGTATTTAGGGCTCCATAATGTAGGTAGGGTACCCTAGAAATATAGGATTTTTCAGCCCTTGTATTTTAGGGCACCTAGACTAGTTTTTGTATTAGGGGTAGTTTTGTAATTTCACATGCACTAAGTGGATATTTGATGTGTGTGGTTGGAAATAAATTTAATTGAATTGGTAGAAGCCCAATCCAATTAAATTTTAGAGGGGAGGTGAGCATTTGCTTAATACACCCCATTGCCACATCATATAGTCACACTTTGTGCATGTTCTTCATGCTTTTCATGCCTCATGACACCTAAGCACACTTAGTGGAGAATCTTGGAATTGATCTTGGATTAGTGGGCTGAACCATAACTAAAATTCACTAATCATAATTAGCGAAATTTTGGCTCCAAAGTTTGGCTCCACAAATTCAATTTCCAATTCAAGTGAAATTTGAATTTCCCTCCAATTTTGTGTGACACTTAGGCTATAAATAGAGGTCATGTGTGTGCATTTTTTTCAACTTTGATCATTTGAATATTAAAATTCAGATTTCAAAGCTCATTTAGAGCACAAAATTTCGTGCTCTTCTCTTCCTCTCCCTTCATTCATCTCCTTCTTCCTCCAAGCTCTTATCCATGGCCTCCTATGGTGGTGAGCTTCTTCTAGACTCATCTTCTCCTTGAAGTGGCGTCTCCTCTCCCTCTTCCTTCTCCATTCCGCTGCCATTCATCTTCCAAGAAGCAAAGGAATCCATTGATGAAGAAGATCCTAGGCCTACAAGCTCCAATGGAGCTTGCATCACCTTTGTTGTATGATTATTTGAGGATATTGCCATGCTGGGTAAATCCCCCTGTTGCGCTTTTGCGTATCTACATCATGCCGTAACACATGCGTTGTATGTGGGTCTCGTCTTTTGTCATGGGAAGTCGGAAGATCCATATCATCTTCTTAACAGCACACATGGGGCACTACGCCCCCATATGTGCAAGTAAGGAGAGATGATTTTCTGGGCGCTCTCGTGTCCATAAATGCATTCATATCATGCATCGCATAAACATCTCTTCAGCATCATAATGAACATATCGTTCCTGCATTTTTCCGTTATCACATTCCAGCCTCACATTTTGCATGAGTCATTGCATCACCATGCATATGCGTTCAACATACTTTTTGTTCTACATGTTTGCTCATACATGATCCTTGTGTTTTCCTCTACAAAACAAAAACGAAAAAAAGGGAAGCATGAAAATTCATGATGCATTCTTAGTTGCATGTGTTAGGTACCATGAGCCAACCATGTTGGGATCATAAACCCATTTCTAAAATAAAAAAAAACACAAACAACAAATCAAAATGATTGAGCATGGTACCTGAGGCGTGGTTAACTAAGAAAGGATGTCTCTTCGGGCATCTCAATCTCATAATTACATTTTCCATGCATAGCATGCGTATTCCCGAGTCTTTCATCCCTATGAAATGTTGTTGAAGTATTGGCAATCAATATTGCCATTCCCTGGGTTATGGGGTTGAACCAAGCTCATGCTTTTACGAAAAGGTTCATCGAGTCAAGTTGACGTATGGAAGTAACCATCTAGCAAAAATTGGGGCAAAAGATAGATTGTGTTACATCATTGCTTCGTCTACTGCCAAACACGTTTAGGATTGTTGATATCCTTGTTACTTCCAGCTTCACCTTGACAAAGATGTCATGGACCATGTTGAAAATCTAAATTGATTCAACCCCATGTCCTGCGTAAAAATTCACAATACTTCAACTATGCATCATTCGCATACATCCATGCTTTTCATTGGTTGCAATGCTCATTACATTCTTTCCTTGAAAAATAAAATAAAATAAAATGAACTTAATCATTGTTATAAAAAAAAAAATGCTTTACGGTGCCCTCACCGAACCTGTGCTAGAGCTAGAGTAATGGGTGAAGTAGAGGAGGTACAAGAGAAGATGAAGGCCGACATGGAGGCCATGAAAGAGCAAATGGCCACGATGATGGAGGCCATGATGATCATGAAGAAGATAATGGAAGCCAATGCGGTTGCAGTTGCCGCTACCAGCACTGTTGCTAAGGTGAACCCGATGCCCCCATCTGGCCTCAACCAAATGAATCATCCAACCTTAGCTATGGTAGGAAAAGATTTGGGAAGTACGGGCGGTCCCCATGATGTGAAAATTCAAAATGAGCACGCCTTTCCACCATATGGCTTGCCTCTTAACTATACGCCACCCAATGTGGTGTACACTCCCAATAAGAATGTCAATAACTCCATTCCTATACCTATTGAGAGCCAACAACACCAAACTGATCATGCACATGTCTCTTAAACCGTGGGGGAGACACATGAAATTCCCCACCACAATCTAGCTGACTTCGAGCCTTCCCTCGGATATGCCACTGAAAGGCAAGCAGTTGGTGGTATACCCCTGCAAAACACTTTGGAGGGCCCTCAGTATCACCCACAACTACACCTCTTGCATTCCACAACAAGTTAAAACCCTCATGCTATGGCAGAAATGGTAAAGTTGGATCATCTAGAGGAAAGGCTCAGGGCCATTGAAGGAGGTGAAGATTATGCCTTTGCTAACCTAGAAGAGTTGTTCCTAGTACCCAATATCATCACCCCTCCTAAGTTGATATGAACCCTCATGGCACAAGGGCTGACTTAGGATCGTCTAGGATTAAACCTTGATGGAAAATGCGGAAATTGATTAAGGAAAGGATGGAAAATAAGGTGGTTAATTTCGTGGGTCTTAATAAGGTGGTTCTTGGCATAAAATGGATGAATGGGATGGTAAAATGTAGGTTAAGTGGTGGCTGGACAGAAATATAGAAATGGCAATAACTGAAGCTACAGGGCTCCAAATGAGGTGATTCCAAAACGAGGTGAAAGGTCTCGTTTTGAAAGTCAATTTAGGCTCAAGAATCACTTAATTTGAGTGCGTAAAATGGGAGTTATGGCCACGAGATAATTCTGGGCAGAGGTGGATTTTCTGGAATTGTGGTTTGAAAGAACAAGGGTGAAGATGAAAGGAAGGAAAGAATCACTCTTTCCAGCAAGGGAAACACACAAAGGTTGTGAAAGTCCTTTGATACAGCCAGGGTGTTCTTGAATCACTCAAGAATTTAGGAGAATCACTCTCACTAAGATAAAAGAGATAAACTCTAATTTTCTGAATAAAACTCAACTTGTGTTTATTGATAAAATGGTTCAGCTTATATAGAAGCTTTACAGCAGATTTTAGTAATGACCCACTAACCTAGAATTAAAATAACATAATGCCATTAACCTAGGGAATTAAAAAAAACTTAATGGCTGAGTGTAACTGAAATTGTGGCAACCAAAAGTCACCCCCAACAGCCAACTTCAGCCACCATTTGGTCTCCCAAAAGGCTGATGCCTAGGTTGCCAATTGGGCCCTTATTACAACTTGAACTAAACCTAACTAAAGCCCTTTTAGTTGATTAACCCAAAACATATTTTGGTCAGCCAACTTTACAAGGATTGGGCCATTATTTAGACAAATTAAACACTCTAAAATTGAGACAAAGTGGTGTCATTCAGTCCTCCTCCATTTGGGCCATGATACAACTCACAACCTTGGACTTTTCTCCTTGAAACTTGGGCTTGTATTCAAATAGTATGGACAGCACTTGTTGAAGAGCTTCCTTGGCTTTCCTTGCTCTAGCCCTTGTCATAGGTCCTCCAAGTCTTTCAAGTGGATCATTGCCCTTGCTCTTGGTCATGTCCTCATCATAAGTTCTAGGTGCTGGACTTTGACAAGTACAAGGGGACTACTTGCCCCAAGAACCATCTAAAGATGTATTGTCGGAAGATGGGGGCATACGCAAAAGATGAGGAATTGCTGATACATTCCTTCCAAGAAAATCTTACTAGGGTAGCTGTTACCTGGTACACTAACTTGGAACCTTCCCGAGTCCATTCTTGGAAGGACCTAATGGTTGCCTTCGTTAGGCAGTGTCAGTATAATGGCTTCGGATAGGATGCAACTACAGAACATGTGCAAAAAGGGGGCACGGATCTTTCAAAGAATACGCCCAAAGGTGGATGGATCTGGCAGCCCAAGTATTTCCCTCAATGACAAAGAAAGAAATAATAATAATGATAGTAGACATATTACTAGTGTTCTATTATGGAAAATGGTGGGTTGCACACCATCAAGCTTTGATGATATGGTCTTCACCGACGAAAGGATCAAAGTGGGTCTAAAAAGAGGCAAATCTGATCATCATGCTTTGATAAATGCCAAAAAAAAACTGGGGCAAATGAAGAGGGTGAGAATGAGGGAGAAGCCCATGCTGTGACTGCCATTCCTATACAGCCAAGTTTCCCACCAACCCAACAATGTCATTACTCAGCCAATAACAAACCTTCTCCTTACCGACCGCCCAGTTATCCACAAAGGCCATCCCTAAATCAACCACAAAGTCTGTCTACCGCACTTCCAATGACGAACACCACCTTTAGCACAAACCAAAAACACCAACCAAGAAATGAATTTTGCAGCGAGAAATCCTATAGAATTCACCCCAATTCCAGTGTCCTATGCTGACTTGCTCCCATATCTACTTGATAATTCAATGGTAGCCATAACCCCAGCCAAGGTTCATCAACCTCCATTTCTCCGAGAATACGACTCGAACGCAACGTGTGCTTGTCATGGAGAAGCCCCGGGGCGTTCCATTGAGCATTGTAGGGCCCTGAAGCGTAAGGTGCAAGGTCTAATCGATGCAGGCTGACTGAAATTTGAGGAGAATCACGTGTAAATCCTGACATTGACAAGAGATGCCACACATGGGGCAATTTTGAAAGCTATTGTTAGATGTCTCTAATGACTCATCAGGATTTTCAAGTTTGTACCATTATTGTAAACCACAGTTACAATGTTAAATGAAATGGATAAAGTTAATATCTTTGTCCCTCATCCTCTCACAAACGCATCTTTGCTTATTCAACTTTCACCGGAATGTGGGTGCAAGCCATTGGTCTGTTTGCTCAAGCGACCTGTGCTCCTGAGTATGGACTTCCAAGACCGTTCAATCAGAGATTACTCGTCTTGCACGTTGGTGGGGGTGCCGTAAAACAACGAGTAAAGTTCAAAACAAATAAGTTTCAAAATAAAAATAAAAAAAGAGTTCAAAGAGAAAAAAAAGCATTTGATTGACTGTGTTTTCAAGACGTTCATGTGACCTCATTTTATCATTCCGGAAAGTTTGTCTTTTTAGAGAGAAGCGAGTTATCAAGAATAGGATGTTGGACAAATGGCCTTAGTTACCTTAAGAAAAAGGGGGGTTGAATTAAGATACAAAGACTATTCCCCAATTAAACTTTCACTCTCTCTTTTCGGATTAACAATGCACCCTTAACATGAATTACTCAAAAGACAATTCAAAATAAACTTCTTTAAAGCAAAAGATAAATAACAATAAATAAAAGAAGTTTAAGGGAAGAGGGGAATGCAAACTTCATTTATACTGGTTCGGCCACTTCTCGTGCCTACGTCCAGTCCTCAAGCAACCTACTTGAGATTTTCCACTCTCTTTGTAAAACTCCTTTTACAAAGTTTGAACCACACAGGGACAACCCTTCCCTTGTGTTCAGGAATCCTCTACAACAAGAGACCCACAGTCTCTTAATCCCTTTTCAAAAATAAGAAGAAGAGAAGAAGAAATCTCTCTTAAAAGAGATAGATTGTACAATGAAGATCAATCAAAATTCCTTATTGAATATGCAAGTGGTTGATCAAGGAATCTTTTTGAGAGGATAAGATATTTCAGTTCAGAAAAACTCTTAATCTTTTGAGAGGATAAAACTTTTTGGGCAATGAAAACTCTCTTTAAATCCGTGTTTCCAAGTCACCTTTGATGGCCATTCATAAAACATTTGAATAGATGTGACTCTTGGAAATTATTTTTTGAAAATCTCCTCTGGTAATCGATTACAAGACTTGTCTAATCGATTACAGGCTTTAAAATTTGAATTAAAATGTTCAATAATCTGCTGGTAGTCAATTACCATCCATGCATAATCAATTACACATTATAAATTTTGAATTCAAATTTCTAGTGACTGTGATAAACATTTTCAGCTGCTGGTAATCGATTACCAGAGAGTAAATCTGAATTTAAAATGATTTAGATAGAATTCTTTGACCAAACCTTTTGCTTTGGAAACTTCTTCCTAAGATTCTAGAGATCAACTTGATCACATATCTTGATTTTCTAGGATTCTTGGATTCTTGTCTTAGAAGCACTTGATCCTTTGGCATCATCAAAACATCAAATCTTGCTTCTACATAGGAGTCATTTGACTTAATCCATCAACTGAAAAAATCCTTCAACTATTTCTCGTCCTTGGAAAATTCTTTTTGCAAGAATCAACTGCTTCTTTCATTCTTCCCCACTACGAGGTTGTGAAAACAAGACAACAATGGTTACCTCAAAGCCTTACACTGGGGCAATGAAGGGCACCGTGCATGAACCTCAAGCAAACCTAGAGGCAGATTAGAAGTTCTCACCCAATAGGTTCCCTGCTACAAGGTCATGACGAAAGACAACGATTGGTACCTCAAAGCCCTACACTGGGGCAATGAGGGGCATCGTGCATGAGCCTCAAGTGAACATAGGGGCAGATCAAAAGTTCTCACCCGTCGATGTTTTTTTTCTTTTTAAAAAACAAAAAAATGGGGGGGGGGGGAGGAGAAACCCTGGAATTTCAATGGATTGATTAAACGTCAAATGGCTCCATTGCCGTCACTCCAAAATGGTCAAGTGACTAAATCAAACAGAACAAACACTCTGAGGGAGTTCCCGGAGAGATTTGCAAAGATAGGATAAGGTTGCATGAATTATCGCCTCATTCAAAAGGACAGTCAATCTGTGTTTTCCAAAAAAAAAAAATCAAAATCAAAATCACAAAATAGGGAAAGAATGTCATGAACATTGTACAACTTTCCATTACATTGCATTGTTTCATATAAAGTCCGCATTTACCAAATTTCACGACAAAGGTTACATGCATCTGCATCCCTAAAATTCGTGTTAACTGCATAGATTTCCTACATCTAATGTCCAATCTTTTGAATTTGGAATGACCGGCCCTCTCAATGAGTCAATGTCTTGCTTTCTCATAAGGGCAGACCCTTGGGTACTAGTACCCTCACCTTCAGAGGACTGCACATCCTCACTTTCATAGGACTACGCGTCCTCGACTTCAGAGGACTACACGTCCTCCCTTTCAGAGGGATACACGCCCTCGCCTTTAGAGGGCTAGACATCCTCATTTTCAGTGTGTTCCATATCCACACCTTAAGAGAATTTAGGGTCCTTTGCCCTTAGATGCTTAACCGAGACTTGTGCTCCCGGTTAAGGGGCCAGTAGTTTTCTTTTATTAGTTCCTGGGCCACCCCCTGATATTGGAGGGCGACTAACTGTGCGAGCACAACCAGAGAGGGAGGCTATCACGCATCTACTATACATACTGGGGCAAGATTTCATCCGTGCCGCTGCAAAGAGACAAGTGTGGATCATGTGCGCCAACATGACCACTCTTACACAGATATAGATGACATTGCTACTTAGCAACATTCTGCCCAACGACCGCAATGTCGATCTCCCCCTGTGGAAGTATCAGTTGGTCTGTGTCGTTCCGACATAGGTAAGTATGCATGTGGCTAAACTAATTTCTGATGTCATCTATTGTTTGCAGGGATTGCGGCTGCAAGACACCCAGTGGACTTGAAGAAGTCCAACAGGGCCCTGGGGTTTCCAGCTCTGGTTACGGGCCTCTGTCAGTTCTACAGGGTGCCCGTCCCCCCCAGCAAGTTCATGCCATTGTGACATAGGTAAGTAGGCACATCTCTCAACTGATTTCTGATGTTATCTATTGTTTGTAGGAATCACGCCCGCAAGACACCCTGTGGAACCGGAGAAGCCCAACAGGGTCGTGGACATGCCAGCTCTGATTACGAACCTCTGTCGGTTCTACGGGGTGCCTGTTGCCCCCAGCAAGGTCATCAGGCCCCCTACTAATCGAGCTTTCATCAAGAAGTACTGCGCCCCCAGGCAGGCGCAGGGCGAAACACCCCAGCAGCCTGGGGATGACCTACAGCGGGCAACAGACGCACCGCCACCACCTCTAGAGTTCACCTCAGCTCATTCACAAAAAGGTTAGAGCGTTGCCTACAGCACATGGCCGACCAATAGGCGACCAAGTCCAAAGCCAAAGGTAAGCAAAGTACTAGGTCCGTGACCGACAAGTCATAAGGCGTCCAACTCAAGACGTTAAAGAAGCGCTACTAGGAGGCAACCTAGTACCTTTTAAATCTCTGCTTGTTATTTGATCACTTTTGTTTCTCAAGTCATAGCAGGACACACCTAGTTGCTCATGATCCTAGGAATTAAAATAAAACAAGCACAAGCTCGGAAGGTAGTCATACCTCACAAAATATATATATGTATGTTTAGGTTGTGAAAATACCTTAGATATGCATGTATGTAAACAAAAAAAAAAAAAAAAAAATATATATATATATATATATATATATATATATATATATATATATATATATATATATGTATGTTTAGGTAGAAAGATACCTTGGATATGCATGTATGTAGCAAAAAATACTTCACAATATATATATATATATATATGTATGTATGTTTAGGTTGAAAGATACCTTGGATATGCATGTATGTAGCAAAAATACTTCACAAAATATATATATGTATGTTTAGGTAGCAAGATATCTTGGATATGCATGTATATAGCAAAAATATCTCACAAAACATATATATGTATGTTTAGGTAGCAAGATACATTGGACACGCATGTATATAGCAAAATACCTCACAAAAATATACGTATGTTTAGGTAGCAAGATACCTTGGACACGCATGTATATAGGAAAATACCTCACAAAAATATACGTATGTTTAGGTAGCAAAATACCTCATGGAAAAAAAGAGAGCAAAAAGAGCAAGCAAGAAAAGAAAAAGAAGGAAGAAAAAAAATAAAAAAATAAAAAGTAAAAAATAAAAAATAAAAAGTTGTCTTGCTAAAAAACAACATGCTTGTGAAAAGAGATAATTTCCAACTTTTCTTTGAAAGATTTTACTGATCTTAACCAGTTTTTGAAAAAATGTGTATACACCTGAGGGGTGAATGCTGTGAAAATTTTCCCGAACGCCCAAAATGGACTCGGATGAATGCATGATTTGATAAAATAACATATTTTGGAAACACTGGGTTGACTTAAAATAGGGAAAATAAATCTTGAGCCCTAGTGTCACATGACCATAAAAACTTGATGCTTGAGTGTCCACATGGGTGCATGCATGACCAGTTTTGCATAAAATTTCCTAATCATCATTGTTGCATGTGTATCATGGAAATAATGTAGGACATCCCCTTTATCCCCGAACTGCAGGCCAAACCCTGACATATATCATGACCAGCCGTTCTACAAGCCTTGAGCCAAAATCCCAACTTATCATAAACCTTGACCCAGGGTGAGAATGTCAATCCTTGCCCTCGAAAAACAACAAAAAAAAAAGAAAAGGAAAATTCCCAATCAAAAGAGTGGGAGAAAGCAAAAAAGAAAGAAAATTCCCAATCAAAGAGTGGGAGAAAGCAAAAAAGGAAAGAAAATTCCCGATCAAGGATCGGAAGAAAATAGAAGAAACATCTAGAAAGGTCTTTGGACCAGACAATATCTGAAAAATACAAAATTGTCACCAAGAAAACAAGAAAAAGGAAACCACGACCTAAAGTGGTCCTCTCCCTTTGATTGCCGACAAAATCCTGTGCGCTAGCGACTTTCTTGCCACGCACTAAACAAAAACAGAAGAGGAAAAGGCAAAAACACTCAAAGCCAAATTCTCCACCTAAAAAAATTCCCAAAATAAGTCCTATTGATCCATGATCACGCATGTAATCTTTGATTTGATAGGAAATGATTTGCAAAATCAAGTCATGACATATCTATGGTTCGGAATTAAGATAAAACACTTACCAGTGTGAGATTTGATACACTTTGAGTGATTTTCTCCTATTTTTGTTGGACCCAGTGTTTCCTCTAAATGGTCGTTTAGAAACAAAATGCTAACTTCCAAAATCTCATTTATGGTTATGAGAAAATTTCATCAGCATACTCTCATTCCCCGATAGACACATCATTTTTCATAAAAAAAACATATGTTGCTCTGATCAGTTGGAAGTTTTGTCTCTTTACTAAAGCATGTTCGCATTTTAGTGAAGAAAACATCGAGACTATTTTTTAGTCTCACAGTTATCAAGAACTACGTAGGTCTGAGTTCCTCATCAAAAATTGAGGATACGTAAGAGCAAAAGCCCTGCTTTTGTGGACAACCCCACCTTTTGTTACCGTGACCCAAGAGTCCGGTGGCATGCGGAGGCACATCACCGTGGGATCCCCAAATTTGTATGTTCCATCATTTATCATTTGTATGTTATCTTGTTTCTATGACTTGAGGGACTAATGTTTGTTTTGTTTTTTCGATCGTCTTTTGTTTTGTGCATACATTTTGTTTGGACTGTTGCGTTAGTGCTTACTTCGTTATCGTCGATAATGTTTTTTGAAATTCCGAAACCTTGTAGAGTTTTCCTTTAGGAACGCCGTCCTAAAAATAAAATGAACAAAAATCATGATAACACCAAGAATAGAATAAAGAAAGAGGCGTTGTGAACAAATCTCATGTCTATATATATAAAGAAAAGAAAAGAGTTTTTTATATGTAAAAAAATGTATGGAAAGATTTTGTGTGTGTGTAAATAAGGTGTGAAAAGAAATTCTTGTGTGTGAGTAATAAGTGTATATAAAGAAATTTTTGTATAAACCACGAGTGTATGTTGAAAAACGAAAAAGAAATCTTTGAACAGGAATAGAGTTTTTACATAGACCGTGTTGATATAAAGAGAAAGAGTTTTAATGCGTGTGTGTACAGAAAAAGTTTGTCGTGTATAGGAATGTAGGTGTACAAAAAAAAGCTTTTCTCACAAATGGCGATGGATGTATAGTTTTTGCAAACATAAAAAATGAAACAAAAAGAAAAGGAAAGAAATACCTCAAAGGTCGGCATGTTATGGTCATAGGAAGTATAAATCATTCATAGAGAGCAAACATATCTTTTGGAAACAAGAGACTGACGTTAGGATTTTATTTTCCGGAATAACCGAGATAAGAATGGATGGATTCATTGAACCAATGAAAGAACATAATTTGGAAATATTGGGTCTACTTGTGTAAATCCCTAGCCTTAGTATCACAATGCCATAATCTGGATGCTTGAGTACCCACCTAGCTGTAGCCATGACTAATTTTGCACGTTGTTTCCAAATCATCATTGTTACGCGTGCCTCGTGGAAATGATATGGAAATTCAACCCGAGACCGACGCCTTGACACATGAATTTGTTTTACCCCAGATATCAAAATTGGGCTCGCACGATGAAAAGAGCATGTTGAGACAAAACCTTAAGCTACTTTGAACCTTGGCCCATGAAAAGAATCCTCATCCTTTCCCCCGAAGAAAAGGACAGCAGAATCTCCTCAAGGAGAGCGAATAATGAATGCTAAAACCCGAATTCCTAAACAAAGGTCGGAAAGGAAGAAATGAAAAGAAAGAAAAGAAAAGGAAAAGAAGGATTCCCGATCGAAGATCGAAAGAAATTAAAAAGAAAAAGATCGAAGGAAAAACAGAATAATTCCCGATCAATACAGAAAAACAGGAAAGAGAACAGAAAATCTTCTGACCAGATAAATTTTTGGCAGGGTAAATGACTACCGGCAAAGGAAAACCCATTTTTAAAGTAGTTCTTCCGTTAGGATTGCCATTCAAAGTCGCTCTTGACTGGTGATATCCCGCCCCAGATAAACAAAGAGGAAAAGACCGAAACATCCAGCTTCCTCTCCAAAAACACTACCCTCGAGAAAATCCTATTGATCCGTGATCGTGCGTGTGATCTTTTGGTTCGATAAGAAATCATGTGCAAAATAAAGTCAAGATTGCAGCTATGGTTTGGGATTAGGGTAAAACACTTGCATGTGTGAGTTTTTATACACTATGAGTGATTTTATTCCCAGTTTCAGTGTGACCTGACGTTTCCCCTGAATGTTCATTTAAAAGCTAAACGTTGACATCCTACCCTTCATTTTCGATTACAAGGAAAATTACTTTTGGCATGGCTATATTGTTTCTCTAAGATATGGTTCTCTCGCGAATGATTTATTTTTCCTTGCTAAAGCATGATCGCCTTTTTAGGTGAAAAAACCCGGTGGACCATTCGGTCCTACCAACAAATCTTATCCGGAGCCCCATGAATTGATTGTCATTCATGCATCCTCCACCATCGAGTCTGGAGCCCCGCGAATTGATTGCCTAGCGCTGTTCACCAATCCTCCACCCTCAAATCTTATCCGGAGCCCCATGAATTGATTGTCATTCATGCATCCTCCACCACTGAGTCTGGAGCCCCGCGAATTGATTGCCTAGCGCTGTTCGCCTATCCTCCACCCTCAAATCTTATTCGGAGACCCATGAATTGATTGCCTAGCATTGTTCATGTGTCCTCCACCATCAAGTCTGGAGCCCCACGAATTGATTGCCTAGCGCTGTTCGCCTATCCTCCACCCTCAAATCCTATTCGGAGACCCATGAATTGATTGCCTAGCGCTGTTCATGTGTCCTCCACCATCGAGTCTGGAGCCCCGCGAATTGATTTCCTAGCGTTGTTCGCCTATCCTCCACCCTCAAATCTTATTCAGAGACCCATGAATTGATTGCCTAGCGTTGTTCGCCTATCCTCCACCCTCAAATCGTATTTAGAGACCCATAAATTGATTGCCTAGCGTTGTTCATGTGTCCTCCACCATCGAGTCTGGAGCCCCGCGAATTGATTGCCTAGCGCTGTTCGCCTATCCTTCACCCTCAAATCTTATTCGGAGACCCATGAATTGTTTGCCTAGCGCTGTTCATGTGTCCTCCACCATGGAGTCTGGAGCCTCGCGAATTGATTGTCTAGCGCTGTTCATGTGTCCTCCACCATGGAGTCTGGAGCCTCGCGAATTGATTGCCTAGCACTGTTCGCCTATCCTCCACCCTCAAATTTTGTTCGAAGACCCATGAATTGATTGCCTAGCGCTGTTCATGTGTCCTCTACCATCGAGTCTAGAGCCTTGCGAATTGATTGCCTAGCGCTGTTCGCCTATCCTCCACCCTCAAATCTTATTCGGAGACCCATGAATTGATTGCCTAGCGCTGTTCATGTGTCCTCCACCATCGAGTCTGGAGCCCCGCGAATTGATTGCCTAGCGCTGTTCGCCTATCCTCCACCCTCAAATCTTGTTCGGAGACCCATGAATTGATTGCCTAGCGCTGTTCATGTGTCCTCCACCATCGAGTCTGAAGCCCCGCGAATTGATTGCCTAGCGCTGTTCGCCTATCCTCCACCCTCAAATCATTTCCGGAGACCCATGAATTGATTGCCTAGCGCTGTTCATGTGTCCTCCGTTATCTAGCGCGGAGCCTCCGTGACTGGGAAATGTGGTTTTGTTATTTCCCCGATCGGTTCCTTCGCCAAACATGTGTATATGTATGTATTTGTGTTATTGGTGGTTTTTAGTTGTTTGTGTTTGTTTTGTGTTGTGCAGAGAAAGAAGAAGGAGAGACGGGAGTCGTCATAGACTAATCACGGAGAGAGAGAAGACGGACAAAATCAGTGTTTTATCTTTGCTTTCCTCTTATCTCTGATTAAAGGTAAGTAAAGAGGGGCAACTGTCATACCCTAATTTCGTACGGGGACTATTGTTTGATGGCATGCAACCTTTGATTGACCGCTTCGAGGTACTTGGGACCCTTTGTTGCACAATACGTGAAGTTCCGAGACATGCCGAAAATCAAAAGGAAGCATTATTATGCAATCCGTGAAATTCAGTAACGTGCCGGAAATCAAAAGGAAGTGTTGTAGCGCAATCCGTGAGTTTCCGTAACATTCCGAAAGCTAAAAAAGGAGTAATTACATGACTCGTAAGGTTTCGTAATCTTACGAAAAGAAAAAAGTATCGTTACGAAATTCGTAAAGTTTCGTAACGTTACGGAAAAAGAATCACCAAAAAAAAGCAAAGGGGGTGTATTTAGAAAAAAAGGGGTTGCAAATAGCAACCCAAGTTGTTATCCGTATAAACATTATTTTGCTTTCTCTACGACTCAACGCATGATAGCATGCGGAGACTAACGTTGTCTTTTGAACCCTTTGTCAATCACGGCCAACAAGCCCGTTCACACGCGGAGATTTACGTTGTCTTCCGCGTAGACAACTTTGCCAGTACTAACTTGTGATGTTCGGGGGCTTGTTCGCCTCGCGTCAAACAAAAACAGAAAAGGAAAAAGCCAACAAAAAAATCAAAAGCCAAAAACACACAAAAGCCGAAAAAACCCATCAAAAGAACCCATTCCCAAGGGAAGTCCTATTGATCCATGATCACGCATGTAATCTTTGATTTGATAGGAAATCATTTGTAAAATCAAGTCATGACATATCTATGGTTCGGAATTAGGATAAAACACTTACCTGTGCGAGATTGATACACTTTGAGTGGATTTCTTCTATTTTGGTCAAACCCAGTGTTTCCTCTAAATGGTCATTTAGAAACGAAATGCTAACATCCAAAATCTCATTTACGGTTATGGGGGATTCCATCAGCAGACTCTCCATCCCTGGTAGACGCATTGTTTGTCACTCAAAAAAGCATGTGCTGCTCTAATTAGTTGGAATATTTGTCTCTTTGCTAAAGCATGTTTGCATTCTAGTGGAGAAAACACCGAGACTTTTTCAAGTCTCACAAGTTATCCAGAACTACGTAGGTCTGAGTTCCTCATTGGAGGATACGTAGGAGCAAAAGCCTCGCTTTTGTCGACCACACTGCTTTCTGTTACCATGACCCAAGAGCTGGTAGCCCGCGGAGACACCTTACGGTTATTCGCACCTCGAGTGTGATTGATAAGCGGAGGCCAATATGGTCATCTGCGCCCTTTCCGGAGATGTAGGCATCTTCTAGTGGAGACTTTTTCAAGTCTCACAAGTTATCTAGAACTACGTAGGTCTGAGTTCCTCATTGGAGGATACGTAGGAGCAAGAGCCTTGCATTTGTCGGCCGCCCCATAATCTTTGTCATACTGACCCTGAGGTCATGTGACATGCACCCTTGTGTCATCCAGAGGCGGCGGGCCCGATGACACGCGGAGATACCTTACGGTTATCCGCACCCTTGTGTAATCCAGAGGCGGCGGGCCCGATGACACGCGGAGATACCTTACGGTTATCCGCACCCTTGTGTCATCCAGAGGCGGCGGGCCCGATGACACGCGGAGATACCTTACGGTTATCCGCACCCTTTTGTCATCCAGAGGCGGCGGGCCCGATGACACGCAGAGACAAAATTTTGTCATTCTGCACCCTTGTGTCATCCAGAGGCGGCGGGCCCGATGACACGCGGAGATACCTTACAGTTATCCGCACCCTTTTTTCATCCAGAGGCGGCGGGCTCGATGACAAGCAGCGGCCAATGTGGTCATTCTGCACCCTTGTGTCATCCAGAGGCGGCGGACCTGATGACACGCGGAGATACCTTACGGTTATCCGCACCCTTTTGTCATCCAGAGGCGGCGGGCCCGATGACACGCAGAGACAAAATTTGGTCATTCTGCACCCTTGTGTCATCCAGAGGCGGCGGGCCCGATGACATACGGAGATACCTTACGGTTATCCGCACCCTTTTGTCATCCAGAGGCGGCGGGCCCGATGACAAGCAGCGGCCAATGTGGTCATTCTGCACCCTTCGTCAATCGCGGCCGACAAGCCCGTTGACATGCGGAGATTTACATCATCTTCCGCACTTACAAGATCTGTCACACTGACTTTTGAGTCATGCTGACGGGCGAAAATACCCGAGTGGTTATCCGTATAAACATTCTTTTGCTATCTGTAAGACAGAACGCTTGATAGCATGCAGAGACTGACATAGTCTTCTGCACCATTTGTTCCTCTGGGAACAACAAGTCATTTACATGCGGAAATTTTATGGTCACCCGCGACTCTCGTCAACCGAGAGGAACGAAATTAGTGTCATACCCTAATTTCGTCCGGGGACCTTTGCTTGATGACATGCGACCTTTCTTTGGTCCTTGTGAGGTGCTTAGCACCCATCATTAGGCAATTTGTGAAATTCCGGGAACAACAAGTCATTTACATGCGGAAATTTTATGGTCACCCGCGACTCTCGTCAACCGAGAGGAACGAAATTAGTGTCATACCCTAATTTCGTCAGGGGACCTTTGCTTGATGACATGCGACCTTTCTTTGGTCCTTGTGAGGTGCTTGGCACCCATCATTAGGCAATTTGTGAAATTCCGGGAACAACAAGTCATTTGCATGTGAAGATTTTATGGTCACCCGCGACTCTCGTCAAATCGAGAGGAACGAAATTAGTGTCTTATCTTTACTTTCCTTTTATCTCCAATAAAAGACAAGTAAAGAGGGGCAACTGTCATACCCTAATTTCGTCCGGGGACCTTTGCTTGATGACATGCGACCTTTCTTTGGTCCTTGTGAGGTGCTTGGCACCCATCATTAGGCAATTTGTGAAATTCCAGGACATGCCGGGAAACCAAAAAATATTGATGCACAATCCGTAAGTTTCCATGACACACCGGAAATCAAATGGAAGCATCGTTGCATAATTAAGTGAGGTTCTGTAACATTCCGTAAGTCAAAAAGGGGATGATTATCTAATCCGCAAGGTTCCGTAACATTACGGAAAGAAAACAAGTATCGTTACGAAATTCGTAAGTTTCCGTAACTTTACGAAAAAAGAATCACGACAAAAAAGCAGAGGGGGGTGTACTTAGTAAAAATGGGGGTGCAAATAGCACCCAGGCCCACTTGGGCCCTCCAGAATATTCCTCCAGAAGGCTGTTGCTTCTGGAGGAAGCAACCTGGCTCGCCTGGGCGAGCTGAGCTCGCGTGGGCGAGCTGGGCGGCAAGCACCTCCCCTATTTTGCTATAAATAGGGGAGGAAGTGAAGAAGAAAATGGTTCAGCCCTTTAGGCACTTCTCTCTCTTTAGAATTTGCTTGGAAAAATTGTTTCCGTGAAGAAAATCTAAGCCGAGGCGCTTCCGAAACGTTTCCGTAACGCTTTCCGTGAAGAAATTCGCAAAGGTTTCAACCGTTCTTCGAAGTTCTTCATTCGTTCTTCATCGTTCTTCGATCTTCAACGGGTAAGTACCTTGAACCAAGCTTTTCGATTCATTCTATGTACCCACGGTGGTCCACATTGTGTTTTGTGTATTTTTATTCCCGTTTCATTTACTTTTTATACCCCCTCTTGACGTGCTTAAGCCATTTTACTTAAGTCATTTCTCGCTTAACTTAAAAATAATATAAATTTCCACCGAACGTTTGAATTGTATTATCCGTTAACTTCGGTTAAAATGAATTCCGACCGTTCGGTCTTGCCGTAACCACGTTGGAAATCAAAAAGAGGTAAAAAATAATAATATAATAACAAAAACATACCTTTTAGCAAAATAAAGCGAAAAATCAATCGGACGTTTTCTCTTTGGGATTTCTCATTCTTAATCGAATTGATTAATAACTAAAGTGAAACTAAGGCTAAAATCAACTCGCCTAGTCAAGCTCGTCCATAAAAATAGGCTTTTGAAGTTTGTCATTTCAATTTCTCACTAAGTAAAATGGATCATTTTTAAGGTCCAACGCCTTAAAATGATCACCACTTAAGTAAAAAAGAATCACTTGATAAGAAAGAACTACGTAGGTCTGATTTCCTCATCGCAAATTGAGGAATACGTAGGAGCAAAGGGAAACATCCTTGTCGACCACAAAAAAGAAAATATATAAAAAGGGTATAAAAGATATAAGGACATAAAAGGGAACGTAAAAATCAAAGTCATGTTTGCACATTCGATTAAAGGTTGTCGTCCCCTGGGACGGACATGTGGGGTGCTAATACCTTCCGCGTGCGTAAATACAACTACCGAACCTTTCACTTAAAAGTTCGTAGATCGCGTCTTTTCTGGTTTTTCCGACGTTTTCCTCAAATAAACGTTGGTGGCGACTCCGCGCGTATTCCTTTCGTGGAACACGCATCCCGCGAGTCTCGCATCTCCCTCCCGCCGAAGGGTAGGTTGCGACAGCGGCCAACAAGCCCGTTCACACGCAGAGATTTACGTCGTCTTCCGTGCAGACAACCTCTGCAGTACTAACTCGTGAAGTTAGGGGCCAGCGGAAATACCCAAGTGGTTATCCGTATAAACATTCTTTTGCTATCTGTAAGACTCAACGCATGATTCCAAGCAGAGACAAACGTCGTCTTCTGCACCCTTTGTCAATCGCGGCCAACAAGCCCGTTGACATGCGGAGATTTAGGTCGTATTCCGCGCTTACAACCTCTGTCGAGACTAATTCGTGAAGTTAGGGGGGAGGCGAAAATACCCAAGTGGTTATCCGTATAAACATTATTTTGCTTTCTCTACGACTCAACGCATGATAGCATGCGGAGACTAACGTCGTCTTTTGAACCCTTTGTCAATCGCGGCCAACAAGCCCGTTCACACGCGGAGATTTATGTTGTCTTCCGCGTAGACAACCTCTACAGTTCTAACTCGTGAAGATAGGGGGTAGGTGGAAATTTCCAAATTGTTTTCCGTATAAACATTCTTTTGCTATCTCTAAGACTCAACGTATGATAGCATGCAGAGACTAACGTCGTCTTCTGCACGCTTTGTCAATCACGGTGAACAAGTCCGTTGACACGAGGAGATTTACGTCGTGTTCCGCGCAAACAACCTCTCCAATACAAACTTGTGATGTTAGGGGGCCGGAGGAAATACCCAAGTAGTTATCCGTATAAACATTCTTTTGCTATCTCTAAGACTCAACGCATGATACCATGCATAAACAAATGTCGTCTTCTGCACCCTTTGTCAATCGCGGCCAACAAGCCCGTTCACTTGCGGAGATTTACGTCGTCTTCCGCGCTTACAAACTCTGTCGATACTAACTCGTGAAATTAGGGGGCCGGCGGATGTACCCAAATTATTGTCCGTATAGACATTCTTTTGCTATCTCTAAGACTCAACGCATGATACCATGCAGAGACAAACGTCGTCTTTTGCACCATTTGTCAATCACGGCCAACAAGCCTGTTGCCATGCAGAGATTTACATCGTCTTCCGCGCTTACAACCTCTGTCGATACTAACTCGTGAAATTAGGGGGCCGGCGGAAATACCCAAATTATTGTCCATATAAACATTCTTTTGCTATCTCTAAGACTCAACGTATGATAGCATGCAGAGACTAACGTCGTCTTCTGCATGCTTTGTCAATCACGGTGAACAAGTCCGTTGACACGAGGAGATTTACGTCGTCTTCCGCGCAGACAACCTCTGCAGTACTAACTCGTGAATTTAGGGGGCCGACAGAAATACACAAGTGGTTATCCGTATAAACATTCTTTTGCTATCTCTAAGACTCAACGCATGATACCATGCAAAAACAAATGTCGTCTTCTGCACACTTTGCCAATCGCGGCCAACAAGCCCGTTCACTTGCGGAGATTTACATCGTCTTTCGCGCTTACAAACTTTGTCGGTACTAACTCGTGAAGTTAGGGGGCCGGCGGAACTACCCAAGTGGTTATCCTTATAAACATTCTTTTGCTATGTCTAAGACTCATCGTATGATAGCATGCAGAGATTAACGTCGTCTTCTGCACGCTTTGTCAATTACGGTGAACAAGTCCGTTGACACGAGGAGATTTACGTCGTCTTTCGCGCAAACAACCTCTCCAATACAAATTCGTGATGTTAGGGGGCCGGCGGAAATACCCAAGTGGTTATCCGTATACAACAAAGGAGTAAGTCATGGTAAAGCATTTGCACAAGATTAAATGGCCTAACTCTCTAAAAAATGTCCCCAGTGGAGTCGCCAACTGTCGCAACCTACCCTTCGGTGGGAGGGCGACGCGTGACTCGCGGGATGCGTGTTCCACGAAAGGAATACGCGCGGAGTCGCCACCAACGTTCATTTGAGGAAAACGTCGGAAAAACCGGAAAAGACGCGATCTACGAACTTTTTAGTGAAAAGGTTCGGGAGTCGTATTTACGCACGGGGAAGGTATTAGCACCCCACACGTCCGCCCCAAGGGACGGCAGCCTTTAATCGAATGTGCAAACATGACTTTGATTTTTACGTTCCCTTTTATGTCCTTATATCCTTTATACCCTTTTTATATTTTTTCTTTTTTGTGGTCGACAAGGGTGTTTCCCTTTGCTCCTACGTATTCCTCAATTTGGGATGAGAAAATCAGACCTACGTAGTTCTTTCGGAACAAAGTGTTTGGTTTAAGTTTGTTTTTTGTCTTTTTTGCAAAATATGTTTTTTATTTGAACAAAAGGTCATTTAAGGTGTTGGACCATTAAACGGTCTTTTGATTTTGAAAGGAGAGAAACGTTAAGGCATTGGACCATTAACGATCTCTTGTTTTTGAAAGGAGAGAAACGTTAAGGCATTTGGACCATTAACGATCTCTTGGGGTGGTCGACAAAAGCGGGGCTTTTGCTCCTACGTATCCTCAATTGCGATGAGGAAATCAGACCTACGTAGTTCTTGCAAAAGCGGTAAAGTCACATGTTGATTTTATGCTTTTGAACGGTCCATGTTAACCGATAAAAGCAAAGAGGACCGTTTAAGGCGTTGGACCTTAAAACGGTTTTTAGTGATTTTCGGACAAAACTTGATTTGTGAGTCTATTTTAGTCTTAGTTTCACTTTGGTTATTAATCAATTCATTCAAGGAAACTTCCAAAGAAAAACGTCCGATTGATTTTTTTAATTTATTTTATTCAAAGATATTTTGATTATTTTATTATTATTTTTCAAGATATTTTGATTATTTTATTATTATTTTACTTTTTTTGGTTTAACCGAGGTTATAGCGTGAACGATCGGTTAGATTTCATTTTAAAAGTGATTAAATGAGATTACAACACAAATGATCGGTTGAAATTCATTTTATCATTATTTAGATGAGAAAACGACTTAAATAAACGGTAAAAGCGCGTTAAAGACGGAAGAAAAGAAATCGAAAATAAAGATGAAAGCTTAAAAAAACAAGAAATGAATTGAAAGTCTCGGATTCGAAAACTTACCCGTTGAAGAACGAAGAACGGATGAAGAACGATGAAGAACGGACGAAAACCTTCACGAATTTGCTTACGGAAACATCTCGGAAGCGTTACGGAAGCACCTCGGCTTGGATTTTCTTCACGGAAACAATTTTTTTCACCCAAAACAGCTGAAATACATAGCCAGGGGGCTCAGGGATCCTTCGAACAGCCCCCTTCAGCCTTTTTATAGGAAAAAGGGGGAGGAGGTTGCCGCCCAGCTCGCCCAAGTGACCTTAGCTCGCCCAGGCGAGCTGGGTTGCTTCCTCCAGAAGCAACCCAGCTTCAAAAAACGTTCTGGAAGGCCCAATTCAAAATTTCAAAATTTCTATTTGCACCCCCCAATTTTGATAAGTTCACCCCCTCTTTCGTAATTTACGGAAAAGTTACGGAAGCCTTACGGAAGCATATAGGACTTGATTTTCTTCTTTTTTTCTCTTCCGTCTCACCCGTATTAAGTTAATTATGCTTATTTAGAGTTATGGGAATTTTACGGAAGCATTACGGGTGTCCCGGAAGCCCCGGAATCCCATTTTTCAACAAAACGGGGGGTGTGGTGGCCATCTAGCTCGCCCAGGCGAGCTAGGTTACTTCAACCTTAAGCAAGAAATTGCCCAGAAACCTCTAGAAGGGCCCAGATTCGAAAATTACTATTTGCACCCCCCATTTTACTAAATACACCCCCCTTTGGCTTTTTTTGGTGATTCTTTTTTCGTAAAGTTACGGAAACTTACGAATTTCGTAACGATACTTGTTTTCTTTCCGTAATGTTACGGAACCTTGCGGATTACATAATCATCCCCTTTTTGACTTACGGAATGTTACGGAACCTCACTTAATTATGCAACGATGCTTCCATTTGATTTCCGGTGTGTCACGGAAACTTACGGATTGTGCATCAATAGTTTTTTGGTTTTTCGGCATGTCCTGGAATTTCACAAATTGCCTAATGATGGATGCCAAGCACCTCACAAGGACCAAAGAATGGTCGCATGTCATCAAGCAAAGGTCCCCGGACGAAATTAGGGTATGACAGTTGCCCCTCTTTACTTGTCTTTTATTGGAGATAAAAGGGAAGTAAAGATAAGACACTAATTTCGTTCCTCTCGATTCGACGAGAGTCGCGGGTGACCATAAAATCTCCACATGCAAATGACTTGTTGTTCCCAAAATTTCACCAATTGCCTAATGTCGCAACCTACCCTTCGGCGGGAGGGCGACGCGTGACTCGCGGGATGCGTATTCCACGAAAGGAATACGCGCGGAGTCGCCACCAACGTTTATTTGAGGAAAACGTCGGAAAAACCGGAAAAGACGCGATCTACGAACTTTTTAGTGAAAGGTTCGGGAGTTGTATTTACGCACGGGGAAGGTATTTGCACCCCACACGCCCGTCCCAAGGGACGGCAGCCTTTAATCGAATGTGCAAACATGACTTTGATTTTTATGTTCCCTTTTATGTTCTTATATCCTTTATACCCTTTTTATATTTTTTCCTTTTTTGTGGTCGACAAGGGTGTTTCCCTTTGCTCCTACGTATTTCTCAATTTGGGATGAGAAAATCAGACCTACGTAGTTCTTTTGGAACAAAGTGTTTGGTTAAGTTATTTTTGTCTTTTTTTGTAAAATATGTTTTTATTGAACAAAAGGTCATTTAAGGTGTTTGGACCATTAAACGGTCTTTTGATTTTGAAAGGGGAGAAACGTTAAGGCGTTGGACCATTAACGATCTCTTGTTTTTGAAAGGAGAGAAACGTTAAGGCATTGGACCATTAACGATCTCTTGGGGTGGTCGACAAAAGCGGGGCTTTTGCTCCTACGTATCCTCAATGAGGAACTCAGACCTACGTAGTTCTTTCTTTTTGTCAAGTGATTCTTTTTTACTTAAGTGGTGATCATTTTAAGGCGTTGGACCTTAAAAATGATCCATTTTACTTAGTGAGAAATTGAAATGACAAACTTCAAAAGCCTATTTTTGTGGACGAGCTTGACTAGGCGAGTTGATTTTAGCCTTAGTTTCACTTTAGTTATTAATCAATTCGATTAAGAATGAGAAATCCCAAAGAGAAAAACGTCCGATTGATTTTCCGCTTTATTTTACTAAAAGATGTTTTTTTGATTATTATATTATTTTTTACCTTTTTTTTGATTTCCAACGTGGTTACGGCACGACCGAACGGTCGGAATTCATTTTAACCGAAGTTAATGGATAATACAATTCAAACGTTCGGTGGAAATTTATTTTATTTTTAAGTTAAGCGAGAAACGACTTAAGTAAAAAGGCTTAAGCACGTCAACAGGGGGTATAAAAAGTAAACAAAACGAGAATAAAAATGCACGAAACACAATGTGGACCACTACGGGTACATAGAATGAATCGAAAAGCTTGGTTCGAGGTACTTACCCGTTGAAGATCGAAGAACGATGAAGAACGAATGAAGAACGTCGAAGGACGGTTGAAACCTTTGCGAGATTCCTCACGGAAAACGTTACGGAAACGTTTCGGAAGCGCCTCGGCTTAGATTTTCTTCACGGAAACAATTTTTCCAAGCAAATTCGAAAGAGAGAGAAGTGCCTAAGGGGCTGGACCCTTTTCTTCTTCATTTCCTCCCCTATTTATAGCAAAATAGGGGAGGTGGTTGCCGCCCAGCTCGCCCAGGCGAGCAGGGTTGCTTCCTCCAGAAGCAACCGCCTTCTGGAGGAATCTTCTGGAGGGCCCAAATGGGCCTGGGTGCTATTTGCACCCCCATTTTTACTAAGTACACCCCCTCTGCTGTTTTTTGGTAATTCTTTTTTCGTAAAGTTACGGAAACTTACGAATTTCGTAACGATACTTGTTTTCTTTCCGTAATGTTACGGAACCTTGCGGATTACATAATCATCCCCTTTTTGACTTACGGAATGTTACGGAACCTCACTTAATTATGCAACGATGCTTCCATTTGATTTCCGATGTGTCACGGAAACTTACGGATTGTGCATCAACATTTTTTTGGTTTTTCGGCATGTCCTGGAATTTCATAAATTGCCTAATGATGGGTGCCAAGCACCTCACAAGGACCAAAGAATGGTCGCATGTCATCAAGCAAAGGTCCCCGGACGAAATTAGGGTATGACAGTTGCCCCTCTTTACTTGTCTTTTATTGGAGATAAAAGAAAAGTAAAGATAAGACACTAATTTCGTCCCTCTCGATTTGACGAGAGTCGCGGGTGACCATAAAATCTCCACATGCAAATGACTTGTTGTTCCCAGAATTTCACAAATTGCCTAATGATGGGTGCCAAGCACCTCACAAGGACCAAAGAATGGTCGCATGTCATCAAGCAAAGGTCCCCGAAAATCAGTGTATGACACTAATTTCGCTCCTCTCGGTTGACGAGAGTCGCGGGTGACCGTGACTTGTCGTTCCTAGGATTTCACAAATTGCCTAATGATGGGTGCCAAGCACCTCACAAGGACCAAAGAATGGTCACATGTCATCAAGCAAAGGTCCCCGAAAATCAGTGTATGACACTAATTTCGGTCCTCTCGGTTGACGAGAGTCGCGGGCGACCATGAAATTTCCGCATGTAAATGACTTGTTGTTCCCAGAATTTCACAAATTGCCTAATGATGGGTGCCAAGCACCTCACAAGGACCAAAGAATGGTCACATGTCATCAAGCAAAGGTCCCCGAAAATCAGTGTATGACACTAATTTCGCTCCTCTCGGTTGACGAGAGTCGCGGGCGACCATGAAATTTCCGCATGTAAATGACTTTGTTGTTCCCGGAGGAACAAAAGGTGCAGAAGACTGTGTCAGCCCCTGCATGCTATCAAGCGTTCTGTCTTACAGATAGCAAAAGAATGGGTGCGAATAACCATAAGGTATCTCCGCGTATCATGGGTGCAGAATGACCAAACTTGGTCTCTGCTTGTCATCGGGCCCGCCGCCTCTGGATGACAAAAGGGTGCGAATAACCATAAGGTATCTCCGCGTATCATGGGTGCAGAATGACCAAACTTGGTCTCTGCTTGTCATCGGGCCCGCCGCCTCTGGATGACAAAAGGGTGCGGATAACCGTAAGGTATCTCCGCGTATCATCGGGCCCGCCGCCTCTGGATGATACAAGGGTGCACGTCACATGACCTCAGGGTCAGTATGACGAAGATTATGGGGCGGCCGACAAAAGCAAGGCTCTTGCTCCTACGTATCCTGCAATGAGGAACTCAGACCTACGTAGTTCTAGATAACTTGTGAGACTTGAAAAGTCTCCATCGGAAAATGCTGACATCTCCGGAAAGGGCGCAGATGACCATATTGGCCTCTGCTCGTCAATCACACTTGGGGTCACTGAATGACGAGGTGCGGATAACCGTAAGGTGTCTCCGCGGGCTACCAGCTCTTGGGTCATGGTAACAAAAGGCGGTGTGGTCGACAAAAGCGAGGCTCTTGCTCCTACGTATCCTCCAATGAGGAACTCAGACCTACGTAGTTCTAGATAACTTGTGAGACTTGAAAAAGTCTCGGTGTTTTCTTCGCTAAAATGCAAACATGCTTTAGTAAAGAGATAAATATTCCAACTGATTAGAGCAGCATACGCTTTTTTTGAGTGGAAAACAATGCGTTTACCGGGGAAGGAGAGTCTGCTGATGAAATCCCCCATAACCATAAATGAGATTTTGGATGTTAGCATTTCGTTTCTAAATGAACATTTAGAGGAAACACTGGGTTCGACAAAATAGAAGAAAATCACTCAAAGTGTATCAATCTCGCACAGGTAAGTGTTTCATCCTAATTCCGGACCATAGATATGTCATGACTTGACTTTGCAAATTATTTCCTATCAAATCAAAAATTACATGCGTGATCATGGATCAATAGGGCTTCCCTTGGGAATGGGTTCTTTTGGTGGTTTTTTTTCCGGCTTTTGTGTGTTTTTGGCTTTTGATTTTTCTGGCTTTTTCTTTTTCTGTTTTTTTTTGTTTAGTGCGGGGCGAAAAAAAGGTCGCTAGCGCACGGGATTTTGGTTGGTAATCAAAGGGAGAAGACCATTTTAGGTCGTGGTTTCCTTTCCTTCTTTTTTGTTCATTTGCCGACAATTCTGTATTGTTCATCTGGTTTCTTTGACCAGGAGCTTCCTTCTTTTTTACTTTCTCCCATTCTTTGGTTGGGAATTTTCTTTCTTTTCTTTTTTCTTTCTCCCACTCTTTGATTGGGAATTTCCTTTCTTTTCTTTTTTCTCTTTCTCCCACTCTTTGATTGGGAATTTCCTTTCCTTCCTTTTTTGCTTTCTCTTTGATTGGGAATTCCCTTTCCTTCTTTTTTTTTTTGCTTCCGAGGGTAAGGTTTATGGTGAGTCAGGATTTTGGCTCAAGGCTTGTAGAATGGCTAGACATGATACATGTCAGGGTTTGGTTTGGTTCAAGGATAAAAAGGGATGCCCCACATTATTTCCATGACACAAATGCAAAAATGATGATTTGGAAATTTTATGCAAAACTGGTCATGCATGCACCTATGCGGACACTCAAGTGTCAAATTTTTATGGTCATGTGATGCTAGGGCTCAGGATTTATTTCCTCTATTTTAAATCAACCCAATGTTTCCAAAATATGTTCTTTTATCAATTTGTGCATTCATTCGAGTCCATTTCGGGCGTCCGGGAAAATCTTCACAGCATTCACCCTTCAGGTGTATACACATTTTTTTTTTTTTTAAAAAAAAAAAAACTAGCTATGATCAGCGAATTTTTTCAAAGAAAAGTTGGAAGTGATCTCTTTCAAAAGCATGTTGGTTTTTTAGCTAGATAACTTATTTTTTTCTTTTTTCTCCTTCTTTTTTTTATCATTATCATTTGTTTATTTCTTTTTCTTGTTTGTTTTTTTTTTCTTCTTTTTTTTTTTTCATGAGGTATTTTGCTACCTAAACATGTGCATATTTTTGTGAGGTATTTTTGCTATATACATGCATATCCAAGGTATCTTGCCACCTAAACATACATATATATGTTTTGTGAGGTATTTTTTTGCTACATACACGCACATCTAAGGTATCTCTCTACCTAAACATACAAATATATATTTTGTGAAGTAATTTTTTGTTTACATACACGCACATCTAAGGTATCTCTCTACCTAAACATACATATATATATTTTGTGAAGTATTTTTTTGTTTACATACATGCATATCTAAGGTATTTTCACTACCTAAACATACATATATATATTTTGTGAGGTATGACTACCTTCCGAGCTTGCGCTTGTTTTATTTAAATCCCCAGGATCATGAGCAACTAGGTGCGTCCTACTATAAAAAGTGATCAAATAACAAGCATAGATTCAAAAGGTACTAGGTTGCCTCCTAGTAGCGCTTCTTTAACGTCTTTAGCTGGACGCCTGATGGCTTGTAGGTCACGGACCTAGTACTTTGCTTACCTTTGGCTTTGGACTTGGTAGCCTGCTGGTCGACCATGTGTCATAGGCAACGCTCTAACCTTTTTGCGGATGAGCTGAGGTGAACTCTAGAGGTGGTGGCGGTGTGTCTATTGCCCGCTACCGGCCATCCCAATGCTGCTGTGGTGTTTCGCCCTGCGCCTGCCTGGGGGCGCAACACTTCTAGATAAAAGCACGATTAGTTGGGGACCTGATGCCCTTGCTGGAGGTGACAGGTACTCCGTAGAACTGACAGAGACCCGTAATTAGAGCTTGACAACTCCAAGACCCTGTTGGACTTCTTCGGGTCCACTGGGTGTCTTGCAGGCGCGATCCCTGCAAACAATAGATGAAATCAGAAATCAGTTGAGCGATGTGCATACTTACCTATGATGACATAACCTTGCCCGGGGGGTACGGGCACCCTATAGGACTGATAGAGGCCCGTAACCAGAGCTGGAAACCCCAGGGCCCTGTTGGACTTTTCCGGGTCCACTGGGTGTCTTGTGGGTGCGATCCCTGCAAACAATAGATGGTATCAGAAATCAGTTGAACCATATGCATACTTACCCATGTCGGGACGACACAGACCAACTGATACTTTTGCAGGGGAGATTGGCGTTGCGGTCGCTGGGCAGAATGTTGCTAAGTAGCAATGTCATCTATATCTGTGTAAGAGTGGTCATGTTGGTGCGCATGATCCGCACTCGTCTCTTTGCAGCAACACGGGTGAAATCTTGCCCCGGTATGCATAGTAGCTATGTGATAGCCTCCCTCTCTGGTTGTGCTCGCACAGTTGGCCCTCCTCCAATATCAGGGGGGGGCCAGGAACCGTTAAAAGGAAACTACTGGTCCCTTAACCGGGAGTGCAAGTCTCGGTTAAGCATTTAAGGATAGAGGACCTTAAATTATCTTAAGGTGTGGATATGGAGCCCACCGAAAGTGAGGACGCGTAGCCCTCTAAAGGCGAGGGCGTGTAGCCTTCTGAAGGTGAGGACGTGCAGTCCTCTGAAGGTGAGGACGTGTAGTCCTCTGGAGGTGAGGGCGTGCAGCCCTCTGATGGTGAGGACATGTAATCCTCTCAAGGCGAGGGTGTGTAGCCCTCCGAAAGTGAGGACATGTGGTCCTCTAAAGGTGAGAGCGTGTAGCCCTACGAAGGTGAGGACATGCAGTTCTCTGATGACGAGGGCGTGTAGCCCTCTGAAGGTAAGGACATGCAGTCCTCTGAAGGTGAGGACATGCAGTCCTCTGATGGCGAGGGCGTGTAGCCCTCTGAAGGTGAGGATGTGTAGCCCTCTGATGGTGAGGACGTGTAGTCCTCTCAAGGCGAGGACGTGTAGTCCCCTCAACGATGAGGGTAACTAGTACCCAAGGTGAGGGCGTGTAGCCCTCTCAAGGCGAGGACATGTAGTCCTCTAGAGGTGAGGGCGTGCAGCCCTTTGATGGTGAGGACGTGTAGTCCTCTAGAGGTGAGGACGTGCAGTCCTCTGAAGGCGAGGACGTGTAGTCCTCTGGAGGTGAGGGCGTGCAGCCCTCTGATCGTGAGGACGTGTAGTCCTCTCAAGGCGAGGGTAACTAGTACCCAAGGTGAGGGCGTGCAGCCCTCTCAAGGCGAGGACATGTAGTCCTCTGGAGGTGAGGGCGTGCAGCCCTCTGATGGTGAGGACGTGTAGTCCTCTCAAGGCGAGGACGTGTAGTCCTCTCAACGGTGAGGGTAACTAGTACCCAAGGTGAGGGCGTAGAGCCCTCTCAAGGCGAGGACATGTAGTCCTCTGGAGGTGAGGGCGTGCAGCCCTCTGATGGTGAGGACGTGTAGTCCTCTCAAGGCGAGGACGTGTAGTCCTCTCAACGGTGAGGGTAACTAGTACCCAAGGTGAGGGCGTGTAACCCTCTCAAGGCGAGGACATGTAGTCCTCTGGAGGTGAGGGCGTGCAGCCCTCTGATGGTGAGGACGTGTAGTCCTCTGAAGGCGAGGACGTGTAGTCCTCTCAACGGTGAGGGTAACTAGTACCCAAGGTGAGGGCATGTAGCCCTCTCAAGGCGAGGACATGTAGTCCTCTAAAGGTGAGGGCGTGCAGCCCTCTGATGGTGAGGACGTGTAGTCCTCTCAAGGCGAGGACGTGTAGTCCTCTCAACGGTGAGGGTAACTAGTACCCAAGGTGAGGGCGTAGAGCCCTCTCAAGGCGAGGACATGTAGTCCTCTGGAGGTGAGGGCATGCAGCCCTCTGATGGTGAGGACGTGTAGTCCTCTCAAGGCGAGGACGTGTAGTCCTCTCAACGGTGAGGGTAACTAGTACCCAAGGTGAGGGCATGTAGCCCTCTCAAGGCGAGGACATGTAGTCCTCTAAAGGTGAGGGCGTGCAGCCCTCTGATGGTGAGGACGTGTAGTCCTCTCAAGGCGAGGACGTGTAGTCCTCTCAACGGTGAGGGTAACTAGTACCCAAGGTGAGGACGTGTAGCCCTCTCAAGGCGAGGACATGTAGTCCTCTGATGGTGAGGGCGTGCAGCCCTCTGATGGTGAGGACGTGTAGTCCTCTCAACGGTGAGGGTAACTAGTACCCAAGGTGAGGGCGTGTAGCCCTCTCAAGGCGAGGACGTGTAGTCCTCTGAAGGTGAGGGCGTGCAGCCCTCTGATGGCGAGGACGTGTAGTCCTCTCACTGGTGAGGGTAACTAGTACCCAAGGTGAGGGCGTGTAACCCTCTCAAGGCGAGGACAGGTAGTCCTCTGCAGGTGAGGGCGTGCAGCCCTCTGATGGCAAGGACATGAAGTCCTCTGATGGCGAGGACGTGTAGTCCTCTAAAGGTGATAGGTACAAGTACCCAAGGGTCCACCCTTATGAGAAAGCAAGAGATCGACTCATCGAGAGGGCCGGTCATCCTGAATCCACAAGATTTGGACATTAGATGTAGGAAATCTATGCAGTTAACATGATTTTTAGGGATGCAGATGCATGCAACCTTTGTCGTGAAATTTGGTAAATGCGGACTTCATTTGAAACAATGCAATGTAATGGAAAGTTGTACAATGTTCATGACATTCTTTCCCTATTTTGTGATTTTGATTTTGATTTAATTTTTTTTTTTTTTTTTTTGGAAAACACAGATTGACTGTCCTTTTGAAAGAGGTGATAATTCATGCAACCTCATCCTATCCTTTTTTGCAAATCTCTTCGGGAACTTCCTCAGAGTGTGTATTCTGTTTGATTTAGTCACTTGACCATTTTGGAGTGACGGCAATGGAGTCGTTTGATGTTTAATCAATCCATTGAAATCCTAGGGTTTGTCCCCCTTTTTTTCTTGTTTAAAAACATCGACGGGTGAGAACTTTTGATCGGCCCCTATGTTCACTTGAGGCTCATGCACGGTGCCCCTCATTGCCCCAGTGTAAGGCTTTGAGGTATCAATCGTTGCCTTTCGTCATGACCTTGTAGGAGGGAACCTATTGGGTGAGAACTTCTAATCTGCCCCTAGGTTCGCTTGAAGTTTTTGCATGGTGCCTTTCGTTGCCCCACTGTAGGGCTTAGAGGTACCAATTGTTGTCTTGTTTTCACGACCTCGTAGTGAGGAAGAATGAAAGAAGCAGTTGATTCTTGCAAAAAAGAATTTTCCAAGGACGAGAAATAATTGAAGGATCTTTCAGTTGATGGATTAAGTCAAATGACTCCTATGTAGAAGCAAGATGTTTTGATGTCTTGATGATGCTAAAGGATCAAGTGCTTCTAAGTTTTATTCAAGACAAGAATCCAAGAAAATCAAGATATATGATCAAGTTGATCTCTAGAATCTTAGGAAGAAGTTTCCAAATTGAAGAAGCAAAAGGTTTGACCAAGGAATTCTATCCTTTCAAATTGAGATTTGCTCTCTGGTAATCGATTACCAGCAGTTTGAAAATGTTTTAATTCAAATTTTTAAAACCTGTAATTGATTACATAAGTCTTGTAATTGATTACCAGAGGGGATTTTCAGAAAATAATTTCCAAGAGACATATCTATTCAAATGTTTTATGAATGGCCATTCAAATGTTTTAAAGAGAGTTTTCATTGCCCAAACAGTTTTATCCTCTCGAAAGATCAAGAGTTTTTCTGAACTGAAATGTCTTATCCTCTCAAAAAGATTCCTTGGTCAACCACTTGCTTATTCAATAAGGAATTTTTGATTGATCTTCATTTTACAATCTACCTCTTTTACGAGAGACCTTTTCTTCTCTTCTTCTTATTTCTGAAAAGGGATTAAGAGACCGTGGGTCTCTTGTTGTAGAGGATTCCTGAACACAAGGGAAGGGTTATCCCTGTGTGCATTGTTAATTCGAAAAGAGAGATTGATAGTTCAATTGGGGAATAGTCTTTGCATCTTAATTCAACCCCCCTTTTTCTTAAGGTAACTGAGGCCATTTGTCCAACATCCTATTCTTGACAACTCGCTTCTCTAAGAAGACAAACTTTCTGAAATGATAAAATGAAGTCACATGAACGTCTATATTTTTACTTGAAAACACAGTCAATCAAATGCCTTTTTATTTTTTTTTATTTTGAAACTTATTTTTTTATTTTGAAACTTATTTGTTTTTAACTTTACTCATTGTTTTACGGCAACCCCACCAACGTGCAAGACGAGTAATCTCTGATTGAACGGTCTTGGAAGTCCAAACTCAGGAGCACAGGTCGCTTGAGCAAACTGACCAATGGCTTGCACTTGAAAATCCTGATGAGTCATTAGAGACATCTAACAACAGTTTTCAAAATTGCCCCATGTGTGGCATCTCTTGTCAATGTCAGGATTTACACGCGATTCTCCTCAAATTTCAGCCAGCCCGCATCAATTAGACCTTGCACCTTACGCCTGAGGGTCATACAGTGCTCAATGGAATGCCCCAGGGCTCCCCCATGATATGCACATGTTGCGTTCGAGTCATATCCTCAGAAAAATGGGGGTTTGAGGGAACCTAGCAGGGGTTATGGCTACCATTGCGTTATCAAGTAGATATGGGAGCAAGTTAGCATATGACACCGGAATTTGGGGTGAATCCTACAGGCTTTTCGCTGCAAAATTCATTTCTTGGTTGGTGTTTTTTTTGGTTTGTGCTAAAGGTGGTCTTCGTCATTGGAAGTGCGGTAGACATGCTTTGTGGTTGATTTAGGGATGGCCTTTGTGGATAACTGGGTGGTGGGTAAGGAGGTGGTTTGTTATTGACTGAGTAATGACATTGTTGGGTTTGGTGGGAAACTTGGCCGTATAGGAATGGCAGTCACAGCATGGGTTTCTCCCTCATCCTCACCCTCTTTATTTCCCCAGTTTTCTCATTCGTCTAAGCAGGATGATTAAATTTGCCTCTTTTCAGATCCACTTCGATCCTTTCACTGGCGAAGACCAAATCCGCAAAGCTTTGAGGGTGCGTAGCCCACCATCTTTTCATAGTAGAGTATCGATAATGTGTCTACCATCATGATTATCGTCTCCCTTTCCATCATTGGGGGTACCACTTGGGCCGCCAGATCCCTCCACCTTTTGGGCGTGTTCTTTGAAAGATCCGTCCCCCTTTTTGCACATGTTCTGTAGTTGCATCCTATTCAGAACCATATCAAAATTGTACTGATACTGCCTAACACAGGCAACCATTAGGTCCTTCCAAGAATGGACTCAAGAAGGTTCCTAAGTTAGTATACCAGGCGACAGTTGTCCTAGTAAGACTTTCTCAGGAAAAATGTATCAGCAGTTTTCTCATCTTTTGCGTATGCCCCCATCTTCCGACAGTACATCTTTAGATGGTCCTTGGAGCGAGTAGTCCCCTTGTACTTGCCAAAGTCCGGCACCTTGAACTTGGGAATGACCATGTTTGGGTATTAGGAACAACTCTTCTAGGTTAGCAAAGGCATAATCTTCACCTCCTTCAATGGCCCTGAGCCTTTCCTCTAGATGATCCAACTTTCCCATTTCTGCCATAGTCATGAGGGTTTTTAACCACTGTGGAACGTGAGGGTTGTGGTTGTGGGCGAAACTGAGGGCCCTCCAAAGTGTTTTGCAGGGGTATACCACCAACTGCTTGCCCTTCAGTGGCATATCCGAGCCAAGGCTCGAAGTCAGCTAGATTGTGGTGGGGAATTTCATGTGTCTCCACCATGAGAGACATGTGCATGATCAGATTGAGGTTGTTGGCTCTTAATGAGTATGGGAGTGGAGTTATTGAGATTTCATCGGGAGTGTACGCCACATTGGGTGGCGTATAGTTGAGAGGCAAGCCATATGGCGGGAAGGCGTGCTCGTTTTGAATTTGCACATTATGGGGGCCGCCCGTACTTCCCAAATCTTTGCCTACCATATCTGAGGTTGGATGATTCATTTGGTTGATGCCGGATGGGGATGTCGGGTTCACCTTAGCAACAACGCTGGTAGTGGCAATTGCAACCGCATTGGCTTCCATTATCTTCTTCACGCTCATCATGGCCTCCATCATTGTGGCCATTTTCTCTTTAATGGCCTCCATGTCGGCCTTCATATTCTCTTGTGTGTTCTCTACTTCACCCATTACTCTAGCTCTAGCACAAGTTCGGTGAGGATGCCGTAAAGCATGTTTTTTTTTTTTTTTTCTTTTTTTCTTTTTGATAAGTTCATTTTATTTTATCTTATTTTATTTTTCAAGGAAAGAATGCAATGAGCAATGCAACCAATGAAAAGCATGGATGCATGCGAATGATGTACAGTCGAAGTATTGCGAATATTTATGCAGGATATGGGGTTGAATCAATTTAGATTTTCAACATGGTCCATGACATCTTTGTCAAGGTGAAACTGGAAGTAACAAGGACATCAATAATCCTAAATATGTTTGGCAGTAGACGAAGCAGTGATGTGACTCGATTCATCTTTTGCCCCAATTTTGCAAGACGGTTACTTCCATATTTCAACTTGACTTGATGAACCTTTTTATAAAAGCATGAGCTTGGTTCAACCCTATAATCCAAGGAATGACAATTTTGATCGCCAATACTTCAACAACATCTCATAAGGATGAATGACTCGGGCGTACTTTAAGCTTATGCATGGAAAATGTAATTATAAAATTGAGATGCCCGAAGAAACACCATTTCTTAGTTAACCATGCATTAGGTACCATGTTCAATTATTTTGTTTTTAAGTGAAACGGGTTTATGAACCCAACATGGTTGGCTCCTAACACATGAAACTAAGAATGTAGTGTGAAGTTTCACGCTTCCCCCTTCTTTGTTTTTGTTTTGTAGAGGAAAACGCAAGGATGAGCAAACATGAAAACAAATGGTATGCAATTTTGCAGATCAAAAAGTTTGTTGAACGCATATGCATGATGATGCCATGACTCATGCAAAATGTGAGGCTGGAATATGATAACGGACAAATGCAGGATATGTCCATTATGATGTTATGAAGAGATGCTTATGCGATGCATGATATGAATGCATTTTACGGACACGAGAGCCCGGAAAATTATCTCTTCTTACTTGCGCATTTGGGGGCGCAGTGCCCCATGTGTACAATTAAGAAGGTGATATGGACCTTCCGGCTTCCCGTGACAAAGGACGAGACCAACATACAATGCATGCTAGAGATAAAAATGCAGGAGTGATTTGATTTGCACAAGCTTTTTGGAGTAGAAACATGGGACCAACTCATTTTATTTCAAAAAAGGAAGTCGTATCTAGTCAAGGTCTGAGAGACCATACAAGTTTCCTAATGATTTCTAATTATGTGGGCCATTAAGTCTATCATATGCTGACAATAGCCGAGAAGCCCATGAATCTCTTCGGGGGCGGAGTAGGTGTCTGCCATCGCCTTGGCCTTGGCTAACAATCGGGGAAGTTCTTGACTCCCGTTCAAGGTAAGAGCAAACCGATCCATCCACATGGTTGCCTCTTGGTGTAAAGAGTCGATCACCCTTCCTCTAGCCTCTTTTTCCGCATATACTTGGGCATACTCATCCGCGATTCTATACTCGTGGGCCGTGGCTAGACCCAACTCTTCTTGGTACTTGGCGATGATAGCTAACATGTTGGTTTCTGTCTCGCATAGACGCTGAGACAAGCTTCTTTTGGACCTTGAACAAGCAATCAACTCCTCTTTTAGAACCATGCTATGTGCTCGCGACTGGTCCCTTTCTTCCCTTCGCAACTTGAGTTCATTATTGCTACCCCATAGAGCTCCGCGAAATTTGTTCCGGCCATACTCTTCCTTGCGAGCCCTCTTGGTCTCTTGTTCAAGGGCTCTTGCGGTAATTGCATTCTCTTCCCGTAACCCGGCGCACTCCTTCCGAACGTGTGTAGCAGCCAACTTAAACTTCTCCTTGGCGAGTTTTGCCTTTCCTAACTCGCTTTTGAGAGCTTGGACTTCTTCGTCCTCTTCCGGTGCTTCAAAATTCTCTTCGCTGACGACTTTTAACTTGGCGAGCCAATCTAAACCTCGTATGCGAACTTTCAGCCATTCGTGGTACCCACCAATGATGCCATTACGAATGCCTCTAAGCTCTTGATCTTTCCTTAACGGGGTTTCCCATGCCTTATGGATTCTTGGTATAGTCTTGGAATTTTGTGCGCCGAAATCCCTCACAAGGAAAGGAGACATGCTTTCTTCCGTCGGTGCTCCCCTCATGGGGTACCCTAGTTGTCTTATAGCGAGCGCGGGATTGTAGTTAATACAACCCCTCGTTCCTACCAGCGGAATGTTTGGGTATCTTCCACATGAGAAAAGGACTCCTTCTTTTCCTTCCTTCCATCGGGGGAACCAACTGATTGTTCTACCTCCTATCCCGGCCAAGAGCTGGTCCCAATCCATTCTCCTCTTTTCAGTACACGAGCGATGGCTCAGGAGCGGACATGGATGTCTTGTGTCTTGTTGGAGCAAGTGTGAAACCAACCAAACACAGAGGGCGGGTAAGCAACAGATGATCCGTGCGCTACTCTTCTCGCACCTTCGGTCAAATGTGTCAAACAGATCTGCCAAGACAGCTACCACCGGACTTTCCTTGCTATGGTGGTAGGCAAGGAAAGCGTCGATTGCTGCTAGGCCTACCAAACCATCCACGTTTGGAAAGAGGACGACCCCAAAAATCAACAAAGCTAACACATCCATAAACGGGACCCAGTCTCCTTGATTGGCCATACCCCTCGCCTTGTCTTCTAGGTACTTCTGTGGTAGGCCCGCTATGCCGTTCCGAGTCTGTTTTATGCGGTCCAAACCTCTTGCGGAATCCTTGACCACAGTTGCAATTCTGCTCAAGGAGGGGAGACATCCGGAGGAAAGATATGGTTTTCTTCCCCCGAGAGGACATCCTAGAATTTCTTCAAATTCCTCAATGGTTGGTACTAATTGGAAGTCTCCGAATGTGAAGCATCTCAAAGGCTGGTCGTAGTATTGGGTAAGTGATGCAATGGCTTCTATGGACACCTCTGCTATGGTCAACTCTAAGATCTTTCCGTAAGTCTTGCAGAAGGCTTGCATTTGGAGGGGTTCCATCAACCGCCCTAATTCCTTGATGCTGGTGGTATCTAGGCTTTTGACCTTGACTTGGTAGAACCTCTTGCCGGTTTGATTTGTTCCCATGCTTTACTAAAGTGAAATAAAATCTAGTGCGAAAAAAAAACTCCTACATCTATCATGGGTGGAATGGATGAATGCATGAAGAAATGCATATGACACAGATGCAATTTACGAATACGGGAGCCCGAGAAATTGTTTCCTTCTTGGATACAACGTTTGGGCAGCATGGCACCCAACGTATGTTTTTTAAGAAGGCGACACGGACCTTCCGTCGGTTTGCTAAAGTGAGGGGATCAAAGACGAAACCCACGCATGATGCATATGCGAAAGGCACAACACGGGGATGTACATAGTACGACAATATTCACTGAACATAAGCAAACGGGTATATGATACTTATGCATGGCAGTGTGAAAAATGGCACGCAGCGTGTTTGCTCCGTGCCCCTATTTAAGGGACCTATAAGGGAGAGAACTAACTAGGCTTTTAGCAATAATCCCCAAGGTAGTTATATCTCTCTTGATGGTTTCTAGAGGTATCATCCCCTTTGAAGAACATATTGTAGCAGTAGGGACTACTAGCAACAATAGGTTTTCAAAGAGAAAAGCTCTAGATGAGGGTTCACTGTAATCAAGCAAGTCGGAGACCTAGCATGATCACAGATTCACCTCCACTCCTTATGCTCCCATGAACCCGGGTATAGGGCCCTTTTTCACTCACAGTGTGTGCAAATAGTGTTAGTGTTTGTGCGCATCAAATGAATAAATATTTACCTCATGCATACAAAAATGCACTAAAAGCATCAAAGAGTTATATATACAAGAACATAATAAAGGAAAACCAACAAAGGGATAAGTCACGGTAAAACATTGCACAAGGTTAAATGGCCTAACTCTCTAAAAATAGTCCCCAGTGGAGTCGCCAACTGTCGCAACCTACCCTTCGGCGGGAGGGCGACGCGTGACTCGCGGGATGCGTATTCCACGAAAGGAATACGCGCGGAGTCGCCACCAACGTTTATTTGAGGAAAACGTCGGAAAAACCAGAAAAGACGCGATCTACGAACTTTTTAGTGAAAGGTTCGGGAGTTGTATTTACGCACGGGGAAGGTATTAGCACCCCACACGCCCGTCCCAAGGGACGGCAGCCTTTAATCGAATGTGCAAACATGACTTTGATTTTTATGTTCCCTTTTATGTTCTTATATCCTTTATACCCTTTTTATATTTTTTCCTTTTTTGTGGTCGACAAGGGTGTTTCCCTTTGCTCCTACGTATTTCTCAATTTGGGATGAGAAAATCAGACCTACGTAGTTCTTTTGGAACAAAGTGTTTGGTTAAGTTATTTTTGTCTTTTTTTGTAAAATATGTTTTTATTGAACAAAAGGTCATTTAAGGTGTTTGGACCATTAAACGGTCTTTTGATTTTGAAAGGGGAGAAACGTTAAGGCGTTGGACCATTAACGATCTCTTGTTTTTGAAAGGAGAGAAACGTTAAGGCATTGGACCATTAACGATCTCTTGGGGTGGTCGACAAAAGCGGGGCTTTTGCTCCTACGTATCCTCAATGAGGAACTCAGACCTACGTAGTTCTTTCTTTTTGTCAAGTGATTCTTTTTTACTTAAGTGGTGATCATTTTAAGGCGTTGGACCTTAAAAATGATCCATTTTACTTAGTGAGAAATTGAAATGACAAACTTCAAAAGCCTATTTTTGTGGACGAGCTTGACTAGGCGAGTTGATTTTAGCCTTAGTTTCACTTTAGTTATTAATCAATTCGATTAAGAATGAGAAATCCCAAAGAGAAAAACGTCCGATTGATTTTCCGCTTTATTTTACTAAAAGATGTTTTTTTGATTATTATATTATTTTTTACCTTTTTTTTGATTTCCAACGTGGTTACGGCACGACCGAACGGTCGGAATTCATTTTAACCGAAGTTAATGGATAATACAATTCAAACGTTCGGTGGAAATTTATTTTATTTTTAAGTTAAGCGAGAAACGACTTAAGTAAAAAGGCTTAAGCACGTCAACAGGGGGTATAAAAAGTAAACAAAACGAGAATAAAAATGCACGAAACACAATGTGGACCACTACGGGTACATAGAATGAATCGAAAAGCTTGGTTCGAGGTACTTACCCGTTGAAGATCGAAGAACGATGAAGAACGAATGAAGAACGTCGAAGGACGGTTGAAACCTTTGCGAGATTCCTCACGGAAAACGTTACGGAAACGTTTCGGAAGCGCCTCGGCTTAGATTTTCTTCACGGAAACAATTTTTCCAAGCAAATTCGAAAGAGAGAGAAGTGCCTAAGGGGCTGGACCCTTTTCTTCTTCATTTCCTCCCCTATTTATAGCAAAATAGGGGAGGTGGTTGCCGCCCAGCTCGCCCAGGCGAGCTCAGCTCGCCCAGGCGAGCAGGGTTGCTTCCTCCAGAAGCAACCGCCTTCTGGAGGAATCTTCTGGAGGGCCCAAATGGGCCTGGGTGCTATTTGCACCCCTATTTTTACTAAGTACACCCCCCTCTGCTGTTTTTTGGTAATTCTTTTTTCGTAAAGTTACGGAAACTTACGAATTTCGTAACGATACTTGTTTTCTTTCCATAATGTTACGGAACCTTGCGGATTACATAATCATCCCCTTTTTGACTTACGGAATGTTACGGAACCTCACTTAATTATGCAACGATGCTTCCATTTGATTTCCGATGTGTCACGGAAACTTACGGATTGTGCATCAACATTTTTTTGGTTTTTCGGCATGTCCTGGAATTTCATAAATTGCCTAATGATGGGTGCCAAGCACCTCACAAGGACCAAAGAATGGTCGCATGTCATCAAGCAAAGGTCCCCAGACGAAATTAGGGTATGACACCTAATGATGGGTGCCAAGCACCTTACAAGGACCAAAGAATGGTCGCATGTCATCAAGCAAAGGTCCCCGGACGAAAATCAGTGTATGACACTAATTTCGCTCCTCTCGGTTGACGAGAGTCGCGGGTGACCATGACTTGTCGTTCCCAAAATTTGAACAATTGCCTAATGATGGGTGCCAAGCACCTCACAAGGACCAAAGAAAGGTCGCATGTCATCAAGCAAAGGTACCCGGACGAAAATTAGTGTACGACACTAATTTCGCTCCTCTCAGTTGACGAGAGTCGCGGGTGACCATGAAATTTCCGCATGTAAATGACTTGTTGTTCCCGGAGGAACAAAAGGTGCAGAAGACTGTGTCAGCCTCTGCATGCTATCAAGCGTTCTGTCTTACAGATAGCAAAAGAATGTTTATACGGATAACCACTCGGGTATTTCCGCGTATCATCGGGCCCGCCGCCTCTGGATGATACAAGGGTGCAGAATGACCAAACTTGGTCTCTGCTTGTCATCGGGCCCGCCGCCTCTGGATGACAAAAGGGTGCGGATAACCGTAAGGTATCTCCGCGTATCATCGGGCCCGCCGCCTCTGGATGATACAAGGGTGCAGAATGACCAAATTTGGTCTCTGCTTGTCATCGGGCCCGCCGCCTCTGGATGACAAAAGGGTGCGGATAACCATAAGGTATCTCCGCGTATCATCGGGCCCGCCGCCTCTGGATGATACAAGGGTGCAGAATGACCAAACTTGGTCTCTGCTTGTCATCGGGCCCGCCGCCTCTGGATGACAAAAGGGTGCGGATAACCGTAAGGTATCTCCGCGTATCATCGGGCCCGCCGCCTCTGGATGATACAAGGGTGCAGAATGACCAAATTTGGTCTCTGCTTGTCATCGGGCCCGCCGCCTCTGGATGACAAAAGGGTGCAAATAACCGTAAGGTATCTCCGCGTATCATCGGGCCCGCCGCCTCTGGATGATACAAGGGTGCAGAATGACCAAACTTGGTCTCTGCTTGTCATCGGGCCCGCCGCCTCTGGATGACAAAAGGGTGCGAATAACCGTAAGGTATCTCCGCGTATCATCGGGCCCGCCGCCTCTGGATGATACAAGGGTGCAGAATGACCAAACTTTGTCTCTGCTTGTCATCGGGCCCGCCGCCTCTGGATGACAAAAGGGTGCGGATAACCGTAAGGTATCTCCGCGTATCATCGGGCCCGCCGCCTCTGGATGATACAAGGGTGCAGAATGACCAAACTTGGTCTCTGCTTGTCATCGGGCCCGCCGCCTCTGGATGACAAAAGGGTGCGGATAACCGTAAGGTATCTCCGCGTATCATCGGGCCCGCCGCCTCTGGATGATACAAGGGTGCACGTCACATGACCTCAGGGTCAGTATGACGAAGATTATGGGGCGGCCGACAAAAGCAAGGCTCTTGCTCCTACGTATCCTGCAATGAGGAACTCAGACCTACGTAGTTCTAGATAACTTGTGAGACTTGAAAAGTCTCCATCGGAAAATGCTGACATCTCCGGAAAGGGCGCAGATGACCATATTGGCCTCTGCTCGTCAATCACACTTGGGGTCACTGAATGACGAGGTGCGGATAACCGTAAGGTGTCTCCGCGGGCTACCAGCTCTTGGGTCATGGTAACAAAAGGCGGTGTGGTCGACAAAAGCGAGGCTCTTGCTCCTACGTATCCTCCAATGAGGAACTCAGACCTACGTAGTTCTAGATAACTTGTGAGACTTGAAAAAGTCTCGGTGTTTTCTTCGCTAAAATGCAAACATGCTTTAGTAAAGAGATAAATATTCCAACTGATTAGAGCAGCATACGCTTTTTTTGAGTGGAAAACAATGCGTTTACCGGGGAAGGAGAGTCTGCTGATGAAATCCCCCATAACCATAAATGAGATTTTGGATGTTAGCATTTCGTTTCTAAATGAACATTTAGAGGAAACACTGGGTTCGACAAAATAGAAGAAAATCACTCAAAGTGTATCAATCTCGCACAGGTAAGTGTTTCATCCTAATTCCGGACCATAGATATGTCATGACTTGACTTTGCAAATTATTTCCTATCAAATCAAAAATTACATGCGTGATCATGGATCAATAGGGCTTCCCTTGGGAATGGGTTCTTTTGGTGGTTTTTTTTCCGGCTTTTGTGTGTTTTTGGCTTTTGATTTTTCTGGCTTTTTCTTTTTCTGTTTTTTTTTGTTTAGTGCGGGGCGAAAAAAAGGTCGCTAGCGCACGGGATTTTGGTTGGTAATCAAAGGGAGAAGACCATTTTAGGTCGTGGTTTCCTTTCCTTCTTTTTTGTTCATTTGCCGACAATTCTGTATTGTTCAGATATTGTCTGGTCAAAAGACCTTTCTGCACATTTCTTCTAGTTTCTTTGATCAAGAACTTTCTTTCCTTCCTTTTTTACTTTCTCCCATTCTTTGGTTGGGAATTTTCTTTCTTTTCTTTTTGCTTTCCCCCACTCTTTGATTGGGAATTTCCTTTCCTTCCTTTTTTGCTTTCTCTTTGATTGGAAATTCCCTTTCCTTCTTTTTTTTTTTTTGCTTCCGAGGGTAAGGTTTATGGTGAGTCAGGATTTTGGCTCAAGGCTTGTAGAATGGCTAGACATGATACATGTCAGGGTTTGGTTTGGTTCAAGGATAAAAAGGGATGCCCCACATTATTTCCATGACACAAATGCAAAAATGATGATTTGGAAATTTTATGCAAAACTGGTCATGCATGCACCTATGCGGATACTCAAGTGTCAAATTTTTATGGTCATGTGATGCTAGGGCTCAGGATTTATTTCCTCTATTTTAAATCAACCCAATGTTTCCAAAATATGTTCTTTTATCAATTTGTGCATTCATTCGAGTCCATTTTGGGCGTCCGGGGAAAATCTTCACAGCATTCACCCTTCAGGTGTATACACATTTTTTTTTTTTAAAAACTAGCTATGATCAGCGAATTTTTTCAAAGAAAAGTTGGAAGTGATCTCTTTCAAAAGCATGTTGGTTTTTTAGCTAGATAACTTATTTTTTTCTTTTTTCTCCTTCTTTTTTTTATCATTATCATTTGTTTATTTCTTTTTCTTGTTTGTTTTTTTTTTCTTTTTTTTTTCATGAGGTATTTTGCTACCTAAACATGTGCATATTTTTGTGAGGTATTTTTGCTATATACATGCATATCCAAGGTATCTTGCCACCTAAACATACATATATATGTTTTGTGAGGTATTTTTTTGCTACATACACGCACATCTAAGGTATCTCTCTACCTAAACATACAAATATATATTTTGTGAAGTATTTTTTTGTTTACATACACGCACATCTAAGGTATCTCTCTACCTAAACATACATACATATATTTTGTGAAGTATTTTTTTGTTTACATACATGCATATCTAAGGTATTTTCACTACCTAAACATACATACATATATTTTGTGAAGTATTTTTTGTTTACATACATGCATATCTAAGGTATTTTCACTACCTAAACATACATATATATATTTTGTGAGGTATGACTACCTTCCGAGCTTGCGCTTGTTTTATTTAAATCCCCAGGATCATGAGCAAATAAATAAATGGTATCAGAAATCAGTTGAACCATATGCATACTTACCCATGTCGGGACGGCACAGACCAACTGATACTTCCGCAGGGGGAGATTGGCATTGCGGTCGCTGGGCAGAATGTTGCTAAGTAGCAATGTCATCTATATCTGTGTAAGAGTGGTCATGTTGGTGCGCATGGTCCGCACTCTTCTCTTTGCAGCGGCACGGGTGAAATCTTGCCCCAGTATGCATAGTAGCTGTGTGATAGCCTCCCTCTCTGGTTGTGCTCGCATAGTTGGCCCTCCTCCAATATCAGGGGGTGGCCCAGGAACCGTTAAAAGGAAACTACTGGTCCCTTAACCGGGAGTGCAAGTCTCGGTTAAGCATTTAAGGACAGAGGACCTTAAATTATCTTAAGGTGTGGATATGGAGCCCACTGAAAGTGAGGACGCATAGTCCTCTAAAGGCGAGGGCGTGTACCCCTCTGAAGTTCAGGACGTGTCGCCTTTCGAAGGCGAGGGAGTGTAGTCCTATGATTGCAAGGACGTGCAATCCTCTGAAGGTGAGGGCATGCCCCCCTTTGAAAATGGGGAACAAGTAGTCCTCTGATGGCGAGGACGTGTAGTCCTCTAAAGGTGAGGACGTGTAGTCCTCTGAAGGTGAGGGCATGTAGCCCTACAAAGGTGAAGGCACATGACCTTTTGACGGCGAGGACGTGTAGTCCTCTGAAGTTGAAGGTACATGACCCTTTAAAGGCGAGGACGTGTAGTCCTCTGAAGGTGAAGGTAACTAGTACCCAAGGTGAGGGCGTGTAGCCCTCTCAAGGCGAGGACTTATAGTCCTCTGGAGGTGAGGGCGTGCAGCCCTCTAGTGGTGAGGACGTGTAGTCCTCTCAAGGCGAGGACGTGTAGTCCTCTGACGGTGAGGGTAACTAGTACCCAAGGTGAGGGCGTGTAGCCCTCTCAAGGCGAGGACATGTAGTCCTCTGGAGGTAAGGGCGTGCAGCCCTCTGATGGTGAGGACGTGTAGTCCTCTCAAGGCGAGGACGTGTAGTCCTCTCAACGGTGAGGGTAACTAGTACCCAAGGTGAGGGCGTGTAGCCCTCTCAAGGCGAGGACATGTAGTCCTCTGGAGGTGAGGGCGTGCAGCCCTCTGATGGTGAGGACGTGTAGTCCTCTCAAGGCGAGGACGTGTAGTCCTCTCAACGGTGAGGGTAACTAGTACCCAAGGTGAGGGTGTGTAGCCCTCTCAAGGCGAGGACATGTAGTCCTCTGGAGGTGAGGGCGTGCAGCCCTCTGATGGTGAGGACGTGTAGTCCTCTCAAGGCGAGGATGTGTAGTCCTCTCAACGGTGAGGGTAACTAGTACCCAAGGTGAGGGCGTGTAGCCCTCTCAAGGCGAGGACATGTAGTCCTCTGGAGGTGAGGGCGTGCAGCCCTCTGATGGTGAGGACGTGTAGTCCTCTCAAGGCGAGGACGTGTAGTCCTCTCAACGGTGAGGGTAACTAGTACCCAAGGTGAGGGCGTGTAGCCCTCTCAAGGCGAGGACATGTAGTCCTCTGAAGGTGAGGGCGTGCAGCCCTCTGTTGGCGAGGACGTGTAGTCCTCTAAAAGTGATAGGTACAAGTACCCAAGGGTCCACCCTTATGAGAAAGCAAGAGATCGACTCATCGAGAGGGCCGGTCATCCCAAATCCACAAGATTTGGACATTAGATGTAGGAAATCTATGCAGTTAACATGATTTTTAGGGATGCAGATGCATGCAACCTTTTGTCGTGAAATTTGGTAAATGCGGACTTCATATGAAACAATGCAATGTAATGGAAAGTTGTACAATGTTCATGACATTCTTTCCCTATTTTGTGATTTTGATTTTGATTTGATTTTTTTTGGAAAACATAGATTGACTGTCCTTTTGAAAGAGGTGATAATTCATGCGACCTTATCCTATCTTTTGCAAATCTCTCCGGGAACTCCCTCAAAGTGTATGTTCTTTTTGATTTAGTCACTTGACCATTTTGGAGTGACGGCAATGGAGTCGTTTGATGTTTGATCAATCCATTGAAATCCTAGGGTTTGTTCCCCCCCTTTTTTTTGTTAAAAACATCGATGGGTGAGAACTTTTGATCGGCCCCTATGTTCACTTGAGGCTCATGTACAGTGCCCCTCATTGCCCCAGTGTAAGGCTTTGAGGTACCAATCGTTGCCTTTCGTCATGACCTTGTAGGAGGGAACCTATTGGGTGAGAACTTCTAATCTGCCCCTAGGTTCGCTTGAGGTTTTTGCATGGTGCCTTTCGTTGCCCCAGTGTAGGGCTTAGAGGTACCAAGTGTTGTCTTGTTTTCACGACCTCGTAGTGAGGAAGAATGAAAGAAGCAGTTGATTCTTGCAAAAAGAATTTTCCAAGGACGAGAAATAGTTGAAGGATCTTTCAGTTGATGGATTAAGTCAAATGACTCCTATGTAGAAGCAAGATGTTTTGATGTCTTGATGATGCTAAAGGATCAAATGCTTCTAAGTTTTATTCAAGACAAGAATCCGAGAAAGTCAAGATATACTATCAAGTTTGATCTCTTAGAATCTTTAGGAAGAAGTTTCCAAATTGAAACAAGCAAAAGGTTTGACCAAAGAATTCAATCATTTCAAATTGAGATTTGCTCTCTGGTAATCGATTACCATTAGTTGAAAATGTTTTAATTCAAATTTTTAAAACCTGTAATCAATTACATAAGTCTTGTAATTGATTACCAGAGGGGATTTTCAGAAAATAATTTCCAAGAGACATATCTATTCAAATGTTTTATGAATGGCCATTCAAATGTTTTAAAGAGAGTTTTCATTGCCCAAACAGTTTTATCCTCTCGAAAGATCAAGAGTTTTTCTGAACTGAAATGTCTTATCCTCTCAAAAAGATTCCTTGGTCAACCACTTGCATATTCCATAATGAATTTTGATTGGTCTTCATTGTACAATCTATCCCTTTTAAGAGAGATTTCTTCTTCTTATTTCTGAAAAGGGATTAAGAGACCGTGGGTCTCTTGTAGTAGAGGATTCTTGAACACAAGGGAAGGGTTGTCCCTGTGTGGTTCAGACTTTGTAAAAGGAGTTTTACAAAGAGAGTGGAAAATCTCAAGTGGGTTTCTTGAGGACTGGACGTAGGCGCGGGAAGTGGCCGAACCAGTATAAATCAAGTTTGCATTCCTCTCTTCCTTTAAACTTCTTTTATTGCTATTTATCTTTTGCTTTAAAGAAGTTTATTTTGATTTGTCTTTTGAGTAATTCATGTTAAGGGTGCATTGTTAATCCAAAAAGAAAGAGTGATAGTTCAATTGGGGAATAGTCTTTGCATCTTAATTCAACCCCCCTTTTTCTTAAGGTAACTGAGGCCATTTGTCCAACATCCTATTCTTGATAACTCACTTCTCTCTAAAAAGACAAAATGAGGTCACATGAACGTCTATATTTTTACTTGAAAACACAGTCAATCAAATGCCTTTTTATTTTATTTTATTTTATTTTTTTTTTTTTGAAACTTATTTTTTATTTTGAAACTTATTTGTTTTGAACTTTACTCATTGTTTTACGGCAACCCCACCAACGTGCAAGACGAGTAATCTCTGATTGAACGATCTTGGAAGTCCAAACTCAGGAGCACAGGTCGCTTGAGCAAACTGACCAATGGCTTGCACTTGAAAATCCTGATGAGTCATTAGAGACATCTAACAACAATTTTCAAAATTGCCCCATGTGTGGCATCTCTTGTCAATGTCAGGATTTACACGCGATTCTCCTCAAATTTCAGCCAGCCCGCATCAATTAGACCTTGCACCTTACGCCTGAGGGTCATACAGTGCTCAATGGAATGCCCCAGGGATCCCCCACGATATACACATGTTGCGTTCGAGTCATATCCTCAGAAAAATGGGGGTTTGAGGGAACCTAGCAGGGGTTATGGCTGCCATTGCGTTATCAAGTAGATATGGGAGCAAGTTAGCATATGACACCGGAACTTGGGGTGAATCCTACAGGCTTTTCACTGCAAAATTCATTTATTGGTTGGTGTTTTTTTTGGTTTGTGCTAAAGGTGGTCTTCGTCATTGGAAGTGCGGTAGACAGGCTTTGTGGTTGATTTAGGGATGGCCTTTGTGGATAACTGGGTGGTGGGTAAGGAGGAGGTTTGTTATTGACTGAGTAATGACATTGTTGGGTTTGGTGGGAAACTTGGCCGTATAGGAATGGCAGTCACAGCATGGGTTTCTCCCTCATCCTCACCCTCTTTATTTGCCCCAGTTTTCTCATTCGGCTAAGCAGGATGATTAAATTTGCCTCTTTTCAGATCCACTTCGATCCTTTCACTGGCGAAGACCAAATCCGCAAAGCTTTGAGAGTGCGTAGCCCACCATCTTTTCATAGTAGAGTATCGATAATGTGTCTACCATCACGATTATCGTCTCCCTTTCCATCATTGGGGGTACCACTTGGGCCGCCAGATCCCTCCACCTTTTGGGCGTGTTCTTTGAAAGATCCGTCCCCCTTTTTGCAAATGTTCTGTAGTTGCATCCTATCCAGAACCATATCAAAATTGTACTAATACTGCCTAACAAAGGCAACCATTAGGTCCTTCCAAGAATGGACTCGGGAAGGTTCCAAGTTAGTGTACCAGGTAACAGCTACCCCAGTAAGACTTTCATGGAAGGAATGTATCAACAATTCCTCATCTTTTGCGTATTCCCCCATCTTCTGACAATACATCTTTAGATGGTTCTTGGGACAAGTAGCCCCCTTGTACTTGTCAAAGTCCAACACCTTGAACTTGGGAGGGGTGATGATATTGGGTACTAGGAACAACTCTTTTAGGTTAGCAAAGGCATAATCTTCACCTCCTTCAATGGCCCTGAGCCTTTCCTCTAGATGATCCAACTTTCCCATTCCTGCCATAGTCATGAGGGTTTTTACTTGTCGTGGAATGCAAGAGGTGTAGTTGTGGGTGATACTGAGGGCCTTCCAAAGGGTTTTGTAGGGGTATACCACCAACTGCTTGCCCTTCAGTGGCATATTCGAGCCAAGGCTCGAAGTCGGCTAGATCGTGGTGGGGAATTTCATGTGTCTCTTCCACGGTTTAAAAGACATGTGCATGATCAGTTTGGGGTTGCTGGCTTTCAATGGGTATAGGAGTGGAGTTATTGACATTCTTATTGGGAGTGTACGCCACATTGGGTGGCGTATAGTTGAGAGGCAAGCCATATGACGGGAAGGCGTGCTCGTTTTGAATTTGCACATCATGGGGGCCGCCCGTACTTCCTAAATCTTTGCCTACCATATTTGAGGTTGGATGATTCATTTGCTTGAGGCCGGATGGGGACGTCGGGTTCACCTTAGCAACAACGCTGGTAGCGGCAATTGCAACCGCATTGGCTTCCATTATCTTCTTCACGCTCATCATGGCCTCCATCATTGTGGCCATTTTCTCTTTAATGGCCTCCATGTCGGCCTTCATCTTCTCTTGTATCTCCTCTACTTCACCCATTACTCTAGCTCTAGCACGAGTTCGGTAAGGGCATCGTAAAGCGTGTCCCTTTCTTTTTTATAACAATGATTAAGTTCATTTTATTTTATTTTTCAAGGAAAGAATGCAACGAGCAATGCAACCAATGAAAAGCATGGATGCATGCGAATGATGTACAGTTGAAGTATTGCGAATTTTTACGCAAGATATGGGGTTGAATCAATTTAGATTTTCAACATGGTCCATGACATCTTTGTCAAGGTGAAACTGGAAGTAACAAGGGCATCAATAATCCTAAATATGTTTGGCAGTAGACGAAGCAGTGATGTGACTCGATTCATCTTTTGCCCCAATTTTGCAAGATGGTTACTTCCATATTTCAACTTGACTTGATGAACCTTTTTGTAAAAGCATGAGCTTGGTTCAACCCTATAATCCAAGGAATGGCAATTCTGATCGCCAATACTTCAACAACATCTCATAGGGATGAATGACTCGGGCATACTTTAAGCTTATGCACGGAAAATGTAATTATGAAATTGAGATGCCCGAAGAAACACCATTTCCTAGTTAACCATGCATTAGGTACCATGTTCAATTATTTTGTTTTTAAGTGAAACGGGTTTATGATCCCAACATGGTTGGCTCGTGGTGCCTAACACATGAAACTAAGAATGTAGTGTGAAGTTTCACGCTTCCCCCTTTTTTGTTTTTGTTTTGTAGAGGAAAACGCAAGGATGAGCAAACATGAAAACAAATGGTATGCAATTTTGCAGATCAAAAAGTTTGTTGAACGCATATGCATGATGATGCCATGACTCATGCAAAATGTGAGGCTGGAATATGATAACGGACAAATGCAGGATATGTCCATTATGATGTTATGAAGAGATGCTTATGCGATGCATGATATGAATGCATTTTACGGACACGAGAGCCCGGAAAATTATCTCTTCTTACTTGTGCATTTGGGGGCGCAGTGCCCCATGTGTACAATTAAGAAGGTGATATGGACCTTCCGGCTTCCCGTGACAAAGGACGAGACCAACATACAATGCATGCTAGAGATAAAATGCGGGAGTGACTTGATTTGCACTGATTTTTGGAGTAAAAACGTGGGATAAACTCATTTTTTTCAAAAAGTTATAACTAGTCAAGATCTGAGCGACAATACAAACTTCCTAGCGGTTTCTAATCATATGGTCCATTAAGTCTATCATATGTTGACAATAGCTGAGAAGTCCGTGGATCTTCTTGGGGGCGGAGTAGGTGTCCGCCATTGCTTTGGCCTTGGCTAGCAATCGGGGAAGTTCTTGACTCCTGTTCAAAGTAAGAGCAAATCGGTCCGTCCACATTGTTGCCTCTTGGTGCCATGAATCAATTACCCTCTCCCTTGCTTCGCTTTCTGCTGATATCTTGGCGTACTCATCCTCTAGCCTTTGCTCGTGAGTCGCCGCTAGATTTAGCTTCTCTTTGCACTCATTGATGACGGCCCACATATTCCCTTCAGTCTCGCTTAACTGTTGGGACAAATTTCTTTTCGACCTAAGGTAAGCCTTTAGCTCGTCCTTCAAGATCATGCCTTTGACCCGTGATGATTCCTTTCACCTCTTCGGAGCTTGAGCTTACTATTGCTGCCCTATAAAGCCCCTCAAAACTTTGTTGGCACGTGTTCTTCCTTTTGGGCCTTCTTGGTTTCTCGTTCCAAGGCATCAGCGGTGGCCATATTGACGTCCCTTAGTTCATCATACTCTTTTCAGACTTTGATGGCTATGGACTTGAACTTCTCTTCGACTACTCGGGCTCTTTCAAGCTCTGCCTTTAGGGCTTGTACCTCATCACTTTCTTCCGAAGCTTTAACCTCATCGTCCCTCACAGTCTTTAGATTTGGGAGCCAATCCAATCCTTGTGTTCGGACTCTCAGCCACTTATGATAGCCGCCGATGATCCCATTACTGCTTCCCCTAAGCTCTCTGTCCTTTCTTCACGCCGCATCCCATGCCTTGCGAACTCCTTGGAGTACCCTCGCGTTGTGGTCACTAAAACCCTGTGCGATGAAAGGCGTGATGCTTTCGTCTAATGGCGCTCCTCTCATGGGGTAGCCAAGCTGTCTTATGGCGAGAACGGGATTATAATTAATACAACCCCTTGTTCCCATCAAGGGAACATTTGGACATCCTTCGCATGAAGATAGAATCCTGATTCTTCCTTCCTTCTAGCGAGGGAACCAATTAACAGACGCCCCCCCATGCTAGCCAAGAGTTGGTCCCAATTCGCCTTTCCTTTTTCGACGCACGAGCGGTAACCTTGTAGCGGATAGACAGGCCTACCTTCTTGGAGAAAATGGTGTGAAACCAGCCCCACATAGAGAGCTGGAGTACAGCAAACAATCCTTGCATTTCTTTCTTCACATCTTCGGTCGAAGGTGTCATATAGGTCGGCTAGCATAGCGGCAACCGGACTTTCCTTGTGGTTATGATAGGCGAGAAAAACGTCGATCGCTGCCAGGTCCACCAACCCATCCACATTTGGAAAGAGGACTCCCTCGAAAATCAACAGTGTGAGAATATCTATGAATGGGGTCCACTCGCCTTTTTCTGCCAAGATTCTTGCTTTTACCTCCAAATATTTTCTCGGTATTCCGACCACCCCATTTTCGACTTGCCTTTGGCGGTCTAATTCCTGCGCCGAGATTTGGACTTTTTTAGAAATTCTGGCCAATGAGGGGTAGAACCCTGAGAAGAGGTATGGTTCCCTTCCCCTTAGAGGACATCCTAGGATCTCTTCAAATTCTTCCACCATTGGTGATAGCTGGAAGTCCCCAAAGATGAAGCACCTCAACGGCTGATCATAATACTGGGCGAGGGAGGCAATTGGTTCCATGGAGACTTCTACCCTAGCTAGGTCCCAAATGCTTACCATAAGCTTTGCGGAAGGCTTGCCGTTGAAGTTGACCCATTAATTGCCCCAACTTTCGTAAACTGGTGACCTCTAAGCTCTTGATTTTGACTTGATAAAACCTCTTTTTAAGCGAAGGCTTTTGACTTGATCCCATGTTTTACTAAAGTGAAATAAAATCTAGTGCAATCAAAACTCCGACATCTATCATGGGTGGAATGGATGAATGCATGAAGAAATGCATATGACACAGATGCAATTTACGAATACGGGAGCCCGAGAAACTGTCTCCTTCTTAGATACAACGTCTAGGGGTAGCAAAGTGCCCCAACGTATGTATTTAAAACGGTGATACGGACCCTTCGTTGGTTTGCTAAAGTGAGGGGATCAAAGACGAAACCTACGCATGATGCATATGCGAAAGGCACAACACGGGGATGTACATAGTACGACAATATTCACAAACAAATATAAGCAAAAGGGTATATGATACTTATGCATGGCAGTGTGAAAAATGGCACGCAACGTGTTTGCTCCGTGCCTCTATTTAAGGGACCTATAAGGGAAAGAGCTAACTAGGCTTTTAGTAATAATCCCCAAGGTAGTCATATCTCTCTTGATGGTTTCTAGAGGTATCATCCCCTTCGAAGAACATATTGCAGCAGTAGGGACTACTAGCAACAATAGGTTTTCAAAGAGAAAAGCTCTAGATGAGGGTTCACTGTAATCAAGCAAGTCGGAGACCTAGCATGATCACAGATTCACCTCCACTCCTTATGTTCCCATGAACCCGGGTATAGGGCCCTTTTTCACTCACAGTGTGTGCAAATAGTGTCGGTGTTTGTGTGCATCAAATGAATAAATATTTACCTCATGCATACATTTTAAAACGCACTAAAAGCAACAAAGAGTTTATATACACAAGTACATAATGAAGGAAAACAACAAAGGAGTAAGTCATGGTAAAGCATTTGCACAAGATTAAATGGCCTAACTCTCTAAAAAATGTCCCCAGTGGAGTCGCCAACTGTCGCAACCTACCCTTCGGCGGGAGGGCGACGCGTGACTCGCGGGATGCGTGTTCCACGAAAGGAATACGCGCGGAGTCGCCACCAACGTTTATTTGAGGAAAACGTCGGAAAAACCGGAAAAGACGCGATCTACGAACTTTTTAGTGAAAAGGTTCGGGAGTCGTATTTACGCACGGGGAAGGTATTAACACCCCACACGTCCGCCCCAAGGGACGGCAGCCTTTAATCGAATGTGCAAACATGACTTTGATTTTTACGTTCCCTTTTATGTCCTTATATCCTTTATACCCTTTTTATATTTTTTCTTTTTTGTGGTCGACAAGGGTGTTTCCCTTTGCTCCTACGTATTCCTCAATTTGGGATGAGAAAATCAGACCTACGTAGTTCTTTCGGAACAAAGTGTTTGGTTTAAGTTTGTTTTTTGTCTTTTTTGCAAAATATGTTTTTTATTTGAACAAAAGGTCATTTAAGGTGTTGGACCATTAAACGGTCTTTTGATTTTGAAAGGAGAGAAACGTTAAGGCATTGGACCATTAACGATCTCTTGTTTTTGAAAGGAGAGAAACGTTAAGGCATTTGGACCATTAACGATCTCTTGGGGTGGTCGACAAAAGCGGGGCTTTTGCTCCTACGTATCCTCAATTGCGATGAGGAAATCAGACCTACGTAGTTCTTGCAAAAGCGGTAAAGTCACATGTTGATTTTATGCTTTTGAACGGTCCATGTTAACCGATAAAAGCAAAGAGGACCGTTTAAGGCGTTGGACCTTAAAACGGTTTTTAGTGATTTTCGGACAAAACTTTATTTGTGAGTCTATTTTAGTCTTAGTTTCACTTTGGTTATTAATCAATTCATTCAAGGAAACTTCCAAAGAAAAACGTCCGATTGATTTTTTTAATTTATTTTATTCAAAGATATTTTGATTATTTTATTATTATTTTTCAAGATATTTTGATTATTTTATTATTATTTTACTTTTTTTGGTTTAACCGAGGTTATAGCGTGAACGATCGGTTAGATTTCATTTTAAAAGTGATTAAATGAGATTACAACACAAATGATCGGTTGAAATTCATTTTATCATTATTTAGATGAGAAAACGACTTAAATAAACGGTAAAAGCGCGTTAAAGACGGAAGAAAAGAAATCGAAAATAAAGATGAAAGCTTAAAAAAACAAGAAATGAATTGAAAGTCTCGGATTCGAAAACTTACCCGTTGAAGAACGAAGAACGGATGAAGAACGATGAAGAACGGACGAAAACCTTCACGAATTTGCTTACGGAAACATCTCGGAAGCGTTACGGAAGCACCTCGGCTTGGATTTTCTTCACGGAAACAATTTTTTTCACCCAAAACAGCTGAAATACATAGCCAGGGGGCTGAGGGATCCTTCGAACAGCCCCCTTCAGCCTTTTTATAGGAAAAAGGGGGAGGAGGTTGCCGCCCAGCTCGCCCAGGCGACCTTAGCTCGCCCAGGCGAGCTGGGTTGCTTCCTCCAGAAGCAACCCAGCTTCAAAAAACGTTCTGGAAGGCCCAATTCAAAATTTCGAAATTGCTATTTGCACCCCCCCAATTTTGATAAGTTCACCCCCTCTTTCGTAATTTACGGAAAAGTTACGGAAGCCTTACGGAAGCATATAGGACTTGATTTTCTTCTTTTTTTCTCTTCCGTCTCACCCGTATTAAGTTAATTATGCTTATTTAGAGTTATGGGAATTTTACGGAAGCATTACGGGTGTCCCGGAAGCCCCGGAATCCCATTTTTCAACAAAATGGGGGGTGTTGTGGCCATCTAGCTTGCCCAGGCGAGCTAGGTTACTTCAACCTTAAGCAAGAAATTGCCCAGAAACCTCTAGAAGGGCCCAGATTCGAAAATTACTATTTGCACCCCCCATTTTACTAAATACACCCCCCTTTGGCTTTTTTTGGTGATTCTTTTTTCGTAAAGTTACGGAAACTTACGAATTTCGTAACGATACTTGTTTTCTTTCCGTAATGTTACGGAACCTTGCGGATTACATAATCATCCCCTTTTTGACTTACGGAATGTTACGGAACCTCACTTAATTATGCAACGATGCTTCCATTTGATTTCCGGTGTGTCACGGAAACTTACGGATTGTGCATCAATATTTTTTTGGTTTTTCGGCATGTCCTGGAATTTCACAAATTGCCTAATAATGGATGCCAAGCACCTCAGAAGGACCAAAGAATGGTCGCATGTCATCAAGCAAAGGTCCCCGGACGAAATTAGGGTATGACAGTACTAACTCGTGAATTTAGGGGGCCGACGGAAATACCCAAGTGGTTATCCGTATAAACATTCTTTTGCTATCTCTAAGACTCAACGTATGATAGCATGCAGAGACTAACGTCGTCTTCTGCATGATTTGTCAATCACGGTGAACAAGTCCGTTGACACGAGGAGATTTACGTCGTCTTCCGAGCAAACAACCTCTCCAATACAAACTTGTGATGTTAGGGGGCTGGCGGAAATACCCAAGTGGTTATCCGTATAAACATTCTTTTGCTATCTCTAAGACTCAACGCATGATACCATGCAAAAACAAATGTCGTCTTTTGCACCATTTGTCTATCGCGGCCAACAAGCCCGTTGACACGTGGAGATTTATGTCGTCTTCCACGCAGACAACCTCTGCAGTACTAACTCGTGAATTTAGGGGGCCGACGGAAATACCCAAGTAGTTATCCGTATAAACATTCTTTTGCTATCTGTAAGACTCAACGCATGATACCATGCAGAGACAAACGTCGTCTTCTGCACCCTTTGTTAATCGCGGCCAACAAGCCCATTGACATGCGGAGATTTAGGTCGTCTTCCGCGCTTACAACCTCTGTCAAAACTAATTTGTGAAGTTAGGGGGCAGGCGGAATCACCCAGGTGGTTATCTGTATAAACATTATTTTGCTATCTCTATGACTCAACGCATGATACCATGCAAAAACAAATGTCGTCTTTTGCACCCTTTGTCAATCGCGACCAACAAGCCCGTTCACTTGCGGAGATTTACGTTGTCTTCCGCGTAGACAACCTCTATCAGTACTAACTCGTCAAGATAGGGGGTAGGTGGAAATTTCCAAATTGTTATCCGTATAAACATTCTTTTGCTATCTCTAAGACTAAATGTATGATAGCATGCAGAGACTAACGTCGTCAACTGCACCTTTTGTCAATCGCGGCCAACATGCCCGTTCACACGCGGAGATTTACGTCGTCTTCCACGCAGACTTCCTCTGTCAGTACTAACTCGTCAGTTAGGGGGTCGGCGGAACTACCCAAGTGGTTATCCGTATAAACATTCTTTTGCTATCTCTAAGACTCAGCGCTTGATACCATGCAGAGACAAACATCATCTTCTGCACCCTTTGCCAATCGCGGCCAACAAGTTCGTTGACACGCGGAGATTTACGTCATCTTCCACGCAGACAACCGCTGCAATACAAACTCGTGAAGTTAAGAGGCCGACAGAAATACCCAAGTGGTTATCCGTATAAACATTCTTTTGCTATCTCTAAGACTCAACGCATGATAGCATGCAGAGAAATACGTCGTCTTTTGCACCCGTTGTCAATCGCAGCCAACAAGCCCGTTCACACGCGGAGATTTACGTCATCTTTCGCGCTTACAAACTCTATCGGTACTAACTCATGAAGTTAGGGGGCCGGCGGAAATACCCAAGTGGTTATCCGTATAAACATTATTTTGCTATCTCTAAGACTCAACGCATGATACCATGCAGAGACAAACATCGTCTTTTGCACCATTTGTCAATCACGGCCAACAAGCCTGTTGCCATGCGGAGATTTACATCGTCTTCCGCGCTTACAACCTCTGTCGATACTAACTCGTGAAATTAGGGGGCCGGCGGAAATACCCAAATTATTGTCCGTATAAACATTCTTTTGCTATCTCTAAGACACAACGCATGATACCATGCAGAGACAAACGTCATTTTCTCCACCCTTTGTCAATCGCGGCCAGCAAGTCCGCTAACACGTGGAGATTTACGTCGTCTTCCGCGCAGACAACCTCTGCAGTACAAACTCATGAAGTTAAGGGGCCGACAAAAATAGCCAAGTGCTTATCCGCATAAACATTCTTTTGCTATCTCCAAGACTCAACGCTTGATACCATGCAGAGACAAACATCGTCTTCTGCACCCTTTCTCAATCGCGGACAACAAGCCCGTTCACTTGCAGAGATTTACATCGTCTTCCGCGCTTACAAACTTTGTCGGTACTAACTTGTGAAGTTAGGGGGCCGGCGGAACTACCCAAGTGGTTATCCGTATAAACATTCTTTTGCTATCTCTAAGACTCAACGCATGATAGCATGCAGAGACTAACGTCGTCTTTTGCACCATTTGTCTATTGCGGCCAACAAGCCCGTTCACACGCGGAGATTTATGTCGTCTTCCGCGCTTACAACCTCTATCAGTACTAACTCGTGAAGTTAGGGGACCGGCGGAAATACCCAAATTATTGTCCGTATAAACATTCTTTTGCTATGTCTAAGACTCATCGTATGATAGCATGCAGAGACTAACGTCGTCTTCTGCACGCTTTGTCAATTACGTTGAACAAGTCCGTTGACACGAGGAGATTTACGTCGTCTTCCGCGCAAACAACCTCTCCAATACAAACTTGTGATGTTAGGGGGCCGGCGGAAATACCCAAGTGGTTATCCGTATAAACATTCTTTTGCTATCTCTAAGACTCAACGCATGATACCATGCAGAGATTTACATCGTCTTCCGCGCTTACAACCTCTGTCGATACTAACTCTTGAAATTAGGGGGCCGGCGGAAATACCCAAATTATTGTGCGTATAAACATTCTTTTGCTATCTCTATGACACAACGCATGATACCATGCAGAGACAAACGTCATTTTCTCCACCCCTTGTCAATCGCGGCCAGCAAGTCCGCTAACACGTGGAGATTTACGTCGTCTTCCGCACAGACAACCTCTGCAGTACAAACTCATGAAGTTACGGGGCCGACAGAAATACCCAAGTTGTTATCCGCATAAACATTCTTTTGCTATCTGTAAGACTCAACGCATGATTCCAAGCAGAGACAAACGTTGTCTTTTGCACCGTTTGCCAATCGATGCCAACAAGCCCGTTCACACGCTGAGGTTTATGTCGTCTTCCGCGCAGACAACCTCTGCAGTACTAACTCGTGAAGTTAGGGGGTCGGCGGAAATACCCAAGTTGTTATCCATATAAACATTCTTTTGCTATCTCTAAGACTCAACGCATGATAGCATGCAGAGACTAACGTCGTCTTTTGCACCATTTGTCAATCGGGGCCAACAAGCCAATTCACACGCTGAAATTTATGTCGTCTTCCGCGCAGACAACCTCTGCTGTTCTAACTCGTGAATTTCGGGGGCCGGCGGAACTACCCAAGTGGTTATCCGTATAAACATTCTTTTGCTATCTCTAAGACTCAACGCATGATAGCATGCAGAGACTAACGTCGTCTTTTGCACCATTTGTCAATCGCGGCCAATAAGCCCGTTCACACGCTGAGATTTATGTCGTCTTCCGCGCAGACAACCTCTGCTGTTCTAACTCGTGAATTTAGGGGGCCGGCGGAACTACCCAAGTGGTTATCCGTATAAACATTCTTTTGCTATCTCTAAGACTCAACGCATGATAGCATGCAGAGACTAACGTCGTCTTTTGCACCATTTGTCTATCGCGGCCAACAAGCCCGTTCACACGCGGAGATTTATGTCGTCTTCCGCGCAGACAACCTCTGCTGTTCTAACTCGTGAAGTTAGGGGGCCGGCGGAACTACCCAAATTATTGTCCGTATAAACATTGTTTTGCTATGTCTAAGACTCAACGTATGATAGCATGCAGAGACTAACGTCATCTTTTGCACCATTTGTCTATCGCGGCCAACAAGCCCGTTCACACGCGGAGATTTATGTCGTCTTCCGCGCTTACAACCTCTATCAGTACTAACTCGTGAAGTTAGGGGACCGGGGAAAATACCCAAATTATTGTCCGTATAAACATTCTTTTGCTATGTCTAAGACTCATCGTATGATAGCATGCAGAGACTAACGTCGTCTTCTGCACGCTTTGTCAATTACGGTGAACAAGTCCGTTGACACGAGGAGATTTACGTCGTCTTCCGTGCAAACAACCTCTCCAATACAAACTTGTGATGTTAGGGGGCCGGCGGAAATACCCAAGTGGTTATCCGTATAAACATTCTTTTGCTATCTCTAAGACTGAACGCATGATACCATGCAAAAACAAATGTCGTCTTCTGCACCATTTGTCAATCGCGGCCAACAAGCCCGTTCACTTGCGGAGATTTACATCGTCTTCCGCGCTTACAAACTTTGTCGGTACTAACTCGTGAAGTTAGGGGGCAGACGGAAATACCCAAGTGGTTATTCGTATAAACATTCTTTTGCTATCTCTAAGACTCAGCGCTTGATACCATGCAGAGACAAACGTCATCTTCTGCACCCTTTGCCAATCGCGGCCAACAATTTCGTTGACACGCGGAGATTTACGTCGTCTTCCGCGCAGACAACCGCTGCAATACAAACTCATGAAGTTAGGAGGCCGACAGAAATACCTAAGAGGTTATCCGTATAAACATTCTTTGTTATCTCTAAGACTCAACGCATGATAGCATGCAGAGACTAACGTTGTCTTTTGCACCCTTTGTCAATCGCAGCCAACAAGCCCGTACACACGCGGAGAATTACGTCGTCTTCCGCTCTTACAAACTCTATCGGTACTAACTCATGAAGTTAGGGGGCCGGCGGAAATACCCAAGTGGTTATCCGTATAAACATTCTTTTGCTATCTCTAAGACTCAACGCATGATACCATGCAGAGACAAACGTCGTCTTCTGCACCCTTTGTCAATCACGGCCAACAAGCCCGTATCCAAGCGGAGATTTACGTCGTCTTTCGCGCAAACAACCTCTCCAATACAAACTCGTGATGTCAGGGGGCCGGCGGAAATACCCAAGTGGTTATCTGTATAAACATTCTTTTGCTATCTCTAAGACTCAACTCATGATACCATGCAAAAACAAATGTCGTCTTTTGCGCCCTTTGTCAATCGCAGCCAAGAAGCCCGTTCACTTGCGGAGATTTACGTCGTCTTCCGCACTTACAAACTCTGCCGGTACTAACTCGTGAAGTTAGGGGGCCGGCGGAAATACCCATGTGGTTATCCGTATAAACATTCTTTTGCTATCTCTAAGACTCAACGCATGATGGCATGCAAAGACTAACATCGTCTTTTGCACCATTTGTCAATCGCGGGCAACAAGCCCATTCACACGCGGAGATTTATGTCGTCTTCCGCGCAGACAACCTCTTCAGTACTAACTCTTTAATTTAGGGGGCCGACGGAAATACCCAAGTGGTTATCCCTATAAACATTCTTTTGCTATCTGTAAGACTCAACGCATGATACCATGCAGAGATAAACGTCATTTTCTGCACCCTTTGTCAATCGCGGCCAACAAGTCCATTGACACACGAAGATTTACGTCGTCTTCCGCGCAGACAACCTCTGCAGTACAAACTCGTGAAGTTAGCGGGCCAGCGGAAATACCCAAGTGGTTATCCATATAAACATTCTTTTGCTATCGCTATGACTCAACGCATGATAGCATGTAGAGACTACCGTCGTCCTTTGCACCCTTTGTCAATCGCGGCCAACCAGCCAGTTCACACGCAGAGATTTACGTTGTCTTCCGCGTAGACAACCTCTGTCTGTACTAACTTGTGATGTTTGGGGGCTGACGGAAATACCCAAGTTGTTATCCATATAAACATGCTTTTGCTATCTCTAAGACCCAACTCATGAAACCAACCACAGAATAACGTCGTCTTCTGCACCCTTTGTCAATCGCGGCTAACATGTCCGTTCAAACGCGGAGATTTACGTCGTCTTCCGTGCAGACAACCTCTGTCGGTACTAACTCGTGAAGTTAGGGCACAGACGGAAATACCCAAGTGGTTATCCGTATAAACATTCTTTTGTTATCTCTAAGACTCAACGCATGATAGCATGCAGAGACTAACGTGGTCTTTTTCACCATTTGTCAATCGCGGCCAACAAGCCCATTCAGACGCGGAGATTTATGTCGTCTTCTGCGCAGACAACCTCTTCAGTACTAACTCGTGAATTTAGGGGGCCGACGAAAATACCCAAGTGGTTATCCGTATAAACATTCTTTTGCTATCTGTAAGACTCAACGCATGATACCATGTAGAGACAAACGTCATCTTCTGCACCCTATGTCAATCGCGGCAAACAAGCCCGTTGACATGCGGAGATGTTGGTCGTCTTCCGCGCTTACAACGTCTATGAAAACTAATTCGTGAAGTTAGGGGGCAGGCGCAAATACCCAAGTGGTTATCCATATAAACATTATTTTTCTATCTCTACGACTCAACGCATGATACCATGCAGAGACTAACATCGTCTAATGTAGCCTTTGTCAATCGCAGCTAACATGTCCGTTTACACGCGGACATTTACGTCATCTTCCACGCAGACAACCTCTGCAATAATAACTCGTGAAGTTAGGGGGCCGGCGGAAATACCCAAGTGGTTATCCGTATAAACATTCTTTCGCTATCTCTAAGATTCAACGCATGATAGCATGCAAAGACTAACGTCGTCTTTTGCACCCTTTGTCAATCGCGGCCAACAAGCTCGTTCACACGCAGAGATTTAAATCGTGTTCCGCGCAGACAACCTCTGCAGTACTAACTTGTGAAGTTAGGGGGCCGGCGGCAATACCCAAGTGGTTATCCGTATAAACATTCTTTTGCTATCTCTAAGACTCAACGCATGATACCATGCAGAGACAAACGTCATTTTCTGCACCCTTTGTCAATCGCGGCCAACAAGTCCGTTGACACACGAAGATTTACGTCGTCTTCCGCGCAGACAACCTCTGCAGTACAAACTCGTGAAGTTAGCGGGCCGGCGGAAATACCCAAGTGGTTATCCGTATAAACATTCTTTTGCTATCTCTAAGACTCAACGCATGATAGCATGTAGAGACTATCGTCGTTCTTTGCACCCTTTGTCAGTTCACACGCAGAGATTTACGTTGTCTTCCGCGTAGACAACCTCTATCAGTACTAACTTGTGATGTTAGGGGGCTGACGGAAATACCCAAGTGGTTATCCATATAAACATTCTTTTGCTATCTCTAAGACCCAACTCATGAAACGAAGCAGAGACTAACGTCGTCTTCTGCACAATTTGTCAATCGCGGCTAACATGTCCGTTCACACACGGAGATTTACGTCGTCTTCCGTGCAGACAACCTCTGTCGGTACTAACTTGTTAAGTTAGGGCGCAGACGGAAATACCCAAGTGGTTATCCTTATAAACATTCTTTTGTTATCTCTAAGACTCAAGGCATGATAGCATGCAGAGACTAACGTCGTCTTTTGCACCGTTTTTCAATCGCGACCAACAAGCCCGTTCACACGCGGAGATTTACGTTGTCTTCTGCGTAGACAACCTCTGTCAGTACTAACTTGTGAAGTTAGGGGGCTGATGGAAATACCCAAGTGGTTATCCGTATAAACATTCTTTCGCTATCTCTAAGATTAAACGCATGATAGCATGCTGAGACTAACGTCGTCTTTTGCACCCTTTGTCAATCGCGGCCAACAAGCCCGTTCAGACGTGGAGATTTACGTCGTCTTCCGCACAGACAACCTCTTCAGTACAAAGTCGTGAAGTTAGGGGGCCGGCAAAAATACCTAAGTGGTTATCCGTATAAACATTCTTTCGCTATCTCTAAGATTCAACGCATGATAGCGTGCAAAGACTAACGTCGTCTTTGCACCCTTTGTCAATCGCGACCAACAAGCCCGTTCACACGCGGAGATTTACATCGTGTTCCGCGCAGACAACCTCTGCAGTACTAACTCGTGAAGTTAGGGGGCCGGCGGTAATACCCAAGTGGTTATCCGTATAAACATTATTTTGCTATCTGTAAGACTCAACGCATGATACCATGCAGAGACAAACGTCATTTTGTGCACCCTTTGTCAATCGCGGCCAACAAGTCCGTTGACACACGAAGATTTACGTCGTCTTCCGCGCAGACAACCTCTACAGTACAAACTCGTGAAGTTAGCGGGCCGGCAGAAATACCCAAGTGGTTATCCGTATAAACATTCTTTTGCTATCTCTAAGACTCAACGCATGATAGCATGTAGAGACTACCGTCGTTCTTTGCACCCTTTGTCAATCGCGGCAAGCAAGCAAGTTCACACGCAGAGATTTACGTTGTCTTCCGCGTAGACAACCTCTGTCAGTACTAACTTGTGATGTTAGGGGGCTGATGGAAATACCCAAGTGGTTATCCGTATAAACATTCTTTTGCTATCTCTAAGACTCAACGCATGATAGCATGCAGAGACTAACGTCGTCTTTTGCACCCTTTGTCAATCGCGGCCAACAAGCCCGTTCAGACGCGGAGATTTACGTCGTCTTCCGCACAGAACACCTCTTCAGTAAAAACTCGTGAAGTTAGCGGGCCGGCGGAAATACCCAAATTGTTGTCCGTATAAACATTCTTTTGATATCTCTAAGTCTCAACCTATGATAGCATGCAGAGACTAACATTGTCTTCTGCACCCTTTCTCAATCGCTGCCAACAAGCCCGTTCACATGCGAAGATTTACGTCGTCTTCCGCACTTACAAACTCTATCGGTACTAACTCGTGCAGTTGGGGGGCTGGCGGAAATACCCAAGTGGTTATCCGTATAAACATTCTTTTGCTATCTCTAAGACTCAACGCATGATACCATGCAGAGACAAACGTCGTCTTCTGCACCCTTTGTTAATCACGGCCAGCAAGCCCGTTGACATGCGAAGATTTACATCGCCTTCCGCGCATACAACCTCTATCGATACTAACTCGTGAAATTAGGGGGCCGGCGGAAATACCCAAATTGTTGTCCATATAAACATTCTTTTCCTATCTCTAAGACTCAACGTATGATAGCATGCAGAGACTAACGTCGTCTTCTGCACGCTTTGTCAATCACGGTGAACAAGTTCGTTGACACGAGGAGATTTACGTCGTCTTCCGTGCAAACAGCCTCTCCAATACAAACTTGTGATTTTAGGGGGCCGGCGGAAATACCCAAGTGGTTATCCATATAAACATTCTTTTGCTATCTCTAAGACTCAACGCATGATACCATGAAAAAACAAATGTCGTCTTCTACACCCTTTGTCAATCGCAACCAACAAGCCCGCTCACTTGCGGAGATTTACGTCGTCTTCCACGCTTACAAACTCTGTCAGTACTAACTTGTGAAGTTAGGGGGCCGGCGGAAATACCCAAGTGGTTATCCGTATTAACATTATTTTGCTTTCTCTACGACTCAACACATGTTAGCATGCGTAGACTAACGTCGTCTTTTGCACCCTATGTCAATCGTGGCCAACAAGCCCGTTCACACGCGGAGATTTACGTTGTCTTCCGAGTAGACAACCTCTATCAGTACTAACTCTTGAAGATAGGGGGAAGGTGGAAATTTCCAAATTGTTGTCCGTATAAACATTCTTTTGCTATCTCTAAGACTCAATGTATGATAGCATGCTGAGACTAACGTCGTCAACTGCACCCTTTGTCAATCGCGGCTAACATGTCCGTTCACACGCGGAGATTTACATCGTCTTCCACGCAGACAACCTCTGCCAGTAGTAACTCGTTAGTTTGGGGGCAGACGGAAATACCCAAGTTGTTATCCATATAAACATTCTTTTGCTATCTCTAAGACTCAGCACTTGATACCATGCAGAGACAAACGTCATCTTCTGCACCCTTCGCCAATCGCGGCCAACAAGTTCGTTGACACGCGGATATTTACGTCGTCTTCCGCGCAGACAACCGCTACAATACAAACTCGTGAAGTTAGGAGGCCGACGGAAATACCCAAGTGGTTATCCGTATAAACATTCTTTTGCTATCTCTAAGACTCAACGCATGATAGCATGCAGAGACTAACGTCGTCTTTTGCACCCTTTGGTCAATCGCGGCTAACATGTCCATTCACACGCGGAGATTTACATCGTCTTCCGCGCAAACAACCTCTGTCAGTACTAAGTCGTGAGTTAGGGGCAGACGGAAATACCCAAGTGGTTATCCGTATAAACATTCTTTTGCTATCTCTAAGACTTAACGCATGATACCATGCAGAGACAAACGTCGTCTTCTGCACCCTTTGTCAATCACGGCCAACAAGCCCGTATCCAAGCGGAGATTTACATCGTCTTCCGTGCTTACAACCTCTGTCGATACTAACTCGTGAAATTAGGGGGCCGGCAGAAATACCCAAATTATTGTTCGTATAAACATTCTTTTGCTATCTATAAGACTCAACGTATGATAGCATACAGAGACTAACATCGTCTTCTGCACGCTTTGTTAATCACGGTGAACAAGTCCGTTCACACGAGGAGATTTACGTCGTCTTTCGCGCAAACAACCTCTCCAATACAAACTCGTGATGTTAGGGGGCCGGCGGAAATACCCAAGTGGTTATCCGTATAAACATTCTTTTGCTATCTCTAAGACTCAACGCATGATACCATGCAAAAACAAATGTCGTCTTCTGCACCCTTTGTCAATCGCGGCTAAGAAGCCCGTTCACTTGCGGAGATTTACGTCGTCCTCCGCGATTACAAACTCTGTCGGTACTAACTCGTGAAGTTAGGGGGCCGGCGGAAATACCCATATGGTTATCCGTATAAACATTCTTTTGCTATCTCTAAGACTCAACGCATGATGGCATGCAGAGACTAACATCGTCTTTTGCACCATTTGTCAATCACGGGTAACAAGCCCATTCACACGCGGAGATTTATGTCGTCTTCCGCGCAAACAACCTCTTCAGTACTAACTCGTGAATTTAGGGGGCCGACCGAAATACCCAAGTGGTTATCCGTATAAACATTCTTTTGCTATCTGTAAGACTCAACGCATGATACCATGCAGAGACAAACGTCGTCTTCTGCACCCTTTGTCAATCGCAGCTAACATGTCCGTTCACATGCGGACATTTACGTCGTCTTCCGCGCAGACAACCTCTGCAATACTAACTCGTGAAGTTAGGGGGCCAGCGGAAATACCCAAGTGGTTATCCGTATAAACATTCTTTTGCTATCTCTAATACTCAGCGCATGATACCATGCAGAGACTAACGTCGTCTTTTGCACCCGTTGTCAATCGCAGCCAACAAGGCCCTTCACACGTGGAGATTTACATCGTGTTCCGCGCAGACAACCTCTGCAGTACTAACTCGTGAAGTTAGGGGGCCGGCGGTAATACCCAAGTGGTTATCCCTATAAACATTCTTTTGCTATCTTTAAGACTCAACGCATGATACCATGCAGAGACAAACGTCATTTTCTGCACCCTTTGTCAATCGCGGCCAACAAGTCCGTTGACACACGAAGATTTACGTCGTCTTCCGTGCAGACAACCTCTGCAGTACAAACTCGTGAAGTTAGCGGGCCGGCGGAAATACCCAAGTGGTTATCCGTATAAACATTCTTTTGCTATCTCCAAGACTCAACGCATGATAGCATGCAGAGACTAACGTCGTCTTTTGCACCATTTGTCAATCGCGGCCAACAAGCCCGTTCACACGCGGAGATTTATGTCGTCTTCCGCGCAGACAACCTCTGCAGTTCTAACTCGTGAATTTAGGGGGCTGGCGGAAATACCCAAGTGGTTATCCGTATAAACATTCTTCAGTACTAACTCGTGAAGTTAGGGGGCCGGCGAAAATACCCAAGTGGTTATCCGCATAAACATTCTTTTGCTATCTCTAAGACTCAATGCATGATAGCATGTAGAGACTAACATCGTCTTTTGCACCGTTTTTCAATCGCAGCCAATAAGCCCGTTCACACGCGGAGATTTACGTTGTCTTCTGCGTAGACAACCTCTGTCAGTACTAACTTGTGAAGTTAGGGGGCTGACGGAAATACCCAAGTGGTTATCCGTATAAACATTCTTTTGCTATCTTTAAGACTCAACGCATGATAGCATGCAGAGACTAACGTCCTCTTTTGCACCGTTTGTCAATCGCGGCCAACAAGCCCGTTTACAAGCGGAGCTTTACGTTGTCTTCCGCGTAGACAACCTCTGTCAGTACTAACTTCTGAAGTTAAGGGGCTGACGGAAATACCCAAGTGGTTATCCGTATAAACATTCTTTTGCTATCTCTAAGACTCTATGCATGATACCATGCAGAGACTAACGTCGTCTTCTGCACCTTTTGTCAATCGCGGCTAACATGTTCATTCACACGCGGAGCTTTACGTCGTCTTCCGCGCAGATAACCTCTGTCGGTACTAACTCGTGAAGTTGGGGCGCAGACAGAAATTCCCAAGTGGTTATCCGTATAAACATTCTTTTGCTATCTCTAAGACTCAACGCATGATAGCATGCAGAGACTAACATCCCCTTTTGCACCGTTTGTCAATCTCGTCCAACAAGCCCGTTAACACGCGAAGATTTACTTCGTCTTCCGCGCAGACAACCTCTGCAGTACTAACTCGTGAAGTTAGGGGGCCGGCGGAAATACCCAAGTGGTTGTCCGTATAAACATTCTTTTGCTATCTCTAAGACTCAACGCATGATAGCATGCAGAGACTAACGTCGTCCTCTACACCCTTTGTCAATCGCGGCTAACATGTCCGTTAACACGCGGAGATTTACGTCGTCTTCCGCGCAGACAACCTCTGCAGTACTAACTCGTGAAGTTAGGGGGCCGGCGAAAATACCCAAGTGGTTATCCGTATAAACATTCTTTTGCTATCTCTAAGACTCAATGCATGATAGATGTAGAGACTAACATCGTCTTTTGCACCGTTTTTCAATCGCAGCCGACAAGCCCGTTCACACGCGGAGATTTACGTTGTCTTCTGCGTAGACAACCTCTGTCAGTACTAACTTGTGAAGTTAGGGGGCTGACGGAAATACCCAAGTGGTTATCCGTATAAACATTCTTTTGCTATCTCTAAGACTCAACGCATAATAGCATGCAGAGACAAACGTCGTCTTTTGCACCCTTTGTCAATCGCGGCCAACAAGCCCGTTCACACGCGGAGATTTACGTCGTCTTCCGCGCAGACAACCTCTTCAGTACTAACTCGTGAAGTTAGGCGGCCGGCGAAAATACCCAAGTGGTTATCTGTATAAACATTCTTTTGCTATCTCTAAGAGTCAATGCATGATACCATGCAGAGACTAATGTCGTCTTCTGCACCCTTTGTCGATCGCGGCTAACATGTCCTTTCACATGCGGAAATTTACGACGTCTTCCGCGCAGACAACCTCTGTCGGCACTAACTCGTGAAGTTAGGGCGCGGACGGAAATACCCAAGTGGTTATCTGTATAAACATTCTTTTGCTATCTTTAAGACTCAACGCATGATAGCATGCAGAGACTAACATCCTCTTTTGCACCGTTTGTCAATCTCGGCCAACAAGCCCGTTCACACGCGAAGATTTACTTCGTCTTCCACGCAGACAACCTCTGCAGTACTAACTCGTGAAGTTAGGGGGCCGGCGGAAATACCCAATTGGTTGTCCGTATAAACATTCTTTTGCTATCTCTAAGACTCAACGCATGATACCATGCAGTGACTAACGTCGTCCTCTACACCCTTTGTCAATCGCGGCTAACATGTCCGTTCACACGCGGAGATTTATGTCGTCTTCCGCGCAGACAACCTCTACAGTACTAACTCGTGAAGTTAAGGGGCTGACGGAAATACCCAAGTGGTTATCCGTATAAACATTCTTTTGCTATCTCTAAGACTCAACGCATGATAGCATGCAGAGACTAATGTCGTCTTTTGCACCCTTTGTCAATCGCGGCCAACAAGCCCGTTGACATGCGGAGATTTACGTCGTCTTCCGCGCAGACAACCTCTGTCGAGACTAACTCGTGAAGTTAGGGGGCATGTGGAAATACCCAAGTGGTTATCCGTATAAACATTCTTTTGCTATCTCTAAGACTCAACCCATGATAGCATGCGGAGACAAACGTCGTTTTCTGCACCCTTTGTCAATCGCGGCCAACAAGCCCGTTGACATGCGGACATTTACGTCGTCTTCCGCACTTACAACCTCTGTCGGTACTAACTCGTGAAATTAGGGGGCAGGCGGAAATACCCAAATTGTTGTCCGTATAAACATTCTTTTGCTATCTGTAAGACTCAACAAATTATACCATGCAGAGACTAACGTCGTCCTCTACACCCTTTGTCAATCGCGGCTAACATGTCCGTTCACACGCGGAGATTTACGTCGTCTTCCGTGCAGACAACCTCTGCAGTACTAACTCGTGAAGTTAAGGGGCTGACGGAAATACCCAAATTGTTGTTCGTATAAACATTCTTTTGCTATCTCTAAGACTCAACGTACGATAGCATGCAGAGACTAACGTCGTCTTCTGCAACCTTTGTCAATCACGGCGAACAAGTCCGTTGACACGAGGAGATTTACACCGTCTTCCGCACAAAAAACCTCTCCAATACAAACTCGTGATGTTGGGGGTCGGCGGAAATACCCAAGTGGTTATCCCTATAAACATTCTTTTGCTATCTCTAAGACTCAATGCATGATACCATGAAAAAACAAATGTCGTCTTCTGCACCCTTTGTCAATCGCGGCCAACAAGCTCGTTCACATGCGGAGATTTACGTCGTCTTCCACGCTTACAAACTCTGTCGGTACTAAGTCGTGAAGTTAGGGGGCCGGCAGAAATACCCAAGTGGTTATTAGTATAAACATTCTTTTGCTATCGCTAACAGTCAACGCATGATAGCATGCAGAGACTAACGTCGTCTTCTGCACCCTTTGTCAATCGCGGCCAACAAGCTTGTTCACACGCGGAGATTTACGTCGTCTTCCGCGCAGACAACCTCTGTCGAGACTAACTCGTGAAGTTAGGGGGCAGGCGGAAATACCTAAGTGGTTATCCGTATAAACATTCTTTTGCTATCTCTAAGACTCAGCGCATGATAGCATGCGGAGACAAACGTCGTCTTCTGCACCCTTTGTCAATCGCAGCCAACAAGCTTGTTCACACGCGGAGATTTACGTCGTGTTCCGCGCAGACAACCTCTGTCGAGACTAACTCGTGAAGTTAGGGGGCAGGCGGAAATACCCAAGTGGTTATCCGTATAAACATTCTTTCGCTATCTCTAAGACTCAACGCATGATAGCATGCAGAGACAAACGTCATCTTCTGCACCCTTTCTCAATCGCGGCCAACAAGCCCGTTGACATGCGGAGATTTACATCGTCTTCCGCGCTACAACCTCTGTCGATACATACTCGTGAATTTAGGGGGCACGCGGAAATACCCAAATTGTTGTTCGTATAAACATTCTTTTGCTATCTTTAAGACTCAGCGTATGATAGCATGCAGAGACTAACGTCGTTGTTAGTGCTTAGCTCTACTGAGTTTTAAAAGATTGGCTAAGATTTTGTTAAAACATAAGCACTTAGACAATGAAGGAAAGCTGGAGTTGCTGCACATGATGTCCAACGTTATGTCAAGGAATAAGATCGGGCTGCACAATGTACAAGGCAAGATAAAATGTCAAATGAAGAATTGAAGCTGCAGGATCCACGATGTCGGATACAATGTCCAGGAAATCCTGCCCGAAAATACTGGAGTTGCTGCACAATGCACAAGGCAAGATAAAAGAAGTGAAGCTGCAGGATCCACGATGTCGGATACGATGTCCAGGACATCTGGCCCGAAAATACTGGACACATAAATCTGTTATATCTTTAACAGATTATTGTGCAGTTAGCAACAGATTAGACGATCTATCTTTAGGAACGAATTAAAAGATAATTAAAGTTCGAATTACAAACTAGAAGAGTTCGTTCAGGGATTAAAGATTAAAGATAAAAACTAAAAGATCAAACTGTATCTTTTAGATCTTTAAGTGCAGATTTTTCAGGAGAATGACAGATCTCATCCAGCACAAGTTGCTGCAGCCCAGATACGCACACTGCTATATAAACATGAAGGCTGCACGGGTTTGATTACCAAGTCCGAGATTGAAAAGTTATTTTGTGAGTTTTGGGACTTGAGTGTTTTGTGAGCCACCTTGATGTTACTCTAACATCAAGTGTTGGACCTGAGTGTGTAGAGTTGATCTCTATTGTTCAGAGAGCAATCTCTGGTGTATATTTGATTTAATTGTAAACACGGGAGAGTGATTGAGAGGGAGTGAGAGGGGTTCTCATATCTAAGAGTGGCTCTTACGTAGAGATTGCACGGGTAGTGGTTAGGTGAGAAGGTTGTAAACAGTGGCTGTTAGATCTTCGAACTAACACTATTTTAGTGGATTTCCTCCCTGGCTTGGTAGCCCCCAGATGTAGGTGACGTTGCACCGAACTGGGTTAACAATTCTCTTGTGTCATTTACTTGTTTAATCTGTTCATACTGTCAAATATAATCTGCATGTTCTGAAGCGTGATGTCGTGACATCCGGTACGACATCTGTCATTGGTATCAGAATTTCAATTGGTATCAGAGCGGGCACTCGAAATCACTGAGTGAGATCTAGGGAGATAAATTCTGATGAACATGGAGAAAGAAGGAGGACCAGTGAACAGACCACCAATTCTGGATGGAACCAACTATGAATACTGGAAAGCAAGGATGGTGGCCTTCCTCAAATCACTGGATAGCAGAACCTGGAAAGCTGTCATCAAAGGCTGGGAACATTCCAAGATGCTGGACACAGAAGGAAAGCCCACTAATGAATTGAAGCCAGAAGAAGACTGGACAAAAGAAGAAGACGAATTGGCACTTGGAAACTCCAAAGCCTTGAACGCTCTATTCAATGGAGTTGACAAGAATATCTTCAGACTGATCAACACATGCACAGTGGCCAAGGATGCATAGGAGATCCTGAAAACCACTCATGAAGGAACCTCCAAAGTGAAGATGTCCAGATTGCAACTATTGGCTACAAAATTCGAAAATCTGAAGATGAAGGAGGAAGAATGTATTCATGACTTCCACATGAACATTCTTGAAATTGCCAATGCTTGCACTGCCTTGGGAGAAAGGATGACAGATGAAAAGCTGGTGAGAAAAATCCTCAGATCCTTGCCTAAGAGATTTGACATGAAAGTCACTGCAATAGAGGAGGCCCAAGACATTTGCAACATGAGAGTAGATGAACTCATTGGTTCCCTTCAAACCTTTGAGCTAGGACTCTCGGATAGGACTGAAAAGAAGAGCAAAAATCTGGCGTTCGTGTCCAATGATGAAGGAGAAGAAGATGAGTATGACCTGGACACTGATGAAGGTCTGACTAATGCAGTTGTGTTCCTTGGAAAACAGTTCAACAAAGTGCTGAACAAAATGGACAGGAGGCAGAAACCACATGTCCGGAACATCTCTCTCGACATCAGGAAAGGTAGTGAATACCAGAGAAAGTCAGATGAAAAGCCCAGTCACAGCAAAGGAATTCAATGCCGTGGGTGTGAAGGCTATGGACACATCAAAGCTGAATGTCCCACTCATCTCAAGAAGCAGAGGAAAGGACTTTCTGTATGTCGGTCTGATGATACAGAGAGTGAACAAGAAAGTGATTCTGACAGAGATGTGAATGCACTCACTGGGAGATTTGAATCTGCTGAAGATTCAAGTGATACAGATAGTGAAATCACTTTTGATGAGCTTGCTATATCCTATAGAGAACTATGCATCAAAAGTGAGAAGATTCTTCAGCAAGAAGCACAACTAAAGAAGGTCATTGCAAATCTGGAGGCTGAGAAAGAGGCACATGAAGAGGAAATCTCTGAACTTAAAGGAAAAATTGGTTTTCTGAACTCTAAACTGGAAAACATGACAAAGTCAATAAAGATGCTGAATAAAGGCTCAGATTTGCTTGATGAGGTGCTACAGCTTGGGAAGAATGTTGGAAACCAGAGAGGACTTGGATTTAATCATAAATCTACTGGCAGAACAACCATGACAGAATTTGTTCCTGCCAAAAACAGCACTGGAGCCACGATGTCACAACATCGGTCTCGACATCATGGAACGCAGCAGAAAAGGAGCAAAAGAAAGAAGTGGAGGTGTCACTACTGTGGCAAGTATGGTCACATAAAGCCCTTTTGCTATCATTTACATGGCCATCCACATCATGGAACTCAAAGTAGCTGCAGTGGAAGGAAGATGATGTGGGTTCCAAAACACAAGACTGTTAGTCTTGTTGTTCATACTTCACTTAGAGCATCAGCTAAGGAAGATTGGTACCTAGATAGCGGCTGTTCCAGACACATGACAAGAGTTAAAGAATTCCTGGTGAACATTGAACCTTGCTCCTCTAGCTATGTGACATTTGGAGATGGCTCTAAAGGAAAGATCACTGGAATGGGAAAGCTAGTCCATGATGGACTTCCAAGTCTGAACAAAGTTCTGCTGGTGAAGGGACTGACTGCAAACTTGATCAGCATCAGTCAGTTGTGTGATGAAGGATTCAATGTAAACTTCACAAAGTCAGAATGCTTGGTGACAAATGAGAAGAGTGAAGTCCTAATGAAGGGCAGCAGATCAAAGGACAACTGTTACCTATGGACACCTCAAGAAACCAGTTACTCCTCCACATGTCTAGTCTCCAAAGAAGATGAAGTCAAAATATGGCATCAAAGATTTGGACATCTGCACTTAAGAGGCATGAAGAAAATCATTGACAAAGGTGCTGTTAGAGGCATTCCCAATCTGAAAATAGAAGAAGACAGAATCTGTGGTGAATGTCAGATTGGAAAGCAAGTCAAGATGTCCCACCAGAAGCTTCAACATCAGACCACTTCCAGGGTGCTGGAACTACTTCACATGGACTTGATGGGGCCTATGCAAGTTGAAAGCCTTGGAGGAAAGAGGTATGCCTATGTTGTTGTGGATGATTTCTCCAGATTTACCTGGGTCAACTTTATCAGAGAGAAATCAGACACCTTTGAAGTATTCAAGGAGTTGAGTCTAAGACTTCAAAGAGAAAAAGACTGTGTCATCAAGAGAATCAGGAGTGACCATGGCAGAGAGTTTGAAAACAGCAAGTTTACTGAATACTGCACATCTGAAGGCATCACTCATGAGTTCTCTGCAGCCATTACACCACAACAAAATGGCATAGTTGAAAGGAAAAACAGGACTTTGCAAGAAGCTGCTAGGGTCATGCTTCATGCCAAAGAACTTCCCTATAATCTCTGGGCTGAAGCCATGAACACAGCATGCTACATCCACAACAGAGTCACACTTAGAAGAGGGACTCCAACCACACTGTATGAAATCTGGAAAGGGAGGAAGCCAACTGTCAAGCACTTCCACATCTTTGGAAGTCCATGTTACATTTTGGCAGATAGAGAGCAAAGGAGAAAGATGGATTCCAAGAGTGATGCAGGGATATTCCTGGGATACTCTACAAACAGCAGAGCATATAGAGTATTCAATTCCAGAACCAGAACTGTGATGGAATCCATCAATGTGGTTGTTGATGATCTAACTCCAGCAAGAAAGAAGGATGTCGAAGAAGATGTCAGAACATCGGGAGACAATGTAGCAGATACAGCTAAAAGTGCAGAAAATGCAGAAAACTCTGATTCTGCTACAGATGAATCAAACATCAACCAACCTGACAAGAGACCCTCCATTAGAATCCAGAAGATGCACCCCAAGGAGCTGATTATAGGAGATCCAAACAGAGGAGTCACTACAAGATCAAGGGAGATTGAGATTGTCTCCAACTCATGTTTTGTCTCCAAAATTGAGCCCAAGAATGTGAAAGAGGCACTGACTGATGAGTTCTGGATCAATGCTATGCAAGAAGAATTGGAGCAATTCAAAAGGAATGAAGTCTGGGAGCTAGTTCCGAGACCCGAGGGAACTAATGTGATTGGCACCAAGTGGATCTTCAAGAACAAAACCAATGAAGAAGGTGTTATAACCAGAAACAAGGCCAGACTTGTTGCTCAAGGCTACACTCAGATTGAAGGTGTAGACTTTGATGAAACGTTCGCCCCAGTTGCTAGACTTGAGTCCATCAGATTGTTGCTTGGTGTAGCTTGCATCCTCAAATTCAAGCTGTACCAAATGGATGTGAAGAGCGCGTTTCTGAATGGATACCTGAATAAAGAAGCCTATGTGGAGCAGCCAAAGGGATTTGTAGATCCAACTCATCCAGATCATGTATACAGGCTCAAGAAGGCTCTCTATGGATTGAAGCAAGCTCCAAGAGCTTGGTATGAAAGGCTAACAGAGTTCCTTACTCAGCAAGGGTATAGGAATGGAGGAATTGACAAGACTCTCTTTGTCAAACAAGATGCTGAAAACTTGATGATAGCACAGATATATGTTGATGACATTGTGTTTGGAGGGATGTCGAATGAGATGCTTCGACATTTTGTCCAACAGATGCAATCTGAATTTGAGATGAGTCTTGTTGGAGAGCTGACTTATTTTCTGGGACTCCAAGTGAAGCAGATGGAAGACTCCATATTCCTCTCACAAAGCAAGTATGCAAAGAACATTGTCAAGAAGTTTGGGATGGAAAATGCCAGCCATAAAAGAACACCTGCACCTACTCACTTTAAGCTGTCAAAGGATGAAGCTGGCACCAGTGTTGATCAAAGTCTGTACAGAAGCATGATTGGGAGCTTACTATATTTAACAGCTAGCAGACCTGACATCACCTATGCAGTAGGTGTTTGTGCAAGATATCAAGCCAATCCTAAGATAAGTCACTTGAATCAAGTAAAGAGAATTTTGAAATATGTAAATGGCACCAGTGACTATGGGATTATGTACTGTCATTGTTCAGATTCAATGCTGGTTGGGTATTGTGATGCTGATTGGGCTGGAAGTGCAGATGACAGAAAAAGCACTTCTGGTGGATGTTTCTATTTGGGAACCAATCTTATTTCATGGTTCAGCAAGAAGCAGAACTGTGTGTCCCTATCTACTGCAGAAGCAGAGTATATTGCAGCAGGAAGCAGCTGTTCACAACTAGTTTGGATGAAGCAGATGCTCAAGGAGTACAATGTCGAACAAGATGTCATGACATTGTACTGTGACAACTTGAGTGCTATTAATATTTCTAAAAATCCTGTTCAACACAGCAGAACCAAGCACATTGACATTAGACATCACTATATTAGAGAGCTTGTTGATGATAAAGTTATCACACTGGAGCATGTTGACACTGAGGAACAAATAGCAGATATTTTCACAAAGGCATTGGATGCAAATCAGTTTGAAAAACTGAGGGGCAAGCTGGGCATTTGTCTGCTAGAAGATTTATAGCAATTACTGTTATCTGAATGTGCTCAAACGTTAATAGCGCGTTCCCTACTGGGCCAAAACAAATTCGACCGTTGCTTCACACGTCCCTCTACATTCCTCATTCAAATTCATATTTTAGTGGTAATCTCGTTTTCAGCATTCCCTAACAGCTCTCAGAAATTTACGAAACCATTCCAAAGGCTCTGCTTCTCCATGGCTACCTCACCAAAAGAAACTTCAGCTCCTGGTTCACCCTCTGTACCATCATCTCCATCATCCACCAAAGCACCATCAAACCAGGAACGACCTGAATTCAATATCCAACCCATACAAATAATTCCTGGTCCAGCCCCTGTTCCTGAAAAACTGGTCCCCAAACGACAACAGGGAGTGAAGATTTCTGAAAACCCTAGCCTTGCAACAAGTCCTAGGGAAGTAGACACAGAGATGGATAAGAAGATCCGCAGTATTGTGAGTAACATTCTGAAAAATGCTTCTGTTCCTGATGCTGAGAAAGATGTTCCAACATCTTCCACCCCAAATGTTTCTGTTCCTGATGCTGAGAAAGATGTTCCAACATCTTCCACCCCAAATGCTGAAGTCCTCTCTTCGGCCAGTAAAGAGAAATCAACAGAGGAAGAGGAACAAGCCACAGAGGAGACCCCTGCACCAAGGGCACCAGAACCTGCTCCAGGTGACCTCATTGACCTAGAAGAAGTAGAATCTGATGAGGAACCCATTGCCAACAAGTTGGCACCTGGCATTGCAGAAAGATTACAAAGCCGAAAGGGAAAACCCCCATTAAGAGGTCTGGACGAATCAAAACTATGGCACAGAAGAAGAGTACTCCAATCACTCCTACCACATCCAGACGGAGCAAAGTTGCAATCCCTTCCAAGAAGAGGAAAGAAATTTCCTCATCTGATTCTGATGATGATGTCGAACTAGATGTTCCCGACATCAAGAAGGCCAAGACATCAGGGAAAAAGGTGCCTGGAAATGTCCCTGATGCACCATTGGACAACATCTCATTCCACTCCATTGGCAATGTTGAAAGGTGGAAATTTGTATATCAACGTAGACTTGCCTTAGAAAGAGAACTGGGAAGAGATGCCTTGGATTGCAAGGAGATCATGGACCTCATCAAGGCTGCTGGACTGCTGAAAACTGTCACCAAGTTGGGAGATTGCTATGAAAGTCTAGTCAGGGAATTCATTGTCAACATTCCCTCTGACATAACAAACAGAAAGAGTGATGAGTATCAAAAAGTGTTTGTCAGAGGAAAATGTGTTAGATTCTCCCCTGCTGTAATCAACAAATACCTGGACAGGCCAACAGATGGAGTGGTGGATATTGCTGTCTCTGAGCATCAAATTGCCAAGGAAATCACTGCCAAACAAGTCCAGCATTGGCCAAAGAAAGGGAAGCTTTCTGCAGGGAAGCTAAGTGTGAAGTATGCAATCCTGCATAGGATTGGCGCTGCAAACTGGGTACCCACCAATCATACTTCCACTGTTGCCACAGGTTTGGGAAAATTTCTGTATGCTGTTGGAACCAAGTCCAAATTTAATTTTGGAAACTATATTTTTGATCAAACTGTTAAGCATTCAGAATCTTTTGCTGTCAAATTACCCATTGCCTTCCCAACTGTATTGTGTGGCATTATGTTGAGTCAACATCCCAATATTTTAAACAACATTGACTCTGTGATGAAGAGAGAATCGGCTCTGTCCCTGCATTACAAACTGTTTGAGGGGACACATGTCCCAGACATTGTCTCGACATCAGGGAAAGCTGCTGCTTCAGGTGCTGTGTCCAAGGATGCTTTGATTGCTGAACTCAAGGACACATGCAAGGTGCTGGAAGCAACCATCAAAGCCACCACAGAGAAGAAAATGGAGCTGGAACGCCTGATCAAAAGACTCTCAGACAGTGGCATTGATGATGGTGAAGCAGCTGAGGAAGAAGAAGAAGCAGCTGAGGAAGAAGAAGAAGCTGCTGAGGAAGAAGAAGATGCAGCAGAGGATACAGAATCAGATGATGATGATTCTGATGCCACCCCATGACCATCAGACCTTTATTTTTGCTTTTTACTTTTACTAGCTATAGGGGCATGTCCCTTTGAACAATTGATTGCTATTGGTCTGTAATATTTGCATGCATTCTACTTTTGTCAAATTCTGTCTAAAAAGGGGGAGTAATAGTATTATGCATGATTTATGATTTTGAGTAGTAGGATACGATGTATGCATGATTCATGATTTTGAGGGGGAGTTGTATGTATATGATTTTGAGGGGGAGACTGCTGCTGTTGATGATGACTGATGTAAGCTACTGTAACTACTAGTAGCTGATAGAAGATGCTGCAGTAAGAGCATGGAGACAGGGGGAGCAGAAAGCTGATGTCACGTGAGATGTCTTGACATCCTGGAAACGACTTGCAACTTGTAGAATTTTGCTGTCGCCACTACAGATACCGCTGTGCTTGATTACTCTGATAATGAAAGTTGCTGATCCCACTTGCATAACTGCTCGTACCTGCTCAGGAAGTGTCTAAGTATGTTTTAGACAAAATTTGCCAAAGGGGGAGATTGTTAGTGCTTAGCTCTACTGAGTTTTAAAAGATTGGCTAAGATTTTGTTAAAACATAAGCACTTAGACAATGAAGGAAAGCTGGAGTTGCTGCACATGATGTCCAACGTTATGTCAAGGAATAAGATCGGGCTGCACAATGTACAAGGCAAGATAAAATGTCAAATGAAGAATTGAAGCTGCAGGATCCACGATGTCGGATACAATGTCCAGGACATCCTGCCCGAAAATACTGGAGTTGCTGCACAATGCACAAGGCAAGACAAAAGTTGCAGGATCCACGATGTCGGATACAATGTCCAGGACATCTGGCCCGAAAATACTGGACACATAAATCTGTTATATCTTTAACAGATTATTGTGCAGTTAGCAACAGATTAGACGATCTATCTTTAGGAACGAATTAAAAGATAATTAAAGTTCGAATTACAAACTAGAAGAGTTCGTTCAGGGATTAAAGATTAAAGATAAAAACTAAAAGATCAAACTGTATCTTTTAGATCTTTAAGTGCAGATTTTTCAGGAGAATGACAGATCTCATCCAGCACAAGTTGCTGCAGCCCAGATACGCACACTGCTATATAAACATGAAGGCTGCACGGGTTTGATTACCAAGTCCGAGATTGAAAAGTTATTTTGTGAGTTTTGGGACTTGAGTGTTTTGTGAGCCACCTTGATGTTACTCTAACATCAAGTGTTGGACCTGAGTGTGTAGAGTTGATCTCTATTGTTCAGAGAGCAATCTCTGGTGTATATTTGATTTAATTGTAAACACGGGAGAGTGATTGAGAGGGAGTGAGAGGGGTTCTCATATCTAAGAGTGGCTCTTAGGTAGAGATTGCACAGGTAGTGGTTAGGTGAGAAGGTTGTAAACAGTGGCTGTTAGATCTTCGAACTAACACTATTTTAGTGGATTTCCTCCCTGGCTTGGTAGCCCCCAGATGTAGGTGACGTTGCACCGAACTGGGTTAACAATTCTCTTGTGTCATTTACTTGTTTAATCTGTTCATACTGTCAAATATAATCTGCATGTTCTGAAGCGTGATGTCGTGACATCCGGTACGACATCTGTCATTGGTATCAGAATTTCAGTCGTCTTCCGCACGCTTTGTCAACCACGGCGAACAAGTCCGTTGATACGAGGAGATTTACACCGTCTTCCGCACAAAAAACCTCTCCAAGACAAACTTGTGATGTTAGCGGCTGGCGGAAATACCCAAGTGGTTGTCCGTATAAACATTGTTTTGCTATCTCTAAGACTCAAGGAATGATACCATGCAAAAACAAACGTCGTCTTCTGCACCCTTTGTCAATCGCGGCCAACAAGCCCGTTCACATGCTGAGATTTACGTCGTCTTCTGCGCTTACAAAATCTGTCGCTACTAACTCGTGAAGTTAGGGGGCCGCCGGAAATACCGAAGTGGTTATCCGTATAAGCATTCTTTTGGTATCTCTAAGACTCAACGCATGATAGCATGCAGAGACTAATGTCGTCTTTTGCACCCTTTGTCAATCGCGGTGAACAAGCCCGTTCACACACAGAGATTTACGTTGTCTTCTGCGTAGACAACCTCTGTCAGTACTAACTTGTGAAGTTAGGGGGCTGACAGAAATACCCAAGTGGTTATTCGTATAAACATTCTTTTGCTATCTCTAAGACTCAACGTATGATACCATGCAGAGACAAACGTCATTTTCTAAACACTTTGTCAATCGCGGCCAACAAGTCCGTTGACATGCGAAGATTTACGTCGTCTTCCACGCTTACAAACTCTGTCGGTACTAACTCGTGAAGTTAGGGGGCCGGCAGAAATACCCAAGTGGTTATTAGTATAAACATTCTTTTGCTATCTCTAAAAGTCAACGCATGATAGCATGCAGAGACTAACGTCGTCTTCTGCACCCTTTGTCAATCGCGGCCAACAAGCTCGTTCACACGCGGAGATTTACGTCATCTTCCGCGCAGACAAATTCTGTCGAGACTAACTCGTGAAGTTAGGGGGCAGGCGGAAATACCTAAGTGGTTATCCGTATAAACATTCTTTTGCTATCTCTAAGACTCAACGCATGATAGCATGCGGAGACAAACGTCGTCTTCTGCACCCTTTGTCAATCGCGGCCAACAAGCTTGTTCACACGCGGAGATTTACGTCGTCTTCCACGCAGACAACCTCTGTCGAGACTAACTCGTGAAGTTAGGGGGCAGGCGGAATTACCTAAGTGGTTATCCGTATAAACATTCTTTTGCTATCTCTAAGACTCAGCGCATGATAGCATGCGGAGACAAACGTCGTCTTCTGCACCCTTTGTCTATCGCGGCCAACAAGCTTGTTCACACGCGGAGATTTACGTCGTGTTCCGCGCAGACAACCTCTGTCGAGACTAACTCGAGAAGTTAGGGGGCAGGCGGAAATACCCAAGTGGTTGTCCGTATAAACATTGTTTTGCTATCTCTAAGACTCAAGGCATGATACCATGCAAAAACAAACGTCGTCTTCTGCACCCTTTGTCAATCGCGGCCAACAAGCCCGTTCACATGCTGAGATTTACGTCGTCTTCTGCGCTTACAAAATCTGTCGCTACTAACTCGTGAAGTTAGGTGGCCGCCGGAAATACCGAAGTGGTTATCTGTATAAGCATTCTTTTGGTATCTCTAAGACTCAACGCATGATAGCATGCAGAGACTAACATCGTCTTTTGCACCCTTTGTCAATCGCGGTGAACAAGCCCGTTCACACACAGAGATTTACGTTGTCTTCTGCGTAGACAACCTCTGTCAGTACTAACTTGTGAAGTTAGGGGGCTGACAGAAATACCCAAGTGGTTATTCGTATAAACATTCTTTTGCTATCTCTAAGACTCAACGTATGATACCATGCAGAGACAAACGTCATTTTCTAAACACTTTGTCAATCGCGGCCAACAAGTCCGTTGACATGCGAAGATTTACGTCGTCTTCCGCATAGACAACCTCTGCAGTACAAACTTGTGAAGTTAGCGGGCCGGTGGAAATACCCAAGTGGTTATTCGTATAAACATTCTTTTGCTATCTGTAAGACTCAACGCATGATACCATGCAAAGACAAACGTCATCTTCTGCACCCTTTGTCAATCGTCGCCAACAAGCTCGTTCACATGCGGAGATTTATGTTATCTTCTTCTCTTACAACCTCTGTCGGTACTAACTCGTGAAGTTAGGGGGCCGGCGGAAATACCCAAGTGGTTATCCGTATAAACATTCTTTTGCTATCTCAAAGACTCAACGCATGATAGCATGCAGAGACTACCGTCGTCTTTTGCACCCTTTGTCAATCGCGGCGAACAAGCCACTTCACACGCGGACATTTACGTTGTCTTCCGCGTAGACAACCTCTGTTAGTACTAACTTGTAATGTTAGGGGGCTGAGGGAAATACCCAAGTGGTTATCCGTATAAACATTCTTTTGCTATCTCTAAGACTCAACGCATAATACCATGCAGAGACTAACGTCGTCTTCTACACCCTTTGTCAATCGCGGCTTACATGTCCGTTCACACGCGGAGATTTATGTCGTCTTCCACGCAGACAACCTCTGTCGGTACTAACTCGTGAAGTTAGGGTGCAGACGAAAATACCCAGGTGGTTATCCGTATAAACATTCTTTTGCTATCTCTAAGACTTAACACATGATAGCATGCAGAGACTAACGTCGCCTTTTGCACCATTTGTCAATCGCGACCAACAAGCCCGTTCACACGCGGAGATTTACGTCGTCATCCTCGCAGACAACCTCTGCAGTACTAACTCGTGAAGTTAAGGGGCCGATGGAAATACCCAAGTGGTTATCCGTATAAACATTCTTTTGCTATCTCCAAGACTCAACGCATGATACCATGCATAGCCAAACGTCATCTTCGGCACACTTTGTCAATCGCGACCAACAAGTTCGTTGACACGCGGAGATTTACGTTGTCTTTCGCGCAGACAACCTCTGCAGTACAAACGCGTTAAGTGAGGGGGCCGACCGAAATATCCAAGTGGTTATCTGTATAAAAATTCTTTTGCTATCTCTAAGACTCAACGCATGATAGCATGCAGAGACTACCGTCGTCTTTTGCACCCTTTGTCAATCGCGGCCAACAAGCCAGTTCACACGTGGAGATTTACGTTGTCTTCCGCGTAGACAACCTCTGTCAGCACTAACTTGTGAAGTTAGGGGGATGACGGAAATACCCAAGTGGTTATCCGCATAAACATTCTTTTGCTATCTCTAAGACTCAACGCATAATACCATGCAGAGACTAACGTCGTCTACTGCACCCATTGTCAATCGTGGCTAACATGTTCGTTCACACTCGAAGCTTTACATCATCTTCCACGCAGACAACCTCTGTCGGTACTAACTCGTGAAGTTAGGGCGCAGACGAAAACACCCAAGTGGTTATCCGTATAAAAATTCTTTTGCTATCTCTAAGACTCAATGCATGATGGCATGCAGAGACTACCGTCGTCTTTTGCATCCTTTGTCAATCGCGGCCAACAAGCCAGTTCACACGCGTAGATTTACGTTGTCTTCTGCGTAGACAACCTCTATCAGTACTAACTTGTGAAGTTAGGGGGCTGATGGAAACACCAAAGTGGTTATCCGTATAAACATTCTTTTGCTATCTCTAACACTCAACGCATGATAGCATGCAGAGACTAACGTCGTCTTTTGCACCCTTTGTCAATCGCGGCCTACAAGCCCGTTCACACGCGGAGATTGACGTTGTCTTCCGCTTAGACAACCACTGCAGTACTAACTTATGAAGTTAGGGGGTTGATGAAAATACCCAAGTGGTTATCCGTATAGACATTCTTTTGCTATCTCTAAGACTCAACGCATGATACCATGCAGAGACTAACGTAGTCTTTTGCACCCTTTGTCAACCGCAGCTACCATGTCCGTTCACACGCGGAGGTTTACGTCGTCTTCCGCGCAGACAACCTCTGTCAGTACTAACTCGTGAAATTAGGGGGCAGACTGAAATACCCAAGTGGTTATCCGTATAAACATTCTTTCGCTATCTCTAAGACTCAACGCATGATAGCATGCATAGACTAACGTCGTCTTTTGCACCCTTTGTCAATCGCGGCGAACAAGCCCGTTCACACACAGAGATTTACGTCGTCTTCCGCACAGACAACCTTGCAGTACTAACTCATGATGTTAGGGGGCCGGGGGTAATACCCAAGTGGTTATCCGTATAAACATTCTTTTGCTATCTCTAAGACTCAACGCATGATACCATGCAGAGACAAGCGTCATTTTCTGCACCCATTGTCAATCGCAGCCAACAAGTCCGTTGACACGCGAAGATTTACGTCGTCTTCCGCGCAGACAACTTCTGCAGTACAAACTCGTGAAGTTAGCGGGCCGGCGGAAATACCCAAGTGGTTATCCGTATAAACATTCTTTTGCTATCTCCAAGACTCAACGCATGATAGCATGTAGAGACTACCGTCGTCCTTTGCACCCTTTGTCAATCGCGGCCAACAAGCCAGTTCACACGCAGAGATTTACGTTGTCTTCCGCGTAGACAACCTCTGCCAGTACTAACTTGTGAAGTTCGGGGTTGACGGAAATACCCAAGTGGTTATCCGTATATACATTCTTTTGCTATCTTTAACACTCAACGCATCATAGCATGCAGAGACTAACGTCGTCTTTTGCACCCTTTGTCAATCACAGCCAACAAGCCCGTTCACACACGGAGATTTACGTCGTCTTCCGCACAGATAACCTCTTTCGGTACTAACTCGTGAAGTTAGGGCGCAGACGCAAATACCCATGTGATTATCCGTATAAACATTCTTTTGCTATCTCTAAGACTCAATGCATGATAGCATGCAGAGACTAACGTCCTCTTTTGCACTGTTTGTCAATCGCGGCCAACAAGCCAGTTCACACGCGGAGATTTACGATGTCTTCCGCGTATACAACCTCTATCAGTACTAACTTCTGAAGTTAAGGGGCTGACGGAAATACCCAAGTGGTTATCCATATAAACATTGTTTTGCTATCTCTAAGACTCAACGCATGATTGCATGCAGAGACTAACATTGTCTTTTGCACCCTTTGTCAATCGCGGCCAACAAGCCCATTCACACACGAAGATTTACGTCGTCTTCCGCGCAGACAACCTCTGTCGGTACTAACTCGTGAAGTTAGGGCACAGACGGAAATACCCAAGTGATTATCCGTATAAACATTCTTTTGCTATCTCTAAGACTCAACCATGATAGCATGTAGAGACTAACGTCCTCTTTTGCACCGTTTGTCAATCGCGGCCAAAAAGCCCGTTCACACGCGAAGATTTACGTCGTCTTCCGTGCAGACAACCTCTGCAGTACTAACTCGTGAAGTTAGGGGGCCGGCGGAAATACCCAAGTGGTTATCCGTATAAACATTCTTTTGCTATCTCTAAGACTCAACGCATGATACCATGTAGAGACAAACGTCATTTTCTGCACCCTTTTTCAATCGCGGTCAACAAGTCCGTTGACATGTGGAGATTTACGTCGTCTTCCGCGCAGACAACCTCTGCGGTACAAACTCGCGAAGTTAGCGGGCCGGCGGAAATACCCAAGTGGTGATCCGTATAAACATTCGTTTGCTATCTCTAAGACTCAACGCATGATACCATTGATGTGCCATCATTTTCTTCTATTTTCTAAACCCTTTTTGCACCATTTTAATTACTGATTGGTCTTAATTGTCAATTAATCAGGAAATTTTATTATTTGGGCTCATTTAGCTAATTTGATGTTTTTAATCTAATTTCAGGAATTAATGAAACATTGGGCTTAATCCGGATTTTGGTTATGGACTTGAAGAGGGCAAATAAAGCAGTGCTTACCTTAGTTAATTTCTAATTAGGAAATTTCGCAATTTTATTTTATGTTGTTCAGTGTTTATTTCATTTTGGGCCAGAGTATTGTAATAGGGCCCAGTGACTTTGAGTGACTCTTTTTAAATAGCAGCCTTGGGATTCGTGCAAGGCTATTATGTTATGTTATTCATTATTCAGAGCTTTTGTTTTAGGGTTTTACGTTTTTCTGCTTGGATGCTACTGTTCCCGTAATGCAATTTTACACTTTCTGCTTCTAATTACAATTTCGTTCTTATTTCTTCTTCTACTTTCAATTTCATTTCTGTCCCATTTACGTTTTTGTTCATTTACATTTCTGTTTGTTTACGTTTCTGCTTCATGTTTCATTTACGTTTTCTGTTTGAATCTATGGAAGGCTAATTATTTTGGTGTTGTTTCCATTTGAGGACGAAGCCTAGCTCTCTTTGAGGTTTCGTTTATAATGTGGTTTCCTGGCAATTTTCCCTTCACCAGTTAACCTAAATTCGTGAACATTAATCAGTGCACGCTTCGTGTTCGATTAATTGCCTCTGAGCCTAACTTGTGTTCATGCTTAATGGACGAAGGGCTAACTGGTCTATGTGGTGCCTAATCACGTATTGACAACCCTAAGTTGATTTTCGCTTAGTAAATTGAAATAGGGTTGGATTAAGTGGTTAACTGTTAGGGACAAATTCTCCATAACCCAGGATAAGAGAATGGCTTCTGAATCAGAGGAAACAAACCGTTTTTAATATTAGTAATTTCATATTCCAGTTTACTTATTCTGCTCTTTAATCACAAAACAAACAAACCCCCCCAATCGTTTCTGTTACTGCGCAAGTATATTATGAACATTTGGTTTGTCATTGCTCGTTGGGAAACGACCTAGGATCACTTCCTAGTTACTGCATTTTCATGTTTATTTCATTCGGGTACGGCCTCGATCAAATTTGGCGCTGTTGCCGGGGAGCAGTGTCCAAAGGTTCATAATAGCTAGCGTTGTGTGTTTAATTTTTTTCGTGTCCTATGTTTAATTATTAGTATTGTGTTAGTATGTGTGTTAGTGTTGTTTAGTGTCCTGGTATTTTGTTTAGTGTGTGTTCTGTTTCAGTTTTTCTATTAAGTGTTTCCCCTGTTTCAGTTTTCGGTGTTTTGCTGTGAATAGTGTTTTGCGATGGACTTAGCGACCATTTTTTTTGCTTGCGACAAACCAGAGTAGTAGTAGAAATCATGTAGCGACGGATTTTAGCAACCACCCATGCTGAATTATTTGTGATTTTTTATTTTAGTAGCTAGGGTTGTTATTTTTGGCTGAATTTTTTTGTGGTAACTTCTTTTAATCCATATTTTGTGGGAAAAATAGCTAGAGCCTTTAGTTTGGTCAGATTTGAAAGTTCCAACAAAGTAGCAAATTTTGTGTTTGTCAAAACTTCAAACGGCCATAACTTTTGCTCCGGTTATCAGAATCGCAATTATTATATATGTATTTGGGGTAGAAAAAAATTTCCTACGCAATGGCAGCTTACTGTAGGCCGGCTGAGGCCTCCATCGTCCAAAAAAAGTGATTCTGTCAAAAGTTTTTTATTTTTCAAGTTTTATTCACTTATTTTTCTTAACCTACCATTTTTAGCTTCTATAGTTAGACTTTGAATTTTTGTCTGAAATTTTTTGTGCTATCTTATCATCATTTTATAAGGTTGCTCACAAATTTTCAAGTCATTTGGATATCATTTGAGGGTAGCTGTAGTTCAAACCTACACACCTTTATTTACATGACAAGGCAACTAGTTGTGTATGCTGAATGTAGTGTATGACTAGAGGCAATCCATCTGACTTACAACCCTTTGATCCTGAGATAGATAGGACATTTCATAGATTAGTTAGGCATCATTTTATACCTTTTGATCATTCTGAGCATTCCATTACTGGTGAATATGTGCATTCTGTTATTGGTGATTTTGAACATCCTGATCTTGAACATTATAATTTTGAGCATTCTGAGAACATGGCACAACCTCCACCCCGTGAGAGGACTCTAAGGGAAATGGCTGCACCTGATTTCACCTACGAAAGCTTGTGCATCCAATACCCTGATGAGGATGTCCCATATGTTCTTAAAACTGGACTGATTCATTTGCTTCCAAAGTTTCATGGCCTTGCAGGTGAAGACCCGCACAAACATTTGAAGGAATTTCATATTGTATGCTCCACCTTGAAACCCCCAGATGTCCAAGAGGATCACATATTTTTGAAAGCTTTTCCTCATTCATTAGAGGGAGTGGCAAAGGACTGGTTGTATTACCTTGCTCCAAGGTCCATCACGAGCTGGGATGACCTTAAGAGAGTATTCTTAGAAAAAATTTTCCCTGCTTCCAGGACCACAACCATCAGGAAAGATATCTCAGGTATTAGACAACTCAGTGGAGAGAGCCTAAATGAGTACTGGGAGCGATTTAAAAAACTATGTGCCAGTTGCCCTCACCATCAGATTTCGGAGCAGCTTCTCCAATATTTTTATGAAGGACTCAGTAATATGGAGAGAAGTATGATAGATGCTTCCAGTGGTGGAGCCCTTGGATACATGACTCCTGCTGAAGCCAGAAATTTAATTGAGAAGATGGCTTCCAACTCCCAGCAGTTTAGCACCAGAAATGATGCCATAGTCATTAGAGGAGTGCATGAGGTAGCTACAAACTCAGCTGCATCATCTGAGACTAAGAAGCTTGAAGGCAAACTGGATGCATTGGTTAACTTGGTAACCCAGCTGGCCTTGAATCAGAAATTTGTACCTGTCACAAGGGTTTGTGGTTTGTACTCCTCTGCTGACCACCATACAGACCTTTGCCCTTCCATGCAGCAACCTGGAGCAATTGAGCAGCCTGAAGCTTATGCTGCAAATATTTACAATAGACCTCCTCAACCTCAGCAGCAAAATCAACCACAGTAGAACAATTCTGACCTCTCCAGTAATAGATACAACCCTGGATGGAGGAATCACCCTAATCTCAGATGGTCCAGCCCTTAGCAACAACAACAGCAGCCTGCTCCTTTCTTCCAAAATGTTGCTGGCCCAAGTAGACCATACATTCCTCCACCAATCCAACAACAGCAACAGCCCCAAAAACAGCCAACAGTTGAGGCCCCTCCACATCCTTCCCTCGAATAACTTGTGAGGCAAATGACTATGCAAAACATGCAGTTTCAACAAGAGACCAGAGCTTCCATTCAGAGCTTGACTAATCAGATGGGACAATTAGCTACACAATTGAATCAACAAATGTCCCAGAATTCTGACAAGCTACCTTCTCAAGTTGTCCAAAATCCCAAAAATGTCAGTGCCATTTCATTGAGGTCGGGAAAGCAGTGTCAAGGACCTCAACCCGTAGCACCTTCCTCATCTGTAAATGAACCTGCCAAACTTCACTCTACTCCAGAAAAAGGTGATGACAAAAATTTACATAACAATTTCTGTGCAGGTGAATCTTCTTCCACAGGTAATTCTGATTTGCAGAAGCAGCACATTCTCCCTCTTTCATTCCCTCCAAGAGCAGTTTCCAACAAAAAAATGGAAGAGGCATAGAAAGAGATCATGGAAACGTTTAGAAAAGTAGAGGTAAACATACCTCTGTTGGATGCAATAAAGCAAATTCCAAGATATGCTAAATTCTTGAAGGAGTTGTGCACTAATAAGCGGAAGCTTAAAGGAAGTGAACGAATTAGCATGGGCAGAAATGTCTTCGCATTGATTGGTAAATCTGTTCCTCAAATTCCTGAAAATTGCAAAGATCCAGGTACATTTAGCTTACCTTGTATTATAGGGAATAGTAAGTTTGACAATGCCATGCTAGATTTAGGAGCTTCTGTTAGTGTTATGCCTCTGTCTATTTTTAATTCTCTATCTCTAGGCCCCTTGCAGTCAACTGATGTGGTAATTCATTTAGCTAATAGAAGTGTTGTCTATCCTGTTGGTTTCATAGAAGATGTCTTAGTTAGAGTTGGTGAACTGATTTTCCCTGTTGATTTTTATATTTTGAATATGGAAGATGGATTTTCTCAAGGATCAGTTCCCATCATTCTAGGCAGACCCTTTCTGAAAACTGCTAGAACTAAGATAGATGTTTATGCAGGCACACTATCCATGGAGTTTGGTGATATAACTGTTCATTTTAATATTCTGGATGCTATGAAATACCCATCTGAAGATCTTTCTGTATTTCGTGCTGAAATAATTGACCATGTTGTTGATGAATACATGACTGATCTTTATTCTAATCTGCATGCCTCTCACTCTTCATGCATTGAGTCTGAAATTGTACTTGATCATATGTCTGAATTTGATGCTGAGAGTGAATTTGAGAGTGATATTGATTGCATGTCTGGTGGTGGTGCTTTACCTCTCGAGATTGATTTTATAGAGTCAGATAGGACTAACCATGTTTCAGGAAGTACACATACCTCTGACTTTCTTTATGAGGTAAAGGCTGAGAAACCATCTCCTTCTACCACTGTCCAGCCGACCACACCAGAATTAAAGCCTCTGCCGTCAAATTTAAAATCCGCTTACTTGGATGATAGCAAGAGTTTTCCAGTGATTATATCTGCCTCCCTTGCTCATGAGCAAGAGGAGAAGTTGTTGTCAGTTCTCAAGAAGCATAAGAAGGCTATAGACTGGACCCTGGCGGACATTCCTGGTATTAGCCCATCCACATGTATGCATCGAATAAATTTAGAGGATGGAGCTTCAAATTCTGATACCAATGACAGATGTCGTACCGGATGTCACGACATCACGCTTCAGAACATGCAGATTATATTTGACAGTATGAACAGATTAAACAAGTAAATAACACAAGAGAATTGTTAACCCAGTTCGGTGCAACGTCACCTACATCTGAGGGCTACCAAGCCAGGGAGGAAATCCACTAAAATAGTGTTAGTTCGAAGATCTAACAGCCACTGTTTACAACCTTCTCACCTAACCACTACCCATGCAACCTCTACCTAAGAGCCACTCTTAGATATGAGAACCCCTCTCACTCCCTCTCAATCACTCTCCCGTGTTTACAAATAAATCAAAGACACACCAGAGATTGCTCTCTGAACAATAGAGATCAACTCTACACACTCAGGTCCAACACTTGATGTTAGGGTAACATCAAGGTGGCTCACAAAACACTCAAGTCCCAAAACTCACAAAATAACTCTTCAATCTCGGACTTGGTAATCAAACCCGTGCTGCCTTCATGTTTATATAGCAGTGTACGTATCTGGGCTGCAACAACTTGCGCTGGATAAGATCTATCATTCTCCTGAAAAATCTGCACTTAAAGATCTAAAAGATAAAGTTTGATCTTTTAGTTTTTATCTTTAATCCTTAATCCCTGAACGAACTATTCAAGTTTGTAATTCGAACTTTAATTATCTTTTAATTCGTTCCTAAAGATAGATCGCCTAATCTGTTGCTGACTGCACATTAAGCTGTTAAAGGTATAACAGATTTATGTGTCCAGTATTTTCGGGCAGGATGTCCTGGACATTGTATCCGACATCGTGGATCCTGCAGCTTCAATTCTTCATTTGACATTTTATCTTGCCTTGTGCATTGTGCAGCCCGATCTGATTCCTTGACATAATGTTAGACATCATGTGCAGCAACTCCAGCTTTCCTTCATTGTCTAAGTGCTTATGTTTTAACAAAATTTTAGCCAATCTTTTAAAACTCAGTAAAGCTAAGCACTAACAGAGCTAAACCAGTAAGACAGCCACAGAGAAGACTCAACCCGGTGATTCTTGATGTAGTGAAGAAGGAGATAACCAAGCTTTTGCAAGCTGGAATCATTTATCCTATCTCCGACAGCCAATGGGTGAGTCCCGTCCAGGTAGTCCCGAAGAAGACCGGCCTCACAGTGATAAAAAATGAGAAGGAGGAGCTGATTCCTACTTGGGTGCAGAACAGTTGGAGAGTCTGCATTGACTATAGGAGGCTGAACCAGGTTACCAAAAAGAACCATTTTCCCCTGCCATTCATTGACCAGATGCTTGAACGCCTGGAAGGTAAATCCCACTACTGTTTCCTTGATGGTTTTTCTGGTTATATGCAAATTACTATTGCTTCTGAGGATCAGGAAAAGACCGCATTCACCTGCCCCTTCGGCACTTTTGCCTATAGGAGGATGCCTTTCGGCCTATGCAATGCCCCTGGTACCTTCCAGCGGTGCATGATTAGTATTTTCAGTGTTTTTTAGAAAATTGCATAGAGGTGTTTATGGATGATTTCACTGTATATGGATCCTCTTTTGATGGTTGTTTGAATAGTTTGGAAAAAGTTTTGAATAGATGCATTGAAACTAACCAAGTTCTAAATTTTGAAAAATGTCATTTTATGGTTGAGCAAGGTATAGTTTTAGGCCACATTATTTCCAATAAGGGTATTGAAGTAGATCCTGCAAAAATTTCTGTTATTTCACAATTGCCTTAACCCTCTTGTGTGCGAGAGGTGCGATCTTTTCTTGGTCATGCAGGATTGTACAGGCGCTTTATAAGGGATTTTAGCAAAGTAGCCCTTCCACTGTCCAACTTGTTGCAAAAGGAGGTGGAGTTTGACTTTAATGACAGATGCAAAGAGGCTTTTGATTGCCTCAAAAGAGCGTTGACTACCACCCCCATCATCCAGGCACCCGATTGGACAACCCCTTTTGAGCTTATGTGTAATGCATCAAATTATGTATTGGGGGCTGTCCTTGCTCAGAAAATTGATAAATTGACCAGGGTGATATATTATGCTTCTAGGACTTTAGATGCTTCCCAAGCGAATTATACTACTACTGAGAAAGAGCTTCTAGCCATAGTTTTTGCTCTTGAAAAATTTCGATCTTATTTGCTTGGTACCCGCATTATTGTTTACACTGACCATACAGCTCTAAAGTACTTGTTGAAGAAGGCTGATTCTAAGCCTAGGTTGATCTAATGGATGCTCTGGCTCCAAGAGTTTGACTTGGAGATCCGGGATAGGAGCGGAGCACAAAATCTAGTTGCTGATCATTTGAGTCGGATCGAACGTGTATCAGATGCGGATTCACCCATTCAGGATGATTTCCCGGATGATCATTTGTATATACTGTATAGTATTTCTGACTCTCTTTCTACTCCCTGGTTTGCTAACATTGTCAATTATTTAGTTGCCTCTGTTTTTCCTCCCTTAGCATCTAAGGCCCAAAAAGATAAAATTAAAAGTGATGCTAAGCATTTTATTTGGGATGACCCCTACTTGTGGAAATTGCGCAGTGATCAGGTAATTAGACGATGCATTCCAGATCATGAGAATGACTCAGTCCTGCAGTTTTGTCATTCTTCCGCACCGGGAGGTCATCTAGGTGTTCAAAGGACAGCTTGCAAAGTGCTTGATTGTGGTTTTTATTGGCCCACCATCTTTAAAGATGCGTGGAAGATCTGCAGCACTTGTGAGCAATGTCAGAGAGCAGGAAATACACTTACATGGCGACAACAAATGCCTCAACAACCTATGCTATGCTGTGAGGTGTTTGATGTCTGGGGTATAGATTTCATGGGCCCTTTTCCTGTCTCTTTTGGTTATGTTTACATTCTCCTTGCAGTTGACTATGTTTCAAAATGGGTGGAAGCCAAGCCCACTATAACTAATGATGCTAAAGTTGTTGCAGACTTTGTCAGGTCTAATCTGTTTTGCAGGTTTGGAGTACCTAAAGCAATTGTTAGTGATCAAGGAACCCATTTTTGCAACAGGACAATGCATGCCCTGCTTAAAAAGTACGGGGTGGTACACAGGGTATCCACACCATACCACCCCCAGACCAATGGACAAGTAGAAATTTCTAACCGGGAAATCAAGAGAATTTTAGAGAAGATTGTGCAGCCAAGCAGGAAAGATTGGAGTACCAGGCTTGATGATGCTCTCTGGACACATCGAACTGCCTACAAAGCACCCATAGGAATGTCTCCTTATCGGGTTGTCTTTGGAAAGGCATGTCATCTTCCAGTGGAAATTGAGCACAAAGCTTACTGGGCAGTGAAGACTTGCAACTTCTCTATGGATCAAGCTGGTGAGGAAAGAAAGTTGCAACTGAGTGAGTTAGATGAAATCCGCCTAGAAGCCTACGAGAATGCCAAGTTCTACAAAGAAAAGACCAAGAAGTTCCATGATAGTATGATAGTTAAGAAGGACTTCATGGTTGGGCAAAAAGTGTTATTGTATAATTCTAGGCTTGGTCTCATGAGTGGTAAGTTGAGGTCTAAGTGGATTGGTCCTTTTCTTGTTACTAATGTTTTTCCTTATGGTACAGTTGAGATCAAAAGTGACTCCCCAAACAAGAGCTTCAAGGTCAACGAACATCGACTTAAGCCATTCCTCACGAACCCTTCTTTAGTGGACGTAGTGGTGGAAGAGACTTCCTTCCTCCACCATGACTTAGGGAGTTTTTCTTTTCCTATCTCCTTCTTTGCTTTTATTACACTTGTCCAATTCTATTTGATGATTTAATTGTTTTTAATCTTTTAATTGTGCTACATTGAGGACAATGTGTTGTTTAAGTATGGGGGCGGGGAGTGTTCTTTGGTTTTGCTAGTTTTGTTGGTTTTGTTAATTTGTTAGTTGTGTTAATTTGTTAATGTTGTTAGTTTCGTCAGATTTTTAGTTTAATATTTTGGGTCAATTTTGTGTGCATGTACGACTTTGCATGTTTTTCTTTGAATCATAGGATATGTTCAAGAAATGGGTAATTGTTTTGAAAATAAAAGTTCTTGACATTTTGTGACTTGAAATCCTTGATTCTCCTCTACATGTCATGATAGTTTTGAAAGCTCAATTTGAAAGTGATGAGTTTACCTATGTGAGAATTTGAGCCATCCATCATCATAATCATTTGGTGTGTTTTGCCCCATTGATTGCTTGCACAATAGCCTTGGCTTGATTCTTGTTGATGCTTCCTAATTCACATGCATATTTGGAAATGATTGAGGCAATTTTGTTCTTATAAGCTTCTAGCCAAATGGACTTACCTTGAATTAATTCCTTTGATAGCCCTTTTGAGCCTTGTTTCCCTTTCCTTGTTTTGAATCTCTCTACAAGCCTTAAATGAAAAACCATGATATCACCATATCCTTAAGGAATTTTGGAGCTTTGGAATTGTTTTGGGAATAAGTGTGGGGGGTTTTTGTTTCATTGGATAACTTGTTTTGTTGGCTATGCTTCATGATGTATTTTGGGCCATACTTGATGTACATTGTATATTGGTTAAATGTTGGACATGCTGAATGAAATGTTGTTTCTCAAAGGCTATAGAGTAAAAAAAAAAAATATTCGAAAAAAGAAAAAGAAAAGCAATAAAGTTGAGTGAATAAGATCTTAAATGGCACAAGAATGATGAAACTCTTGGTTCTACTCTTTATGTTTAAATTTTATCTTTACTTCTTTTTATTTTCTTATTTTTTCTTAATATGCACTTATTCCCCATTGCTCCTCTATTCCTTTGGGATTTAGCCACTTATTCCATATTTTTCCATACCTTGTCCTTGGCCCCATTACAACTTTAAAAGACCTTTTGATCCTCATGTGCTTGTGTTTATGGGTTGATTGTCAATTTTAGAATCTTGCCAAGTTTATGTGGTGTTTGTTTTCATGGGTGCTTTGAGGGTAAATAGTAGCCTAGACACTTGAGAGATAGAGTGTATATCTTGTGAGGCTTTATCATTTTTCATTCTTGAGCTGATTAACTATTTTGCCATGATTGGGTTGCCTGGATGATTTTCATGAATGTCTTGATTTTTTTTGGATCTCCTTATGTTAGATGTTACCCATTCCTTTCATTCCTTGATGTTCATTGAGAAATATGTGAATGTTTTTGTTTGTCTCTCTTTGATATCCTTGGATTTTGTTCTTTGTTTCATTTTGCCCCGGAGTGCAAAAGGCTAAGTATGGGGGGTTTTGATGTGCCATCATTTTCTTTTATTTTCTAAACCCTTTTTGCACCATTTTAATTACTGATTGGTCTTAATTGTCAATTAATCAGGCAATTTTATTATTTGGGCTCATTTAGCTAATTTGATGTTTTTAATCTAATTTCATGAATTAATGAAACATTGGGCTTAATCCGGATTTTGGTTATGGACTTGAAGAGGGCAAATAAAGCAGCGCTTACCTTAGTTAATTTCTAATTAGGAAATTTCGCAAATTTATTTTATGTTGTTCAGTGTTTATTTCGTTTTGGGCCAGAGTATTGTAATAGGGCCCAGTGACTTTGAGTGACTCTTTTTAAATAGCAACCTTGGGATTTGTGCAAGGCTATTCTGTTATGTTATTCATTATTCAGAGCTTTTGTTTTAGGGTTTTACGTTTTTCTGCTTGGATGCTACTTTGAGTGACTCTATTTTTACACTTTCTGCTTCTAATTACAATTTCGTTCTTGTTTCTTCTTCTACTTTCAATTTCATTTCTGTCCCATTTACGTTTCTGTTCATTTACATTTCTGTTCATTTACGTTTTCTGTTTGAATCTATGGAAGGCTAATTATTTTGGTGTTGTTTCCTTTTAAGGACGAAGCCCAACTCTCTTTGAGGTTTCGTTTATAATGTGGTTTCCTGGCAGTTTTCCCAAATTTGTGAACCCAAATTTGTGAACATTAATCAGTGCACGCTTCGTGTTCGATTAATTGCCTCTGAGCCTAACTTGTGTTCATGCTTAATGGACGAAGGGCTAACTGGTCTATGTGGTGCCTAATCACGTATTGACAACCCTAAGTTGATTTTCGCTTAGTAAATTGAAATAGGGTTGGATTAAGTGGTTAACTGTTAGGGACAAATTCTCCATAACCCAGGATAAGAGAATGGCTTCTGAATCAGAGGAAACAACCCGTTTTTAATATTAGTAATTTCATATTCCAGTTTACTTATTCTGCTCTTTAATCACAAAACAAACAAACCCCCCAATCGTTTCTGTTACTGCGCAAGTATATTATGAACATTTGGTTTGTCATTGCTCGTTGGGAAACGACCTAGGATCACTTCCTAGTTACTGCATTTTCATGTTTATTTGATTCGGGTACGGCCTCGATCAACCATGCAGAGACAAACGTCGTCTTCTGCACCCATTGTCAATCGCGGCCAACAAGCCTGTTCACATGCGGAGATTTACGTCGTCTTCGCGCAGACAACCTCTGTCAGTACTAACTCGTGAACTTAAGGGTCCGACGGAAATACCCAAGTGGTTATCCGTATAAACATTCTTTTGCTATCTCTAAGACTCAATGCAGGATAGCATGCAGAGACTAACGTCGTCTTTTGCACCCTTTGTCAATCGCGGCCAACAAGCCCGTTAACACGCGGAGATTTACGTTGTCTTCCGCGAAGACAACCTCTGTCAGTACTAACTTGTGAAGTTAGGGGGCTGACAGAAATACCCAAGTGGTTATCCGTGTAAACATTCTTTTGCTATCTCTAAGACTCAACGCATGATAGCATGCAGTGACTATCGTCGTCTTTTGCACCCTTTGTCAATCGCGGCCAACATGTCTGTTCACAACGCGGTGATTTACGTCGTATTCCACGCAGACAACCTCTGTAAGTACTAACTCATGAAGTTAGGGGGCAGGCGGAAATACCCAAGTGGTTATCTGTATAAACATTTTGTTGCTATCTCTAAGACTCAACGCATGATAGCATGCAGAGACTACCGTCGTCTTCTGCACCCTTTGTCAATCGCGGCCAACAAGCCCTTTCACATGCAGAGATTTACCTCGTCTTTCGCACTTACAACCTCGGTCGGTACAAACTCATGAAGTTAGGGGGTAGGTGGAAATTTCGAAATTATTGTCCGTATAAACATTGTTTTTCTATCTCTAAGACTCAACGTATGATAGCATGCAGAGACTAACATCGTCTTCTGCACCCTTTGTCGATCGCGGCCAACAAGCCTGTTGACACGCGGAGATTTACGTCATCTTCCGCATAGACAACCTTTGTCAGTACTAATTCGTGAAGTTATGGGGCAGGCGGAAATACACAAGTCATTATCCGTATAAACAATTTTTTGTTATCTCTAAGACTCAACGCATCATAGCATGCAGAGACTAACGTCATCTTCTGCACCCATTGTCAATCGCGGCCAACAAGCCCATTGACATGCAGAGATTTACCTCGTCTTTCGCGCTTACAACCTCGATCGGTACAAACTCATGAAGTTAGGGGGTAGGTGGAAATTTCGAAATTGTTGTCCGTATAAACATTGTTTTGCTATCTCTAAGACTCAACGTATGATAGCATGCAGAGACTAACGTCGTCTTCTGCACCCATTGTCGATCGCGGCCAAAAGGCCTGTTGACACGCGGAGATTTACGTCATCTTCCGCACAGACAACCTCTGTAAGTACTAATTCGTGAAGTTATGGGGCAGGTGGAAATACACAAGTCATTATCCGTATAAACAATTTTTTGCTATCTCTAAGACTCAACGCATCATACCATGCAGAGACTAACGTCGTCTTCTGCACCCTTTGTCAATCGCGGCCAACAAGCCCGTTCACACGCGGAGATTTACGTCGTCTTCCGCGCAGACAACCTCTCCAGTACTAACTCGTGATGTTAGGGGGCCGGCGGAAATACCCAAGTCGTTATCCGTTTAAACATTCTTTTGCTATCTCTAAGACTCAACGTATGATACCATGCAAAGAAAAACGTCATTTTCTGCACCCTTTGTCAATCGCGGCCAACAAGTCCATTGACACGCGAAGATTTACGTCGTCTTCCATGCAGACAACCTCTGCAGTACAAACTCGTGAAGTTAGCAGGCCGGCGGAAATGCTCAAGTTGTTATCCGTATAAACATTCTTGTGCTATCTCTAAGACTCAACGCATGATACCATGCAGAGACAAACGTCGTCTTCTGCACCCTTTGTCAATCCCGGCCAACAAGCCTTTTCACATGCGGAGATTTACGTCGTCTTCCGCGCTTACAACCTCTGTCGGTACTAACTCGAGAAGTTAGGGGGCCGGCGGAAATACCCAAGTGTTTATCCGTATAAACATTCTTTTGCTATCTCTAAGACTCAACGCATGATAGCATGCAGAGACTACCGTCGTCTTTTGCACCCTTTGTCAATCGCGGCCAACAAGCCAGTTCACACGCGAAGATTGACGTTGTCTTCCGCGCAGACAACCTCTGCAGTACTAACTCGTGAAGTTAGGGGGCAGGCGGAAATACCCAAGTGGTTATCCGTATAAACATTCTTTTGCTATCTCTAAGACTCAACACATCATAGCATGCAGAGACTAACGTCATCTTCTGCACCCTTTGTCAATCGCGGCCAACAAGCCTATTGACATGCAGAGATTTACGTCGTCTTCCACGCTTACAACCTCGGTCGGTACTAACTCATGAAGTTAGGGGGTAGGTGGCAATTTCCAAATTGTTGTCCGTATAAACATTCTTTTGCTATCTCTAAGACTCAACGTATGATAGCATGCAGAGACTAACGTCGTCTTCTGCACCCTTTGTCAATCGCGGCCAACAAGCCCATTGACACGCGGAGATTTACGTCATCTTCCACGCAGACAACCTCTATCGGTACTAATTCGTGAAGTTATGGGGCAGGCGGAAATACCCAAGTCGTTATCCGTATAAACAATTGTTTGCTATCTCTAAGACTCAACGCATGATACCATGCAGAGACTAACGTCGTCTTCTGCACCCTTTGTCAATCGCGGCCAACAAGCCCGTTGATACGCGGAGATTTACGTTGTCTTCCGTGCAGACAACCGCTGTCAGTACTAACTAGTGAAGTTTGGGGGCAGGCGGAAATACGCAAGTGGTTATCCGTATAAACATTCTTTTGCTATCTCTAAGACTGAACACATGATAGCATGCAGAGACTAACGCCGTCTTCTGCACCCTTTGTCAATTGCGGCCAACAAGCCCATTGACTCGCGGAGATTTACGTCATCTTCCGCGCAGACAACCTCTGTCTGTATTAACTCGTGAAGTTATGGGTAGGCGGAAATACCCAAGTGGTTATCCGTATAAACATTCTTTTGCTATCTGTAAGACTCAAAGCACAATAGCATGCAGAGACTAAAATCGTCTCCTGCACCTTTTGTCTTCCTGACCCGTGAAGTCAGGTGACATGCGGGGTTACCATATGGTTACCCGCACCTTTCGTCAACCCGGGGCAAACGAGCCCGTTGACGCGAAGAAACTGACATCGTCTTCTGCACCTTTTGTCATCCAGGGATAGCAAGTCAGGTATTAGGCGGAGATACCTTATGGTTCTTTATGCCTTTCGTCAATCGAGGGGAACGAATTCGACGGTATGAGGATGATGTTGGTCGTTCATTGCTGATCATTTTCAAAATTTTTGCAGGTTTTTACTCTCGTCGTCCGGAAATAGTCAACCCCAACGAAACGCGAGATTTTTCTCTGCTGGACAGGGACGATCGAGTGCAATGGCGAAGGGATGTGTCGTGGTTGTCCAACTTTGTCATTTTTAAGACACTGAAGTTTGTTGACGCTTCTGCAGCACTTTCTTTTCTTTCTGAATGACAGGTTCCACTGGCGGGGATATTGACCGGCCGAATGACGTTCCGCTTGAACAAAATTAGTGTCTTATCTTTACTTCGCTTTTATCTCCAATAAAAGATAAGTAAAGAGGGGCAACTGTCATACCCTAATTTCGTCTGGGGACCATTTGTTGGTGTCATGCAACCTTCGCTTGACCGCTTCGAGGTACTTAACACCTATCGTTAGGCAATCCGTGAAGTTTCGCGACATGTCAGGAGTCGAAAGGAAGCATTGTTGCGCAATCCGTAACATTCCAGAAGTCAAAGAGGGGATGGTTGCGTAATCCGTAAAGTTTCGTGACATTACGTAAAGAAAACAAGTATCGTTACGTAATCCGTAAAGTTCCGTAACGTTACAGGAAAAGAATCAGCAAAAAAAGGCAAAGGGGGTGTATTTAGTAAATAGGGGTGTGCAAATAGCAACCAGGCCCACTTGGACCTTCCAGGGTGTTCCAACAGAAGGCGGTGCCTTCAAGTGGAAGCAACCCAGCTCGCCTGGGCAAGCTGGGCGGCAACCACCTCCCTCTTTTCCCCAATAAATAGGGGAATCAGGGCAGAGCAAATTCGTTCCACCCTCCTGGTATCTACGATTCACTTGAAATTAGTGAGAAAAATTGTTTCTGTGAAGAAAATCCAAGCCGAGGCGCTTCCGTAATGCTTCCGAGACATTTCCGTGGGCAATTTCGTGAAGGTTTTCCACCGTTCTTCATCGTTCTTCATCTTTCTTTGTTCATTCTTCGTCGTTCTTTGGTCTTCAACCGGTAAGTTCCCGAAATGGAACCTTTCAATTCATTCTATGTGCCCTTAGTGGTCCCCACTTGTTTCACGTGCTTTTATTTTTATTTTGTTTGCTTTCCGTACCCCTTTTTGACGTGCTTTAACCATTTATTTAAGTCGTTTTCTTGCCTAATAAAAAATAAAATAAATTTCCACCGATCAAAAATTAAATAAATTTCCACCGATCAAAAATTAAATATGACCGATCTTTCACGTCGTAACCACGTTTAAAACCAAAAAGAGGCAAAATAATAATATAGTAATCAAAAAATATCTTTAAATAAAATAATCAAAAAAATCAATCGGACGTTTTTCGTTGGGATTCTTCTTAATTGAATTGACTAATAACGCAAGTGAAACTAAGGCTAAACTCAACTCACAAATCAAGCTTTTGTCATTAAAAATCACCTAAAAACCATTTTAAGGTCCAACGTCTTGAAATGGTCCTCTTCGCTTTTATTGGTTAAACGTGGACTTTTGAAAGCCTAAAATCAACACATAACTTTGTCACCTCTTTCAAAAAACCAAAGGATCATTAATGGTCCAATGCCTTAATGTTTTTCTCTCCTTTCAAAAGAATCAAAAGGTCGTTTAATGGTCCAACGCCTTAAATGACCTTTTATTCAGTCGAAATATATCTTGCAAAAAAAGGATAAAAACAACTTAACCAACATTTAGTTCTCAAAGAACTACGTAGGTCTGACTTCCTTATCACAATTGAGGAATACGTAGGAGCAAGGGAAACACCCTTGTCGACCACAAAAAGATAAAAAATACAAAAAAGGCATAAATACACTTGATTACCATATCAGAGGTCATATTTGCACACTTGATTAAAGGCTGTTGTCCTTTGTGACGGACGCATGGGGTGCTAATACCTTCCCAGTGCGTAAATACAACTCCCGAACCTTTCACACTTAAAGTTCATTGACCCCACCTTTCCGTTTTTTCCGATGTTTTCCTCGAATAAACGTTGGTGGCGACTCCGCGCATTTTCCTTCCATGGAAGGGTAGGTTGCGACATCCTTAATTAGTGAAAGCTTTTTATTCAAACTTAGAAATTCAAGAAGGTTCCTAGATTTCTGAAGTATATGGGATTAAGATGGTCATAGACCAGTCCCTTTTCTTTGAACTCACTTAGTTATCCAGTGATGGTGTACCATTTGAAGGTACACTTGATGATGATTGGAAGTTCGATTTTTCTGTTTACGATGCCCGCCGGTTGGTTTACACCAACCAAGCGGATATGATCGGAAGGCTTCTTGCCGGTTCATTGGCATTTGATTGCCGTATCCTCCACTATCTTATTGTTCGCATTTTGCTTCCGAGATCTTCAAACCTTGCACAGGTTTTTGAAGAAGTCTCATTATCATGTGGGCATTTCTTACCGGTCGTTAAATCGACTGGGCTCACTTAGTTCATTATCGCATGAGTAAGGCATTGCGATCAAATGCTCCCTTACCCTATCCTCATCTTATTTCTCTCTTTCTTCACCATTTCGAGGTACCTCTTGATTCTAAACCTTTTGTTCAAATCAAGAAGTCCTTCTCCATTGGGGCTGCAATGGTCGCCTCCTTCGGTTATCGCAAAGAGCGTGATGGCTCTTGGGTAAAGAAGGATGCTGAACCACATGATGCTAAGGGATGTTCACCTCCTTGAGAGGATTCTTCTCTTCTGCAGAGTGTCATGGATAGGTTTGACAATCTTCAGACCTATGTTGGAGAGAGATTTGACTCCTTGGAGAGTCAAGTAGACATTCGATTCGGAGAGATGGATTCTAGGATCACGAAGATTGAAGGCAACATTACTTTCATCAGAGATTGCTTTGACCTTCCACCGCCACCATCCACTTAGATTATTATTATAGTTTCTCGTATTTTCTATCTTTAAGCCGTGTATTTTGCTATATCTTATGACATTAATGTTAGTTATTTACTCTCTGAACATTGGTTATGTTTAAGTATTTGGTACTTAATTAGTTATGATTGAACTTGGTTTTTTTGATGATATATGACTATGTATTTAAATTTGGTGTTATTTAAAATTATGCTTTATGTATGTTTTAAAATTTCTTATGTATGATTTTATTTTACGCACTTTGGCTTTTTTAATGTTGCCAAAGGGGGAGAAAAAATGGGTATGTTAGAAATCAAGATATTAAATTTACTAAGTTTTAAAAAGAATTAAGCTTAAACTCAAAAGGAAAGGGGGAGAATAAAGTGAGTGAACGACTAGAAAATAGCTTGTATGTATCTCTTGATTTCAGGTTTGCATCATCAAAAAGGGGGAGATTGTGGAAGCAAAGCTACCATGATGATTCACCAAGATGTTTTGATGATGCCAAAGCTTAAAGATTTGTTTCAAGATTAAAGAATCAAGCATTCAAGATTCCACTCAAAGATTCAAGAATCAAATGAAGAAATCAAGAAGCATCAAGCCAAGTCAAAGTAGGTAGTAAAAAGTATTTTTCAAAAACATCAAATAGCACGTTTTTTGTTTTAAAAAGGATTTTCTGAAATCTTCTAAGTTACTAGAGTTTTTACTCTCTGGTAATTGATTACCATTTGGTAGTAATCGACTACCAGTGACCAAGATGGTTTTCAAACTAGGTTCAATGCTTTGCAACATTCCAAAATGATTTTCAAATAGTGTAATCGATTACAAGTGAATCTGAACGTTGGAATTAAAATCCAATTCCGAAGAGTCACAACTTTTCATAAAATACATTGTGTAATCGATTACACCATTATGGTAATCTATTACTTGTGAATGTTTTTGAAGAAAATGTTAAGAGTTATAAGTCTTAACATGGTTTTCTCAAAAGGTATCAAGTTTCTATATATGTAAGACCTTGACATACATTTTAATACACAAGACAATATACAATAACATAAAAAAACCTTTGCCAAATTCATTCTAAGTTTTTGTTCAATCTTTCCTTGAAGAAAGGTAAATTCTGCAAAAACAAAAACTGTGCTATCCTTCTGTTGTTCTCTTCTTCTTCTTCTTTCATTCTTCCTCTTGCCAAAAGAATTCAAAGAACTAATCGTCTGAGAATTCTTTGCCCAAACACTGAATTCAAAGAACTAACCGTCTAAGAATTCTATGTAAGAAACGGGTGGCTTCTTGGTTGTAATAGTGAACACAAGGAAGGGTACATCCTTTGTGGTTCGCTTCAAGTAGAAGGTACATCTACTTTGTTGTTCAAAGAGAACAAGGGAGGGTACATCATTTATGTCTCTTTGCTTGTAAAGGATTTTACAAGGTTATTGGAAATCTCAAGAACCGTGGGTTGCTTGGGGACTGGATGTAGGCACGGGTCGTTGCCGAACCAATATAAAACTTGTGTTTGCTTTCTTCTTTCCTATACTATTTACTTTTCCGTTGTGCACTTTTTATTTCCGCTTTACTTTTGTATAAGTTATTGTCTCTATTCTTTACTTTCTCGTAACTTGGTAGTAAAGCCTAATTGAATCTAGTAACATTAAGAAGGATAAAATTTAATTAGTCAAGACACATTCATAATTAATTCAACCCCCCCTTCTTAATTATTCTGAGGCCACTTTTTCCAACAATTATTGTTAGGGTTTCTTCTGTAATGGCTGGCTAAACACCCTTGTTGTGGATTTCTACTGAATAGCTGATGTAATTATTTTCATATCTAATTGATTGTGTTTCTTGTGTTTGATGCTTCTTTCAGTGCTTAAATTCCATATGCTCTTGGTCTGATCAGCCATTAGTGTGCCTAGTTATGTGATTTTAACATTGGAAAATGTATTGTTGCCTTAGAACTTGAATAAAGCAGAATTGAAACTTAATCTTACAAGAGAGATCTGCGGATTAAGATTTGGTTTTAAGTATGCTGTTACAATAACGTTGTTTGGTCTAAGCCTAGTCCAACAAGAGGGATCTGAGGACAAAGCTTAGGCTAAATTAGTCTAAAGTTTCATTGAGTCTAGTCCAACAAGAGGGATCTGAGGATGAAGCTTAGTTTAAGTTAGTCTAAACCTAGGAGGGCTGCCTAAATTGAGCCTAGTCCAATAAGAGGGATTTGAGGACGAAGCTTGGATTGATTCAGTCCAACTAGGGATCGAGGTTTAGTAATTTTGGCTACAACATAGAACACAAAAGCATGATTGATTAGAGAAATATCTTTATATACATTAGAAAGGCCCAACATATTTACCTACTGCTGTTAATTTTACTTGCATTTTTATTGTTTTTATCCTAGACTTAGTTTAATTTTGTTTTAAACCATCAATTATCAATGTTTCTTTCAACAATGCCTTATTTCTAAATTTAACCCGGTCTTAGACTAGTTCCCTGAGTTCGATACTCGGATTCATCCATTTTAATTTTAAATACTTGATGACTAGAATGAAACGATGCCCATTTGAAGCCTTAGGCTCGATAGCCCCAATCACATCTAAGCCCCACACTAAGAGTGGCCATGGCGTCGACAACATATTCAACGATACAAGTGGAGCATTAACATTATCTACAAAAGCTTGGCACTTGTCACATTTCCTCACGTGAACATAACAATCATTCTCCATTTTGATCCAGTAATACCCAACTCTTAGAATCTTTCGGGCCATGGCATGCCCATTGGCATGGGTGTCAAAGGATCCTTCATGCACCTCCGTGATGTGTCATTATTTTCTCATATTTCTTACCCCTTTCTATCACCATTTTAATTACTGATTAGCCTTAATTTTCAAATTAATTATGCAGTTTTATCATTTGGGCCTACTTGACTAATTATGTGTTTTAATTTAATTTTAGGAGAATTGTAAGCAATTGGGCTAAACCGGCTTAGACATGAAGAGTGCAGACAATTTTATTTGTCGTCCAATTTTATTTTATTTTGTTTTTGGGTTTTATTTTTGTAATTGGGCCACCAGACCTTATTGGGACCCAAAATCAGATTTGTAAGCTTTGGGGCCAAATGACCTTTAGTGAGCCCAACTGCTAGGGTTTTAGAAGTGGTCCGGTTACTGTTCACGTGGAGGGAGAGATTGTAGGGTTTCATTTTCAGTTTTTCGTGTTACTGTTCACGTGCATGGTACTGTTAACGTAGCAACTCCATTTTCGTTTTCTGCTTCAAATTCTAGTTTTGTTTTCTGCTTTTAATTCCAGTTTCATTTTCATTCTTGTCTTCTAATTTCAGTTCATTTTCTGCCTTTGATTTCCTATTCGTTTCTGCATTTCGTTTCCAATTGCAATTTCATTTTCGGTTTTTGTTTGTAGATTCATTTTCGTTTCTGTGTTGCAATTAGTTTCCAGTTTTTGTTTTCATTTCTGCTGTTAATGGAAGGCTAAATCTCTAGTGTTGTTTTCTCTTCAGGATTGAGCATAGCTCTCTTTGAGGTTTTGTTATTAATATTAAATTCTGATCAGTTTTTCCCCTTCACCAATTATTCTATATTTGTTGCTTATATTAATCCATGCATGCTTAATGCTGATTAATTGTCTATGTGCTTAATTAATGTTCATGCTTAATGGACATGTGAGAGGAATTAATTGGTGTATGTGTTGCTTAATCACATAATGGTAGCCTTGTGTTAATTTTCGCTTAGTAAATTAATTTGGGGTTGGATTAAGTGGTTGAATTGATTAGGGATAAATTCTCGTAACCTAGGATAAGAGACTTGCTTTTGAATCAAGGGGAAACAAAATGTTTTAGTTCTATTATTTTTTAATTCAAGTTTGCTTGCTGTTTAAATTACAAAAAAAACAAACAACCCCCCCCCCCTATTTCGTTACTGTTTTATTATTATATGTTATGAACGTTTGTTTAATCATTGCTCACTGGGAGACGACATAGGATCACTTCCTAGATACTGCATTCTAATGTTTATTTGATTCGGGTACGGCTCCGATCAAATTTGGTGCCGTTGCCAGGGAGTAGTGGTCCAAAGGTTCATAATTATGTGTTTGTGTCTTTGTGTTTGTTTCTGTGTGTTTTTATAAAATCTGTGTTATGTGATTAATTTGTAGTGTTTAGTTGTTTTGTGTGTAGTTCTGTTGTTTAGTGTTGTTTAGTGTTTTTTGTGTGTGTTTCAGGTGTGTAGTGTTGTGTAGTGTTCTATTTTGTTTTTCAGTCTTGTCCCCTGTTTAGGGGTGAAATTTCGTGGTTCCCCCCTGTTCAGAGGTGAAAAGTGTTGTGAATAGTGCTATGAACAGTGTTGGATTTTTCAAATTAATTGGCGATTTTTGTTTTGATAGCTAGAGTTGTTATTTTTGGCTGATTTTTTGTGTGGTAGTTTCTTTTGATCCATATTTTGTGTGAAAAATACCATAAGGACTTGGTGTGGCTAAATTTGAGAGATACAAAAAATTTGGGAACTTTTGCTCTGGTTATCAAAATGACTATTATTATATATGAATTTGGGGTAGAAAAAAAGTTCCCAAGTAGCCTTAACCTGCTAGCACTGGTTGCGGTTTCTTAGCGCTTAAAAATCAGTTGTTTACTACGTTTTTTTTATTTTTTAAGTATTATTGTCCTATTTTTCTAAACTTTTCTTAGGCAGTTTTCATAGTTAGACTTTGAATTTTTGTCTGAAACTTTTTGTGCTATCTTTTCATGATTTTAGGGTGTTTCTCACAAATTTTCAGCTCATTTGCATATCGTTTGAGTATAGTTACAGTTTTACCCCTAGTTTTACCCCTGGTGCTTGTTTGAGAAATACATGATTTGCTGCATATAGTGCATGACTAGGGGCAATCCAGGCGATTTACAACCCTTTGATCCTAAAATAGATAGAAGCTTTCATAGATTAGTTAGGCATAGTGTGCATCCTGATCATTCAGTGCATTTTGAGCATCCTATGCATTTTGAGCATTTTGTTGTTGGTGATTCTGAACATTCTGATTTTGAGCATTCGACTGTTAATTTTCATACTGAAAACATGGCTCAACCTCCACCTCGTGAGAGGACTCTTAGGGAGATGGCTGCACCTGACTTCACTTATGAAAGCTTGTGCATGCAATATCCTAATGAGGATGTTCCATATGTTCTCAAGACTGGACTAATACATTTGCTTCCCAGGTTTCATGGTCTTGCAAGTGAAGATCCTCATTAGCATCTTAAGGAGTTCCATATTGTCTGTTCCACCATGAAGCCCCCTGATGTCCAGGAAGATCATATCTTTCTAAAGGCTTTTCCTCATTCTCTAGAGGGAGTGACGAAAGATTGGTTGTACTACCTTGCTCCTAGGTCCATTACCAGCTGGGATGACCTTAAGAGGGTGTTCTTGGAGAAATTCTTCCCTGCATCTAGGACCACTACCATCAGAAAAGACATTTCAGGCATCAGGCAACTTAGTAGAGAGAGATTGTATGAGTACTAGGAAAGATTCAAGAAATTGTGTGCAAGCTGTCCTCACGACCAGATTTCTGAGCAACTCCTTCTGCAATATTTCTATGAGGGACTTAGCAACATAGAGAGGAGTATCATTGATGCTGCCAGTGGTGGAGCTCTTGGTGATATGACTCCTATTGAGGCTTGGAATCTGATTGAGAAGATGGCTTCCAACTCCCAACAATTCCGTGCAAGAAATGATGCTATTGTCCTTAGAGGAGTCCATGATGTGGCCACGAATTCATCTTCATCTGTTGAAAATAAGAAGCTTGAGGGAAAACTTGATGCCTTGGTCAACCTAGTAACTCAGCTTGCCATAAATCATAAATTTGCATCTGCACTTATTACTGTTGCAATGTGTGTGGTCTATGTTCTTCTGCTGATCACCATACAGATCTCTATCCTTCTTTGTAGCAATTTGAAGTCAATGAGCAACTTGAAGCCTATGCTGCAAACATTTATAATAGACCCCATCAGCAGCAAAACCAACAACAGCAGAATAATTATGATCTTTCAAACAACAGATACAATCCAGGTTGGAGGAATCATCTGAATCTGAGATGGGCAAATCCTCCACAACAACAACAACAGCCTGTCCCTCCCTTCCAAAATGTTGTTGGTCCAAGCAAGCCATATGTTCCTCCTCCAATGCAACAGCAGCAGCAACAACAACAAAGACAACAAGCAACTAAGGCCCCTTCTCAACCTTCCTTAGAGGAGTTAGTGAGGCAAATGACCATCCAGAATATGCAATTTCAGCAAGAGACAAGAGCCTCCATTCAGAGTCTGACAAATCAGATGGGGCAGATGGCTACTCAGTTGAACAAAGCTCAGTCCCAAAATTCTGACAAATTGCCTTCACAAACTATGCAAAATCCGAAAAATGTGAGTGTCATCACCTTGAGATCTGGCAAACAAATTGAAGTGCCTTCACCAGTAGCAGCACCTGCACCTAAACCTGTCAAGCTTCATTCTACACCTGAAAAAGAGGATGAGCTAGCTACACAAAAGAGAAAGCTTCCTGATCATGAGGGAGCTAACAAAAATTTTCATGCAGGTGGACCTTCTTCTAGTAGTTCTGACTTGCAGCAGCCTCCTATCCATCTTCCATTTTCACCTAGAGCAATTCCAAACAAAAAAATGGAAGAAGTGGAAAAGGAGATCCTGGAGACTTTCAGGAAAGTAGAGATGAACATACCTCTGCTTGATGCCATCAAGCAGATTCCAAGATATGCCAAGTTTCTAAAGGAGTTGTGCACCCACAAAAGGAAGCTCAAAGGCAATGAAAGGATTAGCATGGGCAGAAATGTGTCAGCATTGATAGGTAAATCTGTTCCTCACATTCCTGAGAAATGTAAGGACCTAGGTACTTTCTGTATACCTTGCATTATTGGGAACAACAAATTTGAGAATGCCATACTAGATCTAGGAGCATCAGTTAATGTCATGCCTCTGTCCATTTTTAATTCTTTATCTCTTGGACCTTCGCAACCTACGGGTGTGGTGATTCAATTGGCAAATAGAAGTGTTGTTCACCCCACAGGTTTCATAGAGGATGTGTTGGTTCAGGTTGGTGAAATTATTTTTCCTGCTGATTTTTATGTTCTTGATATGGAAGAGGGATTTTCTCATGGTTTAGTTCGAATTATTTTAGGCAGACCATTTTTGAAAACAGCCCGAACCAAGATAGATGTTTATGTTGGCACATTGTCTATGGAATTTGGTGATATTGTTGTTCATTTTAACATTCTTGATGCCATGAAACATCCATCTGAGGATCATTCTATTTTTCGTGCTGAGATACTTGATCAGATTGTTGATGATTATATGTTTGATTTTGATTCTCTTCATGGTAGGAAACATCCATTTTTATCTGATCTGCATACTTGTCATTCCTCATGCATTGAACCTGAATTTAAGTTTGAATTTGATCCTGTATCTGATTTTTATGCTGAGAGTAAATCTGAATTTGAGTCTGGTTCTGATTTTCTGGGTGTTGTACCTCATGATGTTGATTTTTTAGAGTCAGAATGCACTAACCATGTTGCAGGAAGTACATATACTTCTGACTTGCTTTATGAGGTACAGGCTGAGGAACCCTCCTCTTCTTCTCCTATATTGGTTCCTCCCACTGTTCAGCCACCACCCACATCAGAGTTGAACCCTTACCAGCAAACCTCAAGTATGCTTACTTGGAGGACTAGGAAAAATTTCATGTGATCATCTCTGCCTCCCTTGCTGCTGAGCAAGAGGAGAAGTTGTTGCTAGTGCTCAAGAAGCACAAGAAAGCCATTGGATGGAATTTAGCAGACATTCCTGGTATTAGCCCATCTACCTGCATGCCTAGGATACTTTTAGAGGATGGAGCTAAGCCAGTGAGGCAGCCACAGCGGCGACTCAACCCCATCATTCTAGATGTGGTGAAAAAGGAGGTGACCAAGCTCTTGCAAGTTGGAATCATCTACCCATTTCTGACAGCCAGTGGGTGAGTCCAGTCGAAGTGGTTCCTAAGAAGATAGGCCTCACAGTGATCAAGAATGAGAGGGATGAGCTTATCCCCACAAGAGTGCATAACAGTTGGCGAGTCTGCATTGATTATAGGAGGCTGAACCTGGCAACCAGAAAAGATCATTTTCCCCTGCCATTCATTGATCAAATGCTTGAGCGCTTGGCAGGTAAGTCTCATTACTGTTTTCTTGATGGTTTTTCTGGTTATTTACAAATTCATATTGCTCCTAAGGATCAAGAAAAGACCACATTCACCTGCCCCTTTGGCACTTTTGCCTATAGGAGGATGCCTTTTGGCCTATGCAATGCCCCTGGTACCTTTCAGCGGTGTATGCTTAGCATTTTCAATGACTTTTTAGAGAGTTGCATAGAGGTGTTTATGGATAATTTTACTATTTATGGATCCTCTTTTGATGCATGTTTGGATAGTCTAGATAGAGTTCTTAATAGATGCATTCAAACTAACCTTGTGCTGAATTTTGAAAAATGTCACTTCATGGTAGAACAAGGTATAGTTTTAGGGCATATCATTTCCAGTAGGGGCATAGAGGTAGACCCTACAAAGATAGTTTTTATTTCACAATTACCTTACCCCTCTTGTGTGCGAGAGGTTCGTTCTTTTCTTGGCCATGCAGGTTTTTATAGGCGCTTTATCAAGGACTTTAGCAAAGTGGCCCTTCCACTATCCAATCTACTGCAAAAGGAGGTGGAGTTTGATTTTGATGACCGGTGCAAAGAGGCTTTTGATTACCTCAAGCGTGCGTTGACTACCACCCCTATCATTCAGGCACTAGATTGGACAGCCCCATTTGAACTGATGTGCGATGCATCCCATTATGCATTGGGGGCTGTCCTTGCTCAAAAGATTGACAAGTTGCCTCGAGTGATCTACTACGCTTCCAAAACTTTGGATGCTGCCCAAGCAAATTACACTACCACAGAGAAGGAGCTATTTGCAATAGTTTTTGCTCTTGAGAAATTTCGTTCATATTTGCTTGGTACTCATGTTATTTTTTATACTAACCATGCAGTTCTGAAGTACCTGTTGAAGAAGGCTGAATCAAAGCCTAGATTGATCATGTGGATGCTTTGGCTCCAAGAGTTTGATTTGGAGATCTGTGATCGGAGCGGTGCACAGAACCTCGTGGCTGACCACCTGAGTAGGATTGAGCGTGCGTTTGAGGACACACCCATTCGGGATGATTTTTCGAATGACCATTTGTACATTCTATATAATATTTCTGATCCCTTCCCCACTCCTTGGTTTGCTAATATTGTGAATTATTTGGTTGCTTCTATTTTTCCTCCCTTAGCATCTAAAGCTCAAACTGATAAAATTAAGAGCAATGCTAAGCATTATATTTGGGATGACCACTATTTGTGGAAGTTATGCAGTGACCAGGTTATTAGGAGATGCATTCTAGACCATGAGATTGACTCGGTCCTGCATTTCTGTCATTCTTCCGCACCATGTGGCCATCGACATACAGAGGATAGCTCGCAAGGTGCTTGACTGCGGTTTCTATTGGCCCACCATCTTCAAGGATGCCTGGAGAATCTGTAGCACTTGTGAGCCTTGTCATAGAGCAGGCGGCTCACTTTCATGGAGACAATAAATGCCTCAACAACCCATGTTGTTATGTGAGGTGTTCGATGTCTGGGGTATAGACTTTATGAGGCCTTTCCCTATCTCTTTTGGTTTTGTTTATATTCTCCTCGATGTTGATTATGTTTCAAAATAAGTGGAAGCCAAAGCCACCAAAACTAACGATGCTAAAGTTGTAGTGGATTTTGTTAGATCTAATCTGTTTTGCAGGTTTGGAGTCCCTAGAGTCATCATTAGCGATCAAGGCACCCATTTTTGTAACAGATCCATGTATGCCTTGCTCAAAAAGTATGGGGTCGTGCATAGAATTTCCACACCTTACCACCCCCAAACTAATGGGCAGGCTGAGATTTCAAATAGGGAGATAAAAAGGATCCTGGAGAAGATTGTGCAGCCGAACAGAAAGGATTGGAGCACCAGGCTAGATGATGCTCTTTGGGCGCATAGGACTGCCTCCAAAGCACCCATAGGAATGTCTCCCTATTGGGTTGTCATTGGTAAGGCATGTCATCTTCCTATAGAGATAGAGCATAGAGCCTAGATGAGATCCATTTAGAAGCCTATGAGAATTCCAAATTCTACAAGGAGAAGACCAAGAAGTTCCATGACAGCTTGATAGCTAAGAAGGACTTCGTTGTTGGACAAAAAGTTTTATTGTATAACTCTAGGCTCGAACTCATGAGTGGTAAGTTGAGGTCAAAGTGGATTGGTCCTTTTGTGGTGACTAATGTTTTTCCTTATGCTACAGTTGAGATCAAAAGTGAATCCACAGATAAGAGCTTCAAGGTCAATGGACACCGACTGAAACCATTCCTTACTTCACCCTACTTCTCTTCCGCCGTGACTTAGGGAGTTTTCTTTTTCTGTCTCCTTCTTTACTTTTATTGCACTTGTCCAAATTTATTGATTGTTCTAATTGCTCTTGATCTTATGATTGTGCTACATTAAGGACAATCTGTTGTTTAAGTGTGGGGGGGGGGGGGGGGGAGAGATTGTTCTTTGTTTGGGGTTTTCTAGATTAATTTTGTTATTTTGATTTTATGTTTTGTGTACAGCATTGCATGTTTCTCTTTGAATTCTAGGTTATGTACAGGTAATGGGTAATTGTTTTTGAAATAGGAGTTTCTTGGCATTTTGTGAATTGAAATCCTTGTTTTTCTCTACATGTCAAGTTAGTTTTGAAAGATTGAATTGAAAGTGATAGATTTACCCTTGGTGAGATTTTGAGCCATCATCATCTATTTTATTCGGTGTGTTTTGCCCCATTGATTGCTTACGCAATAGGCTTGGCTTGACTCTTGTTGATACTTCTTGGTTCACATGCATGTTGGGAGATGATTTAGGCATTTTGTTCTTATAAGCCTCTAGCCAAATGAGCCTACCTTGAATTAATTCCTTTGATAGCCCCTTTGAGCCTATGTTCCCCTTTCTTTATTTTGAAGCTCATTACAAGCCTTAAGTGAAAAACCATGATCTAACCCTACCCATAAGGAATTTTGGAGCTTTGGAATTGTTTTGGGAATAAGTGTGGGGGGTATGTTTCATTGGATGATATGCTTTTTTGGCCATGCTTGATGATGTATTTTTTCCATGCTTGATGTATATACATATATTGCCTAATTGTTGCTTTATTGTTCAAATATTCAAAATGATTTCAAATGCTAATATTAAAAAAACAAAAAAAAATAGAAAAAGAATGAAGTTGAATAAATGAGGTATTGTTTTGAGGACTTGGACTGGTTTGAGGACTTGGTTGATTTTGTTGATATTGGAGGTTTTGGGTTTACTTTTTATGCTTAATTTTTAATTTTGGTTTTGGGTTTACTATTTTTGCTTAATTTCCACTTATTCCCCATTGCTCCTCTATTCCTTTGGGTTTTAGCTACTTATCCCATACTTTCCTCTACCTAGTCCCTGGCCCCATTACAACCTTAAAAGACCTTTTGATCCTCGTGTGCATGTGTTTATGGTGTTTGGTTGTCAATTTTAGAGTCTTGCCAAGTCTATGTGGTGTTTGTTCTTCATGGGTGCTCTGAGAGTAAACAATAGCCTAGACACTTGAGAGATAGAGTGCATATTTTGTGAGGCTTTATCATTTTTCATTCAATTCTTGAGCTGATTGACTACCTTGCAATGTGTCATACCTTAATTTTGTCCGGGGACCATTGTTTGATGGTCTACAACCTTTGCTTGACCGTTTCGAGGTACTTAACACCCATTGTTAGGTAATCCGTGAAGTTCCACGGCATGCCGGAAGTCGAAAGGGAGCATTGTCGCGCAATCCGTAAAGTTCTGCAACATTCCAGAGGTCAAAAAAAGGGATTATTGCGCAATCCATAAGGTTTCGTGACATTACGGAAAGAAAATAAGTGTCGTTACGTAAACCGTAAAGTTCTGTAACGTTACGGAAAAAGAATCAGCAAAAAAGCAAAATGGGGGTGTATTTAGTAAAAAGGGGTGTGCAAATAGAAACCAGGCCCACTTGGGCCTTCCAAGGTGTTTCAACAGAAGGCGGTGCCAACTGGTGGAAGCAACCCAGCTCGCTTGGGCGAGCTGGGCGGCAACCACCTTCCTTTTTTCCCCTATAATAAGGGGAAAGAGGGCAGAGTAATTTCGTTCAGCCCTTCTGGTATTTAGGATTCTCTTGAAATTAGTGAGAAAAATTGTTTCCGTGCAGAAAATCCACGCTGAGGCGCTTCCGTAACGCTTCCGAGACGTTTCCGTGAGCTATTTCGTGAATATTCTTCACCCTTCTTCATCCGTTCTTCAGTCTTCAACCGGTAAGTTCCCGAAATTGAATCTTTCGATTCGTTCTATGTACCCTTAGTGGTCCCCACTTGTTTCGCGAGCTTTTATTTTCATTTCATTTGTTTTCCATACCCCCTTTTGACGTGGTTTAACCATTTATTTATGTTGTTTTCTCGCCTAATCAATAATAAAATGAATTTCCACCGATCATTTGAGTTGTAATATCGTTTAATCTCTATTAAAATAAAATACAACCGATCTTTCACGTCGTAACCACGTTTAAAACCAAAAGAGGAAAAATAGTAATAAAATAATCAAAATATCTTTGAATAAAATAATCCAAAAAAATCAATCGGACGCTTTTCTTTGGGATTTTTCTTAATTGAATTGACTAATAATCAAAGTGAAACTAAGGCTAAAATCAACTCACAAATCAAGCTTTGTCCATAAAAATCACCAAAAAACCGTTTTAAGTTCCAACGCCTTAAAAGGTTCTCTTTGCTTTTATAGGTTAACGTGGACTTTCGAAAGCCTAAAGTCAACATGTAACTTTGTCACTACTTTCAAAAAACCAAGAGATCATTAATGGTCCAATGCCTTAATATTTCTCTCCTATCAAAAGAATCAAAAGATCGTTTAAATGGTCCAACGCCTTAAAACAACTTTTTGTTCGGCCACAATATATCTTGCAAAATTGATAAAAAAGTTCAGTTCTAAAAAAACTACGTAGGTCTGATTTCCTTATCACAATTGAGGAATACGTAGGAGCGAGGGAGACACCCTTGTTGACCACAAAAAGATAAAAAATATAAAAAGCATAAAAACACAAAAAAGACATAAAAATGGAAAACATCTTGAAGTCATATTCGCACACTTGATTAAAGGCTGTCGTCCCTTGTGACGAACGTGTGGGGTGCTAATACCTTCCCCGTGCGTAAATACAACTCCCGAACCTTTTAGACTTAAAGTTTGTAGACCACACCTTTTCCAGTTTTTCCGACGTTTTCCTCGAATAAACGTTGGTGGCGACTCCACGCATTTTCCTCCCATGGAAGACGCACTCGTGAGCCCCGCGTCGCCCTCCCGCCGAAGGGTAGGCTGCAACAGTTGGCGACTCCACTGGGGATTGTTTTTAGAGAGTTAGGCCTTCTAATCTCGTGCAATATCATGACTTCCTCTTTTTTCGGTTTCCTTTTATTTCTATTACGTTCTTATATATAACTCTCTGATGCTTTTAGTGTGTTTTTGAAATGTATGCATGAGATAGATATTTATTCATTTGATGCACACAAACACCAACACTATTTGTACACACGGTGAGTTGAAAAGGGGCCTTATACCCGGGTCCATGAGAACATAAGGAGTAGAGGTGAATCTGTGGTCATGATGGGTCTCCGACATGCTTGATAACAGTGAACCTCATCTAGAGTTTTTTCTCTTTGATAACATATTGTTGCTGGTAGTCCCTACTGCCGCAATATGTTTTTCGAAGGGGATGATACCTCTAGAAACCATCAAGAGAGATATGACAACCTTAGGAATTATCACTAACAGCTTTTTAGTTCCTCCCGTTTAGGTCCCTAAAATTGGGGCACGAAGTGAACAAGCTACGTGCCTTTTAAACACTGCTATGCATATAACCTAAATGTCATGTACGCCTTTGCTGTATGATTATTTGAGGATATTGCCATGCTGTGTACATCCACCTGTTGTGCTTTTGCACATCTGCATCATGTCGTCATGCATGCATTGTATGTTGATCTCGTCTTTTGTCACGGGAAGCCGGATGGTCCATATCACCTTCTTAACTGCACACTTGGGGCACTGCGTCCCCGAATGCGCAAGTAAGAAGAGATAATTTTTTGGGCTCTCGTGTTCGTAAATGCATCACATAAGCATCTCTTCATGGCATCATAATGAACATATCGTTCCTGCATTTGTCACTTACCATATTCATGCATTGCATTTTGCATAAGTCACTTCATCACCATGCATCTGCATCTAACATGTTTTTTTTGCATACCATTTGTTTTCATGTTTACTCATGCATGATCCTTACATTTTCCTCTATAAAACAAAAACAAAAAAAGGAAGCATGAAAATTCATGATACATTCTTAGTTGCATATGTTCGGTACCATGAGCCAACCATGTTGGGATCATAAACCCGTTTCACTTAAAAACAAAATGATTGAACATGGTACCTAATGCATGGTTAACTAAGAAAAGATGTCTCTTCTGTCATCTCAATTTCATAATTACATTTGCCATGCATAGCTTAAGTATGCTCGAGTCATTCATCTCTGTGAAATGTTTTCAAATTATTGGCAATTGAAATTGCCATTCCTTGGGTTATGGGGTTGAACCAAGCTCATGCTTTTACAAAAAAGGTTCATCAAGTCAAGTTGAAGTATGGAAGTAACCATCTTGGAAAAATTGGGGCAAAAGATGATCGGGTTACATCGCTGCTTCGTCTACTGCCAAACACATTTAGGACTGTTGATGTCCTTGTTACTTCTAGTTTCACCTTGACAAAGATGTCATGGACCATGTTGAAAATCTAAATTGATTCAACCTCATGTCTTGCGTAAAAATTCGCAATACTTTAACTGTGCATCATTCGCATACATCCATGTTTTTCATTGGTTGCATTGCTCATTGCATTCTTTCCTTGAAAAAAAATGAACTTAGTCATTGTTATCAAAAGGAAAGAACACGCTTTACGATGCCCTTACCAAACCTGTGCTAGAGCTAGAGTAATGGGTGAAGTAGAGGAGGTGCAAGAGCAAATGAAGGCCGACATGGAGGCCATGAAAGAGAAAATGGCCACAACGATGGAGGTCATGATGAGCATGAAGAAGATAATGGGAGCCAATGCGGTTACAGTTGCCGCTACCAACACTATTGCTAAGGTGAACCCAACGCCCCCATAGGGCCTCAACCAAATAAATCATTCAACCTCAGATATGGTAGGTCTGGAAGGCAAAGAGTTGGGAAGTACGGGGGGCCCTCTTTTAGTGCAAAAACAAGCATGCCTTCCCACCATATGACTTGCCACCCTACTATACACCACCCAATGTGGCGTACACTCCCAATGGGAATGTCAATAACTCCACTCCTATACTCGTTGAGAGCCAGCAACCTCAATCTGATCATGCACATGTCTCTCGACCCATGGGGGAGACACATGAAATGCCCCACCACAATCTAGCCAACTTCGAGCCTTGCCTCGGATATGTCGCTGAAGGGCAAGCAGTTGGTGATATACCCTTGCAAAACACTTTGGAGGGCCCTTAGAATCACCCAAACCACACCTCTTGCATTCCACAGCGGGTAAAAACCCTCATGCTATGGCAGAAATGGGAAAGTTGGATCATCTAGAGGAAAGGCTCAGGGCCATTGAAGGAGGCGAAGATTATGTCTATGCTAGCCTAGAAGAGTTGTTCCTAGTACCCAATATCATCACCCCTCCCATGTTCAAGGTGCCGGACTTTGACAAGTACAAGGGGACCACTTGCCCCAAGAACCATCTAATGATATATTGTCAGAAGATGGGGGAATACGCAAAAGATGAGAAACTGTTGATACATTTTTCCAAGAAAGTCTTACTGGGGCAGCTATCACCTGGTATACTAACTTGGAACCTTCCCGACTCCATTCTTGGGAGGACCTAATGGTTGCTTTCGTTAGGCAGTATGGGTACAATTCTGATATGGCTCCGGATAGGATGCAACTACAGAACATGTGCAAAAAGGGGCATGAATCTTTTAAAGAATATGCCCAAAGGTGGAGAGACCTGGCAGCCCAAGTGGTTCCCTCAATGACGGAGAAAGAAATGATAACAATGATAGTAGACACATTACCAATGTTCTACTATGAAAATTGGTGGGTTAGACACCTTCAAGCTTTGCGGATTTGGTCTTCGCCGGCGAAAGGATCAAAGTGGGCCTATAAAGAGGTAAATTTGATCATCATGCTTTGATAAATGCAAAAACTGGGGCAAATGAAGAGGGTGAGAATAAGGGAGAAACCTATGTTGTGACTGCCATTCCTATACGGCCAAGTTTCCCACCAACCCAACATTGTCATTACTCAGCCAATAACAACCCTTCTCTTTACCCACCACCCAATTATCCACAAAGGTCATCCCTAAATCAACCACAAAACCCACCTACCACACAACCAATGATGAACACCACCTTTAGCACAAACAAAAACACCAACCAAAAAGGAATTTTGCAGCAAAAAGCCTGTAGGATTCACCCCAAATTCCGGTGTCATATGCTAACTTGCTCCCATATCTACTCTATAATTCAATGGTAGCCATAACCCCAGCCAAGGTTCATCAACCTCCATTTCTCCGAGGACACGACTCGAATGCAACGTGTGCTTATCATGAAGGAGCCTCGGGGCATTCCATTGAGCATTGTAGGGCCCTAAAGCATAAGGTGCAAGGTCTAATTGATGTGGGCTGGCTGAAATTTGAGGAGAATCACTTACAAGCGACACCACACATGGGGCAATTTTGAAAGCTGTTGTTAGATGTCTCTAATGACTCATCAGGATTTTCAAGTTTATGCCATTATTGTAAACCACAGTTACATTGCTAAATAAAACGGATAAATTTGACATCTTTGTCCCTCATCCTCTCGTAATTACATCTTTGCTTCCATTGGAATGTGGGTGCAAGCAGTTGGTTTGTTTGCTCAAGTGACCTGCGCTTCTGAGTTTGGACTTCCAAGACCGTTCAATCAGAAAGTACTCATGCTACACATTCGGTGAGGGAGCTGTAAACGACGAGTAAAGCAAAAAAATGTTCAAAAAGAAAAAGGAAAAAAGCATTTGATTGACTGTGTTTTCAAGTAAAATATAGACGTTCATGTGACCTCATTTTATCATTCTAGAAAGTTTGTCTTTTTTTAGAGAGAAGTGAGTTATCAAGAATAGGAGTCATTTGACTTAACCCGTCAACTAAAAAAAAATCCTTCAACTATTTCTCGTCCTTTAAAAATTCTTTTTGCGAGAATCAAACCGCCTCCTTCATTCTTCCTTGCTACAAGGTTGTGAAAAAAAACAACGATGGATACCTCAAAGCCCAACACTAGGGCAATGAAAATCACCATGCATAAACCTTAAGTGAACCTAGGGGCAGAAAGAAGTTCTCACCCAATAGGTACCCTGCTACAAGGTCATGACGAAGGACAATGATTGGTACCTCAAAGCCTTACGCAGTGGCAATGAGGGGCACCATCCATAAACCTTAAGTGAACCTAGGGGCAGATTAGAAGTTCTCACCCAATAGGTTCCCTGCTACAAGGTCATGTCGAAAGACAACGATTGGTACCTCAAAGCCTTACACTGGGGCAATGAGGGGCACCATGCATGAGCCTCAAGCGAACATAGGGGCAGATCAAAAGTTCTCACCTATCTATGTTTTTTAAACAAAAAAAAAGGGGGGCGGACAAACCCTGAAATTTCAATGGATTGATTAAACACCAAACGACTCCATTGCCGTCACTCCAAAATGGTCAAGTGACTAAATCAAATAGAACACATACTCTGAGGGAGTTCCCGGAGAGATTTGCAAAAGATAGGATAAGGTTGTGAGAATTATCACCTCTTTCAAAGGACAATCAATCTGTGTTTTCCAAAAAAATTAAATCAAAATCAAAATCACAAAATAGGGAAAGAATTTCATGAACATTGTACAACTTTCCATTGCATTGCATTGTTTCATATGAAGTCCGCATTTACCAAATTTCACGACAAAGTTTGCATGCATCTGCATCCCTAAAAATCATGTTAACTGCATAGATTTCCAACATCTAATGTCCAATCTTTTGAATTTGGGATGATCGGCCCTCTCAATGAGTCAATCTCTTGCTTTCTCATAAGGTTGGACCCTTGGGTACTAGTACCCTCACCTTCAGAGGACTACACGTCCTCGCCTTTAGAGGGCTACACGCCCTCACCTTCAGAGGACTACACGTCCTCACCATCAGAGGGTCACGTACCCTCACCTTTAGAGGACAACACGTCCTCGCCTTCAGAGGACTACATGTCCTCGCCTTCAGAGGACAACATGTCCTCGCCAGCAGAGGCCCACACACCCTCACCTTCAGAGGACTACATGTCCTCACCTTCAGAGGACTACGCGTCCTCACCTTCAGAGGGCTGCACGCCCTCACCTTCAAAAGGCTGTACACCCTCACCTTAAGAGGACTACACGTCATTGCCTTCAGAGGGCTTCACGCCCTCACCTTCAGAGAACTACACATCCTCACCTTCCGAAGGTTGCACGCCCTCACCTTTAGAGGACTACACGTCCTCACCTTCAGAGGGTTGCACGCCCTTGCCTTCAGAGGACTACACATCCTCGCCTTCAGAGGGCTGCACGCCCTCGCCTTCAGAGGACTACACGTCCTCGCCTTCAGAGGACTACATGTCCTCCCCTTCAGAGGACTACGTGTCCTCACCTTCAAAGGACTACACATCCTCAGCTTCAGAGGACTACATGTCCTCACCTTTAAAGGGCTGCACGCCTTTGCCTTCAGAGGACTGCACGTCCTCACCTTCAGACGGTTGCATGCCCTCGCCTTCAGAGGGCTGCACGTCCTCACCTTCAGAGGACTACATGTCCTCCCATTCAGAGGACTACGTGTCCTCACCTTTAGAGGACTACACGTCCTCGGCTTCAGAGGACTACATGTCCTCACCTTCAAAGGGCTGCACGCCCCCTCGCCTTTAGAGGGCTACGCGTCCTCACTTTCAGTGGGCTCCATATCAACACCTTAAGAGAATTTAAGTACCTCTACCCTTAAATGCTTAACCGAGACTTGTGCTCCTGGTTAAGGGGCCAGTAGTTTCCGTTTATCAGTTCCTGGGCCACCTCGTGATATTGGAGGGCGACCAACTGTGCGAGCACAACTAGAGAGGGAGGCTATCTCGCAGCTACTATGCATACCGGGGCAAGATTTCACCCATGTCGCTGCAAAGAGACGAGTGCGTACCAAGCGCACCAACATGACCAATCTTACACAGATATGGATGACGTTGCTACTTAGCAACATTTTGCCTAGCGACCGTAATGCCGATCTCCCACTTCGGAAGTATCAGTTGGTCTGTGCCGTCCCGACATAGGTAAGGATGCATATGGTTCAACTGATTTCTGATGCCATCTACTATTTGTAGGGGTCGCGCCAACAAGACACTCAGTGGACCCGGAGGAGCCCAACAGGGCCCTGGGTTTCCAGCTCTGGTTACGGGCCTCTATCAGTCCTACAGGGTGTCCGTCCCCCCCAGCAAGGTCATGCCATCGTGACATAGGTAAGTATGCACTTCTCTCAACTTATTTCTGATGTCATCTATTGTTTGCAGGGATCGTGCCCGCAAGACACCCAGTGGACCCGAAGAAGTCCAACAGGGTATTGGGGTTTCCAACTCTGATTACGGGCCTCTGTCAGTTCTATGGAGTGCTTGTCGCCCCCAGCAAGGTCATCAGGCCCCCTACTAACCAAGCTTTCATCAAGAATTATGGCGCGCCCAGGCAGGCACAGGGCGAGACACCACAGCAGCATGGGGATGGCCGACAGCAGGCAACTGATGCACCGCCGCCACCTCCAAAGCCCCTCAGCTCATCTACAAAAGTTGGAGCGTTTACGACCCGTGGCCGACCAGCAGGCAACCAAGTCCAAAGCCAAAGGTAAGAAAAAGTACTAGGTCCATGACTGACAAGTCATCATGCATCCAGCTCAAGACGTTAAAGAAGCGCTACTAGGAGGCAACCTAGTACCTTTTAAATTTCTGCTTGTTATTTGATCACCTTTGTTTCTCAAGTCATAGTAGGACACACCTAGTTGCTCATGATCCTAGGAATTTAAATAAAACAAGCACAAGCTCGGAAGGTAGCCATACCTCACAAAATATATGTATGTTGTTTAGGTAGCGAAAATACCTTAGATATGCATGTATGTAATTTAGGTAGCAAACAAATACCTCACAAAATATATATATATATATATATATGTATGTTTAGGTAGCAAGATACCTTGGATATATATGTATATAGCAAAAACACCTCACAAAACATATATATGTATGTTTAGGTAGCAAGATAACTTGGATACGCATGTATATAGCAAAAATACCTCACAAAAATATACATATGTTTAGGTAGCAAAAAACAAAAACAAACAAGAACAAAAAATATATCTTTCGACTGAAAAGCCAACACGCTTTTGAAAAGAAATAACTTCCAGCTTTTCTTTGAAAAGATTCACTGATCATAACCAGTTTTTGATAAAAATGTGTATGCACCTGAAGGGTGAATGCTGTGAAAATTTTCCTGAACGCCCCAAATGGACTCGGATGGATGCGTGAATTGATAAAAGAACATGTGTTTGGAAGCACTGGGTTAACTTAAATAGGGAAAATGAATCCTGAGCCCTAGTGTCACATGACCATAAAAACTTGATGCTTGAGTGTCCACATGGGTGCATGCATGACCAGTTTTGCATAAAATCTCCTAATCATCATTGTTGCATGTGTGTCATGGAAATAATGTGATGCATCCCCTTTATCCCTGAACTGCTGGCCAAACCAACACTCAGACATATATCGTGTCTAGCCGTTCTACAAGCCTTAAGCCAAAATCCCAACTCACCATAAATCTTGACCCAGGGTGAGAATGTCCATCCTCGCCTTCAGAAGAAAACAAAACAAAAAAGAAAGTTCCCGATCAAAGATCGGTAGAAAGCAAAAGAAGAAAATTCCCAATCAAATATTGAGAGAAAGCAAGGAAGAAAGAAAATTCCCGATCAAACATCGGAAGAAAACAAAAGAAATATGCAGAAAAGTCTTTGGACCAGACAATATCTGAACAATACAGAATTGTCACCACCAAATAAGGAAAGAAAGGAAACCAAGACCTGAAGTGGTCCTCTCCCTTTGATTGCCAACCAAAAATCCTGTGCGCTACGGACTTTCTCGCCCCGCACTAAACAAAAACAGAAAAGGAAAAGGCCAAAACACTCAAAGCCAAATTTCCCACCAAAAACACCATTCCCAAGAAAAAGTCCTATTGATCCATGATCACGCATGTAACCTTTGATTTGATAGGAAATGATTTGCAGAATCAAGTCATGACATATCTATGGTTCGGAATTAGGATAAAACACTTTCCTGTGTGAGGTTTATACACTTCGAGTGATTTTATTCTATTTTGTTGGACCCAGTGTTTCCTCTAAATGGTCGTTTAGAAATGAAACGCTAACATCCAAAATCTCATTTATGGTTATGAGAAAATTTCATCAGCATACTCTCCTTTCCCAATAGACACATTGTTTTTCATCAAAAAAATCATATGTTGCTCTGATCAGCTGGAGGTTTTGTTTCTTTACTAAAGCATGTTCGCATTTTAGTGAAAAAAAAAACACTGAGACTATTTTAGTCTCACAAAGAAAGAACTACGTAGGTCTGAGTTCCTCATCACAAATTGAGGACACGTAGGAGCAAAAGCCTCACTTTTGTCGACCTCCCCACCTTTTGCTATCATGACCCAAGAGTCTGGTAGCATGCGGAGACACCTTTCGGTTATCCGTACCCCGTCATTCAGGGACCCCAAGCCCGATTGACACGCAGAGACCAATGTGGTCATCTGCACCCTTCCCGGAGATGTCAACATCTTTCGGTAGAGACTCTTTTAGTCTCACACCGCTTTTGAAAGAACTACGTAGGTCTGACTTCCTCATCACAAATTGAGGATACATAGGAGCAAGAGCCTCGCTTTTGTCGACCACCCCACACTTTCTGTTATCCTGACCCGTGAAGTCAGGTGACGTGCGGAGATACACAAGTAATTTCTCCGCATAGACAATTTCTGCCAATACTAACCCGTGAAGTTAAGGGGCAGGCGGAGATACCCAGATGATTATCCGTATAAACACTCTTTCGCTATCCGTAAGACTCAAAGCACGATAGCATGCAGAGACTAACATCATCTTCTGCACCCTTTGTCAATCGCGGCCAACGAGCCCGTTGACACGCGGAGATTTACGTCATCTTCCATGTTGTCTGTCATACTTACCCTGAATTCAGGTGACGTGCAGAGATACACAAGTAATTTCTCTGCACAGACAATGTTTGTCATATTGACCCTGAAGTCAGGTGACGTGCAGAGATACACAAGTAATTTCTCCGCACAGACAATTTCTGCCAATACTAACCCGTGAAGTTATGGGACAGGCGGAGATACATAAGTAATTTTTTCGCATAGACAATTTCTGCCAATACTAACCCGTGAAGTTAGGGGGTAGGCGGAGATACCCAGATGGTTATCCGTATAAACACTTTTTCGCTATCCATAAGACTCAAAGCACGATAGCATACAGAAACTAACATCGTCTTCTGCACCCTTTGTCAATCGCGGCCAACGAGCTCGTTGACACGTGGAGATTTACGTCGTCTTCCGCACTGTCTGTCATACTGACCCTAAAGTCAGGTGACGTGTGGAGATACACAAGTAATTTCTCCGCACAGACAATTTTTGTCATACTGACCCGTGAAGTCAGGTGACGTGTGGAGATACACAAGTAATTTCTCTACACAGACATTTTTTGTCATATTGACCCGTGAAGTCAGGTGAGGTGCGGAGATACACAAGTAATTTCTCCGCACAGATAATTTCTGTCAATACTAACCCGTGAAGTTAGGGGGCAGGCGGAAATACCCAAGTGGTTATCCGTATAAACATTCTTTCACTATCCATAAGACTCAAAGCACGATAGCACGCAGAGACTAACATCGTCTTCTTCACCTTTTGTCGTCCTGACCCGTGAAGTCAGGTGACACACAGGGTTACCATATGGTTACCCGCACCTTTCGTCAACCAGGGGCAAATGAGCCCATCGACCCTTGTGACGGACGTGTGGGGTGCTAATACCTTCCCGGTGCGTAAATACGACTCCCGAACCTTTCACACTTAAAGTTCGTAGACCACACATTTTCCGGTTTTTCCGACGTTTCCCTCTAATAAACGTTGGTGGCGACTCCGCACATTTTCCTCCCATGGAAGACACGCCCGTGAGCCCCGCGTCGCCCTCCCGCCGAAGGGTAGGTAGCGACACCATGTTTGCGGTGCTTGGATGATTTTCATGACTGACTTGATTCTTTAACTCTTTGTGTGTTGGATGTTGCCCATTCCTTGAGATTCATTGAGAAATATGTAAATGTTTTTGTGTTTGTTTGTCTCTCTTTAATGTCTCTGGATTTGTTCCTTGCTCTGCTTTTTGATTTTGCCCAGGAGTGCAAAAGGCTAAGTGTGGGGGAATTTGATGTGTCATTATTTTCTCCTATTTCTTACCCCTTTCTATCACCATTTTAATTACTGATTAGCCTTAATTGTCAAATTAATTATGCAGTTTTATCATTTGGGCCTACTTGACTAATTCTGTGTTTTAATTTAATTTCAGGAGAATTATAAGCAATTGGGCTGAACCGGCTTGGACTTGAAGAGAGCAGACAATTTTATTTTTCGTCCAGTTTTATTTTATTTTGTTTTTGGGCTGTATTTTTGTAATTGGGCCACCAGACCTTATTGGGCCCAAAAATTAGATTTGTAAGCTTTGGGGCCTAGTGACCTTTAGTGAGCCCGGCTGCTAGGGTTTTACGAGTGGTTCGGTTACTGTTCACGTGGAAGGAGAGATTGTAGGGTTTCATTTTCAGTTTTTCGTGTTACTGTTCACGCGCATGGTACTGTTCACATAGCAACTCCATTTTCATTTTTTGCTTCAAATTCCAGTTTTTTTTTCTGCTTTTAATTTCAGTTTCATTTTCATTCCTGTCTTCTAATTTTAGTTTGTTTTCTGCCTTTGATTTCCTATTCGTTTCTGCATTTCGGTTCCAATTGCAATTTAATTTTTGGTTTATGTTTGTAGATTCATTTTCGTTTCTGTGTTGCAATTAGTTTCCAGTTTTTGTTTTCATTTATGCTGTTAATGGAAGGCTGAATCTCTAGTGTTCTTTTCTCTTGAGGATTAAGCATAGCTCTCTTTGAGGTTTTGTTATTAGTATTAAATTCTGATCAGTTTTTCCCCTTCACCAACTATTCTGTATTTGTTGCTGATATTAATCCAAGCATGCTTAATGCTTGATTAATTGTCTATGTGCTTAATTAACGTTCATGCTTAATGGACATGTGAGAGGAATTAATTGGTGTATGTGTTGCTTAATCACATAATGACAGCCTTGTGTTAATTTTTGCTTAGTGAATTAATTTTGGGTTGGATTAAGTGGTGCAACTGATTAGGGATAAATTCTCGTAACCTAGGATAAGAGACTTGCTTTTGAATCAAGGGAAAACAACATGTTTTAGTTCTATTATTTTTTTTTATTCAAGTTTGCTTGCTGTTTAAATTACAAAAAAAAAAACAAACAAGCCCCCCCCCATTTCATTACTGTTTTATTATTATATGTTATGAACATTTGTTTGATCATTGTTCACTGGGAGACAACCTAGGATCGCTTCCTAAATACTACATTCTAATGTTTATTTGATTCGGGTACGGCTCCAATCAGCCATAGATTTAAATATATGGGAAGCCATTGAAATTGGTCCCTTCATTCCTACAATGGTAGTAGGAAATGCAAATATAGAAAAACCTAGAGAAGAATGAGATGAAGATGAAAGAAGAAAATAATTTTAAAGCAAAGAATATAATTATTTCTACATTAGGCATTGATGAGTATTTTAGAGTCTCAAATTGTAATAATGCAAAAAAAAATGTGGGATACATTACAAGTAACCCATGAAGGCACAACTGATGTTAAGAGATCTAGAATAAACACTCCCACACATGAATATGAACTATTTACAATGAATCAAAATGAGACCATAGAAGATATGCAAAAGAGATTTACACATATAATTAATCATCTTGCATCATTAGGAAAAATATTTCCTAATGATGATCTCATTAACAAAGTGTTGAGATGTTTAAGCGGGCAATGACAACCAAAAGTAATAGCAATTGCAGAATCAAAAGATCTCACCAACATGTCTCTAGCCACTCTCTTTGGGAAACTTCAAGAACATGAAATGGAACTTATGAGACTCTATCAACATGAAGAGCATGACAAAAGGAAGAAAGGAATTGCACTCAAAGCCTCATCTTCTTCTATTCATGAGGAAAATGACAAAGAAGACTCAAATGAAAAGAACTTAGAAGAAGATAATGATTTCAGTCTCTAAGTGAAGAGATTCAATAAATTTCTGAGAAACAAAGGAAATCAAAAGAGATCAAACTTCAATCCAAAGAAGAAAGGAGAAGATTCCTCCTTAGTTCCAAAATGCTATGAATTCGATCAACCTAGGCACTTTAGATTTTGATTGTCCTGTCTTTAAAAGAAGAATGGAAAATCCAACAAGAAAAATTTCAAAGATAAGAAAGAAAAGAAGCCATGCATCACTTGGAAAGATAATGACATCGATTCATCAAGTGATTCAGAAAATGAAATTATAAATCTGGGCCTCAAGGCCAAAGACTATGAAAGCAGAGAAGAGGTCATAGTGCATCAACATGTTATATTAGAAAGAATGGTAGTAGCATTGGAAAAATGGTATGGGTTCCAAAAGGATCATTAGTCAAAACCAACATTCAAGGACCCAAGAAAATTTGGGTACCAAAATCAAAATATGATTATATGAATAATGGACTCCTTGAAGCAAAATCGGTACATTGATAGAGGTTGCTCCAAACACATGGCAGGAGATGCATCAAAGTTTATTCATATTTCTCCAAAAATAGTGAACATGTGACCTATGGAGACAACAACAAAGGTAAAATTGTTAGAGTTAGAAAAATAGGTATGAATCCCTCTACCTCCATAGAAAATGTTTTACTTATTGATGGTCTTAAGCATAGTTTATTAAGTATTCATTAATTATGTGACAAAGGCCTTTTGGTATCATTTGATCTTCATAATTGCTTTTGATGAAGACTAACTCTATTAGGCCAAGAAATGGTACTTTGAACGGTATGGCATGCTCTACTCTATTAATTCATTATAAATTGTTGAATGCTTTTTGTTCTCTCTACTCATGATTTGTTTTTGATGTTGACAAAGGGTGAGAGATAGATAAAAACATAAGATAGTAATGGGAATTATCTATTTTTATTGAGAATTTTTTATATATGAAATCTATGAAATCTTCAACTGTTTCATATAAGAAATCATTGCAAAATCAAGGGGGAGTAAACGACCCAAATAGATATTCTTTTTACTCCTAACCTACAGATGGTTGTCATCATCAAAAAAGGGGAGAATGTGAATCATGTGGGTTTTGATGATGCCAGAAAGAATTTACTTGATAATGATTGTCATAATCAAAAAGGGGGAGAATATGAATCATGCAGGTTTTGATGATTCCAGAAAGAATTTACTTGATAAAAGTTGTCATCATCAAAAAGGGGGAGAATGTAAATGTATGAATACAGGTTTTGATGATGCCAGAAAGAATTTACTTGATAAAAGTTGTCATCATCAAAAAGGGGGAGAATGTAAATGTATGAATATAGGTTTTGATGATGCCAAAGTATAATCAAACATGATTGCTTCAAGAAACATTCATGGTTAAGCCAACAGAGATTGCTTCAAGATTAATTCAAGGTCAAGCAAACAAAATCAAGAAAAAGATATGGCCTTAGTTTATTTGTTAAAAGAATATCACTGGTTGATCAGTTTTGGCCTCAAACAAACTATTTTCAATAACTCAAGGCACTAGTAATCGATTACCAGACATTGTAATCGATTACTAGAGATAGATTGCAAATGGGCTTTTCAAAAAGGGTTTTGAAATTTGAATTTTGAATCTTGTAATCGATTACCAAATGTTTGTAATCGATTACTAGTAACGACGCTTCCGAAAACACTTTGAAAAGTCATGACCCTTCAAGATATAACTATGTAATCGATTACCAAAATCCTATAATCAATTACCAGTGAGAAAACTTCAGAAAAACTTTTTGAAAAGACACATCCATTGAAACCATTTTAAAAAGGCACAATGGGCCTATATATATGTGTGTCTGACTTCAAAAAGAAAGGTGAGAGAGATTTTAAAAAGAGAACTTAATTGTGAAATGCTCTCTCAACAACTATTGGCCAAACATTTGCAAATCTATTGAGAATTCTTCTAGGATCTTCAATTTGTATCATCTACTCTAATGGAGAGGAATCTTTCTGTTCATCTCATAAACTCAGTTGAAATCTAGAGACTAGTTGTCTCTTGGATTGTGAGAATATTGAACACAAGGGTGAGGGATCCCAAGGTGTGTTCAAAGTCTGTAAAGGATTTACAGAGATAGTGAAAAATCTTAAGTGGGTTGCTTGAGGACTGGATGTAGGCACAGGAACTGGTCGAACCAGTATATATTGAGTTTGCATTTCTCTCTTCCCTTATCTTAGTTAGTTTATTGCATATTATTTTGTCTTGCGCAGTTAAAAGAACATTATTAAATTAATTTCTTCTTCTTCTTCTGCATTCTGAGCCTATCATTTAAAAGGGGTTTAAAGTTTGTTAGTGGGAAATTTTCGAAACTTAATCCTTGCCCCTCTCTTAAGTTATTGAGGCTACTTGTCCAACAATATATAAAAATGCACTTGATTCAATTCCTCTAGATCTAGAGTTATTATATTTAGTCCTTGTGAACCCTTACCTCTCACTCTCTTGTCATGATGAGATTTGGGAAGCCCAACAAGTTTCACCTTTTCAATGTACTCTGAACAAAACTCAATATTTTTTTATACAATGTACCTTTCAACAATGGATGCTTCTAGATGGTGTAGATTCTTTGTATACCCTTCTAAGATCTTCATGTATCGTTCAACTGGGTACATCCACCATAAATAAATGCGGCTACACAGTTTAATCTCCCTAGATGAAAAATTAAGTGAACCATGATATCAAAAAATGAAGGAAGAAAATACATCTCCAACTGACATAAGATAATAATAGCCTCATTTTCCAAGCCATCTAACTTTAGAGGATCAATGATGTTACTACATATGGAAATAAATAATAAGAATATGTGAGTTATGGCATGCCTGACTTTGTTGGGCAAGATATCTCGTATCGCCACGGCCAAGAGTTGTTGCATCAAGATGTGGCAATCAGGAGACTTTCAAGCAACTGATTTCAAATCTTTCACTTGCACCAGGCTCTTAATATTTGAAGAGTATCCCTATGGAACTTTCACACACTGCAGACACTAACAAAATATTGTCTTCTCATTGCTTGACAAAGTATGACATGTTGGAGGCAACTATATTTTCTTTACATCAGACCTAGGATGTAACTGGTCACGTATACTCATCTCAGCTAGATCTTGACGAGTATTCAAACCATCCTTTGTCTTGCCTTTAATGTTAAGAAGTGTGTCAATGATACTATCACACATATTTTTCTCCACATGCATAACATCAATACAATGTCTAACATCTAGATTGAACCAGTGATGCAATCCTACCCCCAAGGGTATTGGATAGACTCGAAGAAGATTGGGCCAGAGATGCAGGAGAAGGCCCTAAGGGTTCTCATGAGCCTTAGGGTAGATTTTGTGCCCATGGTCTAAGTATGAGCCCACTTTTCTTTGTAAATATTAGAATATGTTAGGTTTGTAGGGTACCCTACAAATTAAGGGCACCCTACCCTACAAGTTAAGGGTACCCTAGTAGTATAGGGTTTTAGCCTTGTATTTTAGGGCATTTTGAGTAGTCTTTGTAGTAGGGACTTTTTTATTTTCATGTATTTTGGCATGGGGGTGAGCTTAGCTATCGGAGAGGTGTGAGTAGCCCCCCATCTAGCTTCTCAAGGAAGCTTTCTTCCTCTAGCTTCCCAAGGAAGCTACCTTCCTTCCTTCTCAAGGAAGTTTCCCATGTATTAGGCTATAAATAGAAACATGTCTAACACTTATCATAACTTTGATGAATGAGAAACTTTTGACACTCATGTTAGTCAGTGAATACGACTAACTTTTGTGTATAAAACTTGTGTAAATTGTATCAAACTCCTCCAATTTATGGTTATTTTGTAGTGTTGTAATTAATTTTTGTTAAAGATAGGTAATAAATACTTAGTTCCTCCATTTTGTGTGTTTAATAATCATTTTTCTCAATTTCAAGTTAATTAGACAAGTTTTGAAGTGATGATTTTCACCCTCTTGCTAATCCAATCTGCTGGCTTAGCAAGCCATCAGCTAAGTGCAATAATCCTCGGCTAAGCATGAGGATGAATCCGGAAGAAGGATAAGATGTGCATGTTCGCTGAGTGAAGGACAATCTCGCTAAGCGCACTGCTTTAGTCCATCCACTTAGCGAGAAAAGCCGCGCTAAGCGGTTCAGAATTGCACTAAGCGCATGAGAACGAATAGAGCCACCTATTTAAGCTTGAAATTAGATTTCTGAGGGGAGTTTCGCCTTTTCTTGAAGCTTCTGGATAATTGGAGAGTTCTAGAGAGAGAAAGGTCCAAGTTCCAGAGAGTTTGAGAGAATTTGTTGTGTGAAGATCTGCAGAGACCAGAGCTGGAAGAGGAAGCTATCCTGAGAGCTTGAGATGAGTTTGTGAGAGATTGTGAGGTTCTAGAGGTGGAGGAGGCATTCCCACTACTTGTATTTCTGCAATCTGTCATTCTCTTCTCTTTGTTGTAAAGGAAGCTTCCCAGTTATGGATAGCTAAATCCTCTTTTGGATCTTCCTTGTAAGTACTTGATGTAAATATCTTTTTATCTATTTAATGAAGTTTTGAGTGTTTAGTGTGCTATCAGAACTTCATTCTACCATGATTTTGCCTTGATCACGTAGATGCATGTGTTTATAGGATCATTCAATAGTGGAAACTGGTCTGATTCTTAGAACTTGATAGGACAGGGCTAGTTTGTCGTATTTTCACGAGGAATCAGAGTACGGTAACCTAGTTGTTGTATATTTGTCTTAATGCGGTCCTGGCTAAGTTTAGTCCAACAAGAGGAATCTGCATACGAGGCTTGATCAGGATTAGGCTAGACTATCATGAGGAATCGGGGTTTAGCATTTCAGAAGACACCATAGAACGCATGAGCATTGTTAAGTAGAGAATATCCTTCTAACATCAGGTACCTATTAGGAAGACCAACGTGTCGTCTACTTGTTTTTACGCATCTTTTCTCACGTGATTTTCCCTTTTAATAGGTAGTTTACACACCTGTTCATAGTAAACACATCTCTTCTCACACTAGACACCTATTCACTAAAATAGCTTTACCAAGTAGCACAAGTTCCCCGAGAGTTCGATACTCGATTCTTACCATTTTATACTAATTGCGCGATCTGGTGCATTTACTGGAAGCGAACAAGTTTTTGGCGCCATTGTCGAGGAACTTCTTTTTATTTGGAAAGTTAGTTCATTTTTAGGTATCTATTCTTTATTCCTTATTCTTTTATTATTTGTGAATAGTTGTTTACAATTCATATTTATCTTCTCTTATTGAATTGGATAACCGTTGTGTCTATTAGTATTTTGTATGCATAGATCTCCCACAGGCAATTTAGTTCCTCTGGACTTAGAAATTGAAGCTACATTGAGAAGGAACAGGGCCGAGAGGAGAAGGAAGCTTCTGCAAGATAGAACATTCGCATCCATTCTTGAGGAAGAAACTCATTTTTCTGATTCATTACCCCCTAATTCACCATCATCAAGGAAATCTGCTACTCAATTGCCTGAAGCCACTATCATGGCTGTTAGTGCTTAGCTTTACTGAGCTTTAAAAGATTGGCTAAAATTTTGTTAAAACATAAGCACTTAGACAATGAAGGAAAGCTGGAGTTGCTGCACATGATGTCCAACGTAATGTCAAGGAATCAGATCGGGCTGCACAATGCACAAGGCAAGATAAAATGTCAAATGAAGAATTGAAGCTGCAGAATCCACGATGTCGGATACAATGTCCAGGACATCCTGCCCGAAAATACTGGACACATAAATCTGTTATATCTTTAACAGATTAATGTGCAGTTAGCAACAGAATTAGGCGATCTATCTTTAGGAACGAATTAAAAGATAATTAAAGTTTGAATTACAAACTTGAATAGTTCGTTCAGGGATTAAAGATTAAAGATAAAAACTAAAAGATCAAACTTTATCTTTTAGATCTTTAAGTGCAGATTTTCAGGAGAATGATAGATCTTATCCAGCGCAAGTTGTTGCAGCCCAGATACGCACACTGCTATATAAACATGAAGGCTGCACGAGTTTTGTACCAAGTCCGAGATTGAAGAGTTATTTTGTGAGTTTTGGGACTTGAGTGTTTTGTGAGCCACCTTGATGCTACCCTAACATCAAGTGTTGGACCTGAGTGTGTAGAGTTGATCTCTATTGTTCAGAGAGCAATCTCTGGTGTGTCTTTGATTTATTTGTAAACACGGGAGAGTGATTGAGAGGGAGTGAGAGGGGTTCTCATATCTAAGAGTGGCTCTTAGGTAGAGGTTGCACGGGTAGTGGTTAGGTGAGAAGGTTGTAAACAGTGGCTGTTAGATCTTCGAACTAACACTATTTTAGTGGATTTCCTCCCTGGCTTGGTAGCCCCCAGATGTAGGTGACGTTGCACCGAACTGGGTTAACAATTCTCTTGTGTTATTTACTTGTTTAATCTGTTCATACTGTCAAATATAATCTGCATGTTCTGAAGCGTGATGTCGTGACATCCGGTACGACATCTGTCATTGGTATCAGAATTTCAATTGGTATCAGAGCGGGCACTCTAAATCACTGAGTGAGATCTAGGGAGATAAATTCTGATGAACATGGAGAAAGAAGGAGGACCAGTGAACAGACCACCCATTCTGGATGGAACCAACTATGAATACTGGAAAGCAAGGATGGTGGCCTTCCTCAAATCACTGGATAGCAGAACCTGGAAAGCTGTCATCAAAGGCTGGGAACATCCCAAGATGCTGGACACAGAAGGAAAGCCCACTAATGAATTGAAGCCAGAAGAAGACTGGACAAAAGAAGAAGACGAATTGGCACTTGGAAACTCCAAAGCCTTGAATGCTCTATTCAATGGAGTTGACAAGAATATCTTCAGACTGATCAACACATGCACAGTGGCCAAGGATGCATGGGAGATCCTGAAAACCACTCATGAAGGAACCTCCAAAGTGAAGATGTCCAGATTGCAACTATTGGCTACAAAATTCGAAAATCTGAAGATGAAGGAGGAAGAGTGTATTCATGACTTCCACATGAACATTCTTGAAATTGCCAATGCTTGCACTGCCTTGGGAGAAAGGATGACAGATGAAAAGCTGGTGAGAAAGATCCTCAGATCTTTGCCTAAGAGATTTGACATGAAAGTCACTGCAATAGAGGAGGCCCAAGACATTTGCAACATGAGAGTAGATGAACTCATTGGTTCCCTTCAAACCTTTGAGCTAGGACTCTCGGATAGGACTGAAAAGAAGAGCAAGAACCTGGCGTTCGTGTCCAATGATGAAGGAGAAGAAGATGAGTATGACCTGGACACTGATGAAGGTCTGACTAATGCAGTTGTGTTCCTTGGAAAACAGTTCAACAAAGTGCTGAACAGAATGGACAGGAGGCAGAAACCACATGTCCGGAACATCTCTCTCGACATCAGGAAAGGTAGTGAATACCAGAGAAAGTCAGATGAAAAGCCCAGTCACAGCAAAGGAATTCAATGCCGTGGGTGTGAAGGCTATGGACACATCAAAGCTGAATGTCCCACTCATCTCAAGAAGCAGAGGAAAGGACTTTCTGTATGTCGGTCTGATGATACAGAGAGTGAACAAGAAAGTGATTCTGACAGAGATGTGAATGCACTCACTGGGAGATTTGAATCTGCTGAAGATTCAAGTGATACAGATAGTGAAATCACTTTTGATGAGCTTGCTATATCCTATAGAGAACTATGCATCAAAAGTGAGAAGATTCTTCAGCAAGAAGCACAACTGAAGAAGGTCATTGCAAATCTGGAGGCTGAGAAGGAGGCACATGAAGAGGAGATCTCTGAGCTTAAAGGAGAAGTTGGTTTTCTGAACTCTAAATTGGAAAACATGACAAAATCAATAAAGATGCTGAATAAAGGCTCAGATATGCTTGATGAGGTGCTACAGCTTGGGAAGAATGTTGGAAACCAGAGAGGACTTGGGTTTAATCATAAATCTGCTGGCAGAATAACCATGACAGAATTTGTTCCTGCCAAAAACAACACTGGAGCCACAATGTCACAACATCGGTCTCGACATCATGGAACGCAGCAGAAAAAGAGCAAAAGAAAGAAGTGGAGGTGTCACTACTGTGGCAAGTATGGTCACATAAAGCCCTTTTGCTATCATCTACATGGCCATCCACATCATGGAACTCAAAGTAGCAGCAGCGGAAGGAAGATGATGTGGGTTCCAAAACACAAGATTGTTAGTCTTGTTGTTCATACTTCACTTAGAGCATCAGCTAAGGAAGATTGGTACCTAGATAGCGGCTGTTCCAGACACATGACAGGAGTTAAAGAATTCCTGGTGAACATTGAACCTTGCTCCACTAGCTATGTGACATTTGGAGATGGCTCTAAAGGAAAGATCACTGGAATGGGAAAGCTAGTCCATGATGGACTTCCTAGTCTGAACAAAGTACTGCTGGTGAAGGGACTGACTGCGAACTTGATCAGCATCAGTCAGTTGTGTGATGAAGGATTCAATGTAAACTTCACAAAGTCAGAATGCTTGGTGACAAATGAGAAGAGTGAAGTTCTAATGAAGGGCAGCAGATCAAAGGACAACTGTTACCTATGGACACCTCAAGAAACCAGTTACTCCTCCACATGTCTATTCTCCAAAGAAGATGAAGTCAAAATATGGCATCAAAGATTTGGACATCTGCACTTAAGAGGCATGAAGAAAATCATTGACAAAGGTGCTGTTAGAGGCATTCCCAATCTGAAAATAGAAGAAGGCAGAATCTGTGGTGAATGTCAGATTGGAAAGCAAGTCAAGATGTCCCACCAGAAGCTTCAACATCAGACCACTTCCAGGGTGCTGGAACTACTTCACATGGACTTGATGGGGCCTATGCAAGTTGAAAGCCTTGGAGGAAAAAGGTATGCCTATGTTGTTGTGGATGATTTCTCCAGATTTACCTGGGTCAACTTTATCAGAGAGAAATCAGACACCTTTGAAGTATTCAAGGAGTTGAGTCTAAGACTTCAAAGAGAAAAAGACTGTGTCATCAAGAGAATCAGGAGTGACCATGGCAGAGAGTTTGAAAACAGCAAGTTTACTGAATTCTGCACATCTGAAGGCATCACTCATGAGTTCTCTGCAGCCATTACACCACAACAAAATGGCATAGTTGAAAGGAAAAACAGGACCTTGCAAGAAGCTGCTAGGGTCATGCTTCATGCCAAAGAACTTCCCTATAATCTCTGGGCTGAAGCCATGAACACAGCATGCTACATCCACAACAGAGTCACACTTAGAAGAGGGACTCCAACCACACTGTATGAAATCTGGAAAGGGAGGAAGCCAACTGTCAAGCACTTCCACATCTTTGGAAGTCCATGTTACATTTTGGCAGATAGAGAGCAAAGGAGAAAGATGGATCCCAAGAGTGATGCAGGGATATTCTTGGGATACTCTACAAACAGCAGAGCATATAGAGTATTCAATTCCAGAACCAGAACTGTGATGGAATCCATCAATGTGGTTGTTGATGATCTAACTCCAGCAAGAAAGAAGGATGTCGAAGAAGATGTCAGAACATCGGGAGACAATGTAGCAGATACAGCTAAAAGTGCAGAAAATGCAGAAAACTCTGATTCTGCTACAGATGAACCAAACATCAATCAACCTGACAAGAAACCCTCCATTAGAATCCAGAAGATGCACCCCAAGGAGCTGATTATAGGAGATCCAAACAGAGGGGTCACTACAAGATCAAGGGAGATTGAGATTGTCTCCAATTCATGCTTTGTCTCCAAAATTGAGCCCAAGAATGTGAAAGAGGCACTGACTGATGAGTTCTGGATCAATGCTATGCAAGAAGAATTGGAGCAATTCAAAAGGAATGAAGTTTGGGAGCTAGTTCCTAGACCCGAGGGAACTAATGTGATTGGCACCAAGTGGATCTTCAAGAACAAAACCAATGAAGAAGGTGTTATAACCAGAAACAAGGCCAGACTTGTTGCTCAAGGCTACACTCAGATTGAAGGTGTAGACTTTGATGAAACTTTCGCCCCTGTTGCTAGACTTGAGTTCATCAGATTGTTACTTGGCGTAGCTTGCATCCTCAAATTCAAGCTGTACCAGATGGATGTGAAGAGCGCGTTTCTGAATGGATACCTGAATGAAGAAGCCTATGTGGAGCAGCCAAAGGGATTTGTAGATCCAACTCATCCAGATCATGTATACAGGCTCAAGAAGGCTCTCTATGGATTGAAGCAAGCTCCAAGAGCTTGGTATGAAAGGCTAACAGAGTTCCTTACTCAGCAAGGGTATAGGAAGGGAGGAATTGACAAGACCCTCTTTGTCAAACGAGATGCTGAAAACTTGATGATAGCACAGATATATGTTGATGACATTGTGTTTGGAGGGATGTCGAATGAGATGCTTCGACATTTTGTCCAACAGATGCAATCTGAATTTGAGATGAGTCTTGTTGGAGAGCTGACTTATTTTCTGGGACTCCAAGTGAAGCAGATGGAAGACTCCATATTCCTCTCACAAAGCAAGTATGCAAAGAACATTGTCAAGAAGTTTGGGATGGAAAATGCCAGCCATAAAAGAACACCTGCACCTACTCACTTTAAGCTGTCAAAAGATGAAGCTGGCACCAGTGTTGATCAAAGTCTGTACAGAAGCATGATTGGGAGCTTACTATATTTAACAGCTAGCAGACCTGACATCACCTATGCAGTAGGTGTTTGTGCAAGATATCAAGCCAATCCTAAGATAAGTCACTTGAATCAAGTAAAGAGAATTCTGAAATATGTAAATGGCACCAGTGACTATGGGATTATGTACTGTCATTGTTCAGATTCAATGCTGGTTGGGTATTGTGATGCTGATTGGGCTGGAAGTGCAGATGACAGAAAAAGCACTTCTGGTGGATGTTTCTATTTGGGAACCAATCCTATTTCATGGTTCAGCAAGAAGCAGAACTGTGTGTCCCTATCCACTGCAGAAGCAGAGTATATTGCAGCAGGAAGCAGCTGTTCACAACTAGTTTGGATGAAGCAGATGCTCAAGGAGTACAATGTCGAACAAGATGTCATGACATTGTACTGTGACAACTTGAGTGCTATTAATATTTCTAAAAATCCTGTTCAACACAGCAGAACCAAGCACATTGACATTAGACATCACTATATTAGAGATCTTGTTGATGATAAAGTTATCACACTAAAGCATGTTGACACTGAGGAACAAATAGCAGATATTTTCACAAAGGCATTGGATGCAAATCAGTTTGAAAAACTAAGGGGCAAGCTGGGCATTTGTCTGCTAGAGGATTTATAGCAATTACTTTTATCTGAACGTGCTCAAACGTTAATAGCGCGTTCACTACTGGGCCAAAACAAATTCGACCGTTGCTTCACACGTCCCTCTACATTCCTCATTCAAACTCATATTTTCGTGGTAATCTCGGTTTCATCAGCATTCCCCAACAGCTCTCAGAGGTTTACGAAACCACTCCAAAGGCTCTGCTTCTCCATGGCTACCTCACCAAAAGAAACTTCATCTCCTGGTTCACCCTCTGTACCATCATCTCCATCATCCACCAAAGCACCATCAAACCAGGAACAACCTGAATTCAATATCCAACCCATACAAATGATTCCTGGTCAAACCCCTGTTCCTGAGAAACTGGTCCCCAAAAGACAACAGGGAGTGAAGATTTCTGAAAACCCTGGCCTTGCAACAAGTCCTAGGGAAGTAGACACGGAGATGGATAAGAAGATCCGCAGTATTGTGAGTAGCATTCTGAAAAATGCTTCTGTCCCTGATGCTGATAAAGATGTTCCAACATCTTCCACCCCAAATGCTGAAGTCCTCTCTTCATCCAGTAAAGAGGAATCAACAGAGGAAGAGGAACAAGCCACAGAGGAGACCCCTGCTCCAAGGGCACCAGAACCTGCTCCAGGTGACCTCATTGACCTAGAAGAAGTAGAATCTGATGAGGAACCAATTGCCAACAAGTTGGCACCTGGCATTGCAGAAAGATTACAAAGCAGAAAGGGAAAAACCCCCATTACTAGGTCTGGACGAATCAAAACTATGGCACAGAAGAAGAGCACTCCAATCACTCCTACCACATCCAGATGGAGCAAAGTTGCAATCCCTTCCAAGAAGAGGAAAGAAATTTCCTCATCTGATTCTGATGATGATGTCGAACTAGATGTTCCCGACATCAAGAGGGCCAAGAAATCAGGGAAAAAGGTGCCTGGAAATGTCCCTGATGCACCATTGGACAACATCTCATTCCACTCCATTGGCAATGTTGAAAGGTGGAAATTTGTATATCAACGCAGACTTGCCTTAGAAAGAGAACTGGGAAGAGATGCCTTGGATTGCAAGGAGATCATGGACCTCATCAAGGCTGCTGGACTGCTGAAAACTGTCACCAAGTTGGGAGATTGCTATGAAAGTCTAGTCAGGGAATTCATTGTCAACATTCCCTCTGACATAACAAACAGAAAGAGTGATGAGTATCAGAAAGTGTTTGTCAGAGGAAAATGTGTTAGATTCTCCCCTGCTGTAATCAACAAATACCTGGGCAGACCAACTGAAGGAGTGGTGGATATTGCTGTTTCTGAGCATCAAATTGCCAAGGAAATCACTGCCAAACAAGTCCAGCATTGGCCAAAGAAAGGGAAGCTTTCTGCAGGGAAGCTAAGTGTGAAGTATGCAATCCTGCATAGGATTGGCACTGCAAACTGGGTACCCACCAATCATACTTCCATTGTTGCCACAGGTTTGGGTAAATTTCTGTATGCTGTTGGAACCAAGTCCAAATTTAATTTTGGAAACTATATTTTTGATCAAACTGTTAAGCATTCAGAATCTTTTGCTGTCAAATTACCCATTGCCTTCCCAACTGTATTGTGTGGCATTATGTTGAGTCAACATCCCAATATTTTAAACAACATTGACTCTGTGATGAAGAGAGAATCGGCTCTGTCCCTGCATTACAAACTGTTTGAGGGGACACATGTCCCAGACATTGTCTCGACATCAGGGAAAGCTGCTGCTTCAGGTGCTGTGTCCAAGGATGCTTTGATTGCTGAACTCAAGGACACATGCAAGGTGCTGGAAGCAACCATCAAAGCCACCACAGAGAAGAAAATGGAGCTGGAACGCCTGATCAAAAGACTCTCAGACAGTGGCATTGATGATGGTGAAGCAGTTGAGGAAGAAGAAGAAGCAGCTGAGGAAGAAGAAGAAGCCGCTGAGGAAGAAGAAGATGCAGCAGAGGATACAGAATCAGATGATGATGATTCTGATGCCACCCCATGACCATCAGACCTTTATTTTTGCTTTTTACTCTTACTAGCTATAGGGGCATGTCCCTTTGAACAATTGATTGCTATTGGTCTGTAATATTTGCATGCATTCTACTTTTGTCAAATTCTGTCTAAAAAGGGGGAGTAATAGTATTATGCATGATTTTGAGTAGTAGGATACTATGTATGCAATAGTAGTATTATGCATGATTTATGATTTTGAGTAGTAGGATACGATGTATGCATGATTCATGATTTTGAGGGGGAGTTGTATGTATATGATTTTGAGGGGGAGACTGCTGCTGCTGATGATGACTGATGTAAGCTACTGTAACTACTAGTAGCTGATAGAAGATGCTGCAGTAAGAGCATGGAGACAGGGGGAGCAGAAAGCTGATGTCACGTGAGATGTCGTGACATCCTGGAAACGACTTGCAACTTGCAGAATGCCGCAGTGAACTGCTTCACAACAGTAGGAGCATGGAGACAGGGGGAGCAGAAAGCTGATGTCACGTGAGATGTCTTGACATCCTGGAAACGACTTGCAACTTGCAGAATTTTGCTGTCGCCACTACAGATACCGCTGTGCTTGATTACTCTAATAATGAAAGTTGCTGATCCCACTTGCATAACTGCTCGTACCTGCTCAGGAAGTGTCTAAGTATGTTTTAGACAAAATTTGCCAAAGGGGGAGATTGTTAGTGCTTAGCTTTACTGAGCTTTAAAAGATTGGCTAAAATTTTGTTAAAACATAAGCACTTAGACAATGAAGGAAAGCTGGAGTTGCTGCACATGATGTCCAACGTAATGTCAAGGAATCAGATCGGGCTGCACAATGCACAAGGCAAGATAAAATGTCAAATGAAGAATTGAAGCTGCAGAATCCACGATGTCGGATACAATGTCCAGGACATCCTGCCCGAAAATACTGGACACATAAATCTGTTATATCTTTAACAGATTAATGTGCAGTTAGCAACAGAATTAGGCGATCTATCTTTAGGAACGAATTAAAAGATAATTAAAGTTTGAATTACAAACTTGAATAGTTCGTTCAGGGATTAAAGATTAAAGATAAAAACTAAAAGATCAAACTTTATCTTTTAGATCTTTAAGTGCAGATTTTCAGGAGAATGATAGATCTTATCCAGCGCAAGTTGTTGCAGCCCAGATACGCACACTGCTATATAAACATGAAGGCTGCACGAGTTTTGTACCAAGTCCGAGATTGAAGAGTTATTTTGTGAGTTTTGGGACTTGAGTGTTTTGTGAGCCACCTTGATGCTACCCTAACATCAAGTGTTGGACCTGAGTGTGTAGAGTTGATCTCTATTGTTCAGAGAGCAATCTCTGGTGTGTCTTTGATTTATTTGTAAACACGGGAGAGTGATTGAGAGGGAGTGAGAGGGGTTCTCATATCTAAGAGTGGCTCTTAGGTAGAGGTTGCACGGGTAGTGGTTAGGTGAGAAGGTTGTAAACAGTGGCTGTTAGATCTTCGAACTAACACTATTTTAGTGGATTTCCTCCCTGGCTTGGTAGCCCCCAGATGTAGGTGACGTTGCACCGAACTGGGTTAACAATTCTCTTGTGTTATTTACTTGTTTAATCTGTTCATACTGTCAAATATAATCTGCATGTTCTGAAGCGTGATGTCGTGACATCCGGTACGACATCTGTCATTGGTATCAGAATTTCAATGGCAGACGAGCAACACCAGAGGATCACCCTTGAGGATTATTCAAGCAGCTCAATGCCGCAATTCTTTACTACCATTGCACGTTCTGAAGTGCAAGCTCACAACATCAACTACCCGCATTCTTTAATTCATTTAATACAGGGGAATTTATTCCAAGGATTACCTAATTGTCATACCCTAATTTCGTCCGGGGACCATCCGTTTGTTGGGATACGACCCTCGTTTGACCACTTCGAGGTACTTGGCACCCATCGTTAGGCAATCTGTGAAGTTCTGTGACATACCGGAAGTCAAAAGAAAACATTGATGCATAATCCGTGAAGTTTCGTGACGTGCCAGAAGTCAAAAGGAAGTGCTAATGCGCAATCCGTAAAGTTTCGTAACATTCCGGAAGCCAAAGAAGGGATGATTACGTAATCCGTAAGGTTTCATGACATTACGAAAAGAAAACAAGTATCGCTACGTAATTTGTAAAGTTCCGTAATGTTACGGAAAAAGAATCAGGAAAAAAAGGCAAGGGGTGTATTTAGTAAATAGGGGAGTGCAAATAGCAACCAGACCCACTTGGGCCTTCCAGGAAGTTCTCCAGAAGGCGGTGCCTTCTAGAGGAAGCAACCTAGCTCGCCTGGGCGAGCTGGGTGGCAAGCTCCTCCCTCATTTTCCTATAAATAGGGGGAGCAAGGAAGAACAAAAATGTCCAACCCTCCTGGTATCTGAGAATCACTTAAAATTAGTGAGAAAAATTGTTTCTGTGAAGAAAATCCAAGCCGAGGCGCTTCCGTAACGTTTCTGAGACGTTTCCGTGGGTGATTTCGCGAAGATTTTCCGCCGTTCTTCATCGTTCTTCGTTCGTTCTTCGTCGTTCTTCGGTCTTCAACCGGTAAGTTCCCGAAATCGAACTTTTCAATTCATTCTATGTACCCTTAGTGGTCCTCATTTGTTTCGCGTGCTTTATTTTTATTTCATTTACTTTCCGTACCCCCTTTTGACGTGCTTCAGTCATTTATTTAAGTCACTTTCTCACCTAATCAAAAATAAAATAAATTTCCACCGATCATTCGTACTGTAACATATCTTAATTTCTGTTAAAATGAAATCCAACCGTTCGGTCATGCCGTAACCACGTTT